>NC_088405.1:73962132-74303561 GCF_034236695.1 Oncorhynchus nerka
GCCTCCCAAGTCCTCAACTGGCAGCTTCATTAAACAGTACCCGCAAAACACCAGTCTCAACGTCAACAGTGAAGAGGCGACTCCGGGATGCTGGCCTTCTAGGCAGAGTTCCTCTGTCCAGTGTCTGTGTTCTTTTGCAAATCGTAATCTTTTTTTTTTATTGGCCAGTCTGGGATATGGCTTTTCCTTTGCAACTCTGCCTAGAAGGCCAGTATCCCGGAGTCGTATCTTCACGGTTGACGTTGACACTGGTGTTTTGCGGGCACTATTTAATGAAGCTGCCAGTTGAGGACTTGCTGATGCTCCAGATACTCAACTAGTCTAAAGAAGGCCAGTTTTATTACTGCTTTAATCAGAACAACAGTTTTCAGCTGTGCTAACATAATTGCAAAAGGGTTTTCTAATGATCAATTAGCCTTTTAAAATTATAAACTTGGATTAGCTAACACAACGTGCCATTGGAACACAGGAGTGATGGATGCCTCAGTATACCTATTATATTCCATTTTAAAAATCTGCTATTTCCAGCTACAATAGTCATTTACAAGATTAACAATGTCTACACTGTATTTCTGATCAATTTGATGTTATTTTAAATGGACCAAAAAAATGTGCTTTCTCTCAAAAACAAAACCCCCAATCTTTTGAACGGTAGTGTATTTCCTGTGATTTTCCCGTCCATTGTGATTCTAACGATGCCTACCTGTGTGCACGCGGTAGTGGGTCTCCAGCTGGTGCTTGAGGCTGAACCTCTTCCCACAGCCGTTACATTCATAGGGCTTTTCCCCGGTGTGGATGCGCTTGTGGCCCTTCAGAGTGTTCTCGTCACGGAAGCAGCTCCCACAGAACTCGCACTCATATGGATGGTCACCTGCTGAACATGGGGGACAACACAGACAATCGAACATAATTCCAACGATATTTCTCCTACAATATTTGATCATGTTTGATTCAGTCGCAGTCCTTCATGTAATAACTAAGACAGAGACAGGAAATAAATAAAAGGGAACAACCACATTGGACTCATAACTTTGTTACAGTTTCAAATGGCTATTTCTGTCTGAGTTCATACAGAAAGAAAGCTATAGATGTACAAGTGTGTTTAATTCAATGAGAAGATGAATATTATATGACAAAGGCTAGAATAGGTTCGCAATCACACTGAGCTATCGGGGACAAAATTCTAACATATTTCATAAAAACACTTGTTCCAGTCCACTCAATTTCTTCCTTTTTGTAGGTCAAGTTAGAGCACTGTACCCTTGCCACCCTGGGGACACTCGTGTAATGGATATTCAGATGTCAATAATCAGTAATATTATGATATGCGGAGGCTCTCTCCAACACTCAGTGACTAATTGCTTTCCTGTGTCTGACTAGCAGCCGCCCATACATCATTCGCTCCCCGGCACAGATGCGCCACGCTGCCAGGCGTGTAATGTTCTCAATATTTAATGCATTTCACTCCACCGCTAAAGGTTTAAGTCATCGCCAATGACCTACGCGTTTCATTATCTGGCTGTCCGAGCGGCACCGTGCCAGGGAATAAATTGCATTTCTCGTTATGTACTGTCATGCTCGGGCACCCATCGCCCCTGTCAAGAGACAATGTCAATTTCTTCTGGCATGTATTGTCGTTGGAGAGAGACGCGCCTTAAATGTTATTCACATTTGGAGGCAGTGGCTGTTTGGAGTGATGCGACGCCCGGCGTATGGCGCTTTCTGGTTGGGGGGATACTGTGGATGGGGGGGGGGGGGGGGGGGGGGGCAGGGAGGAGAAAGACAGAAAAAAAGAGATATATACAGAAAGAGAGGGAGAAGGCAGGAGGGTAAAAATCTATAAAAGTGACAGTCTTTA
The DNA here is from genome assembly GCF_034236695.1 of Oncorhynchus nerka. NCBI lineage: Eukaryota > Metazoa > Chordata > Actinopteri > Salmoniformes > Salmonidae > Oncorhynchus > Oncorhynchus nerka. The sequence continues at coordinate 73,963,991 of NC_088405.1, forward strand.
TTTGTCTGCATGAAGTTATCAGTGGCTCCCGCTGTAAGACGTGCTCTTTTCTAGCGTTTTAGCCACGGCAGAGATCACAATCCATGACAGAGCGTGGTGGGGCCCACACGACGCTACAGGAATAGTAATGGAGCTGAGATTCACCTGCCTTTAATTAGGAGCAGTCTGAGCCCCAATCAGACAGATCTGGAGGAGAGCATGCTAATGCTCAGTGGACAGACTATGGAAGGTTATTTACCTTCAAATTCATACAGACAATGCATTATAACACATACTATATATATATATATATATATATACACACATATACATATACATATGTAACCAATAAAATGTCATTCTTCTTAGCAGGGAGGGGACTTCATTGCTCCTTATGCAAAAAGTCAATATTTGTAAGCGAATGCCATAATCACATTGTGCTGCAATCCAAAAGGCCAGGCAGGACTTCATTTAGTCAGGAATACATTATGCTCCCAGGCACTAGAGATACAGCATGGTAAATCAGAAGGCTTTCACTATCTCTCCCCTCCCTCCTTTCCCTTCTCTCACTCCACCCCCCCACAAGTCTTCCTATCTCTGTCTCTCTCACTGCACCGCTCTGCTGCTCCCCCTCCTCTCTCCCTTTCTCTGTGTGTCTGTCAGACAGACACAGTGCCTGCTGGGGTCTAATGACAGCGAGGGGGCAGAGATGAGGATCCAGCACACTGAGGTAGAACAGTGGACTAGGAGTGGTCCCTTGGGTACCCTGGGCACTGCCACCTGCGTTTCCATGCCCCCTGGGCATGAGGCAGTGTACCTGCTGCCTCAACCCCCCGCCCCCCACTTCAGTCTACCCCTCTCCCCCAGGCCCAGGCACTGGCATGAGCGCCGTGTGCACCGAGGGCGGGTTCATTATGCGATAAGCGTCAGTAAATCAGGGGGCTCTGTCACTGCCAGGGCTCTCTCTCCCTCTAGCTATCCTTCTCTCTCTCTAGCCTGGCGCTATCAAACACAGCTGCGAACACAAAACACTCTGCCGCAGACGGCAAATGGGCTCTGAGTTAAAATACACAAGCGACCGTTGTACAACAACGGAATATTAACGAGGGCCCGGGCGCGCGTCTGCAAGCGTGGTGGGGAGGGAGGACGGAGGAGGCTGCCATCATTATGAGACCCCATTGTACAACAGTGTGCCCGTGTGTGTGTGCCCGTGTGTGTGCAGCCTCTCTTTTGAGGCAGAGAGATGAAGCGAGAGAGGGGAAGGGAGAGGGATAGATAGAATGTCTCAGAGAATAAAAATGGGGATTACAGATTAATAGAGACAGAGAGGAAGAAGTGAGAGGGAAATAGACTGTGGGGTTAGTGTACTCTTCTCCGGGGAATAAATAAATGGCAGATTGATACACTGTAATAAGCTAAATTAAATCTGTTGCCTCGCTCTGTTATCAATAGTAAACCAATGTCAAACAGAGGGCAATATCAGAAAAGCTGATTTCCAAAGCAACGGTCTACCAAAACAATGTGTCAAGCATGCGTATATTGTGTATATTGTATTCGCTCCAGCTATTGCGCATATTGTACTTGCTCCAGCTATTGCGATTATTGTACTTGCTCCAGCTATTGCACTTGCAGCTCTGAGGTTGAAGGCAGAAGACATACAATGCCTTCAGAAAGTTTTCATACCCCTTGACTTATTCCCCATTTTGCGTTACAGGCTGAATTTCTCATCCATCTACACACAATACCCCATAATGACAGTGAAAACATGTTTTTAGAAATGTTTGTACATTTATTGACAATGAAATACATACATTTCTCATGTACATACAGTAGCAGTCAGAATTTCTGGACACACCTACTCAAGGGTTTTTCTTTATTTTTACATTGTAGAAAAGTGAAGACATTTAAACTATGAAATAACATGTAGTAACCAAAAATGTGTTACACAAATCAAAAAACATTTTGTATTTTAGATTCTTCAAAGTAGTCACCCTTTGCCTTGATGACAGCTTTGCACACTCTTGGCGTTCTCTCAACCACCTTCACCTGGAATGCTTTTCCAACATTCTTGAAGGAGTTCCCACATATGCTGAGCACTTGTTGGCTGCTTTTCCTTCACTCTGCTGTCCAACTCATCCCAAACTATCTCAATTGGGTTGAGGTCAGGTGATTGTGGAGGCCAGGTCATCTGCTGCAGCACTCCATCACTCTCCTTCTTGGTCAAATATCCCTTACACAGCCTGGAGTTGTGTTGGGTCATTGTCTTGTTGAAAAACTAATGATAGTCCCACTAAGCGCAAACCAGATAGGATGGTGTATCACTGCAGAATTATGTGGTAGCCATGCTGGTGGTAGCTGGTGGTAGCCATGCTCTTGAACCTCTGGGGGCAGTATTTCATTTTTGGATGAAAAACGTTCCCGTTTTAAACAAGATATTTTGTCACGAAAAGATGCTCGACTATGCATATAATTGACAGCTTTGGAAAGAAAACACTCTGACGTTTCCAAAACTGCAAAGATATTGTCTGTGAGTGCCACAGAACTAATGCTACAGGCGAAACCAAGATGAAATTTCATACAGGAAGTGAGCCAGATTTGAGGCGCTGTGTTCCAATGTCTCCTTATATGGCTGTGAATGCGCAAGGAATGAGCCTACACTTTCTGTCTTTTCCCCAAGGTGTTTGCAGCATTGTGACGTATTTGTAGGCATATCATTGGAAAATTGACCATAAGAGACTACATTTACCAGGTGTCCGCTCGGTGTCCTCCGTCAAAACTATTGCGTAATCTCCAGGTGCGTGCATTGTTCCATTTTGAACAGAGGAGAAACCAAACTGCCACGAGTGACTTATCATCGAATAGATATGTGAAAAACACCTTGAGGATTGATTCTAAACAACGTTTGCCATGTTTCTGTCGATATTATGGAGTTAATTTGGAAAAAAGTTTGCGTTGTTTGGACTGAATTTTCGTTTTTTTTTCTTAGCCAAACGTGATGAACAAAACGGAGCGATTTCTCCTACACAAATAATATTTTTGGAAAAACTGAACATTTGCTATCTAACTGAGAGTCTCCTCATTGAAAACATCCGAAGTTCTTCAAAGGTAAATGATTTTATTTGAATGCTTTTCTTGTTTTTGTGAAAATGTTGCCTGCTGAATGCTAGGCTTAATGCTATGCTAGCTATCAATACTCTTACACAAATGCTTGTGTAGCTATGGTTGAAAAGCATTTTTTGAAAATTTGAGATGACAGTGTTGTTAACAAAAGGCTAATAAGCTTGTGAGCCAATATATTTATTTCATTTCATTTGCGATTTTCATGAATAGTTAACGTTGCGTTATGGTAATGAGCTTGAGGCTATAATTACGCTCCCGGATCTTCTTTGCATTGGTGTCCTTTAGAGGTTTCTTTGCAGAAATTCGAACATGAAGGCCTGATTCACACTGAACAGTTGATGTTGAGATGTGTCTGTTACTTGAACTCTGTGAAGCATTTATTTGGGCTGCAATTTGAGGCTGGTAACTCTAATGAACTTATCCTCTGCAGCAGAGGTAACTCTGGGTCTTCCTTTCCAGTGGCGGTCCTCATGAGAGCCAGTTTCATCATAGCGTTTTAAGGTGTTTGCGTCTTGCACTTGAAGAAACCTTAAAAGTTCTTGAAATATTCCAGATTGACTGACCTTCATGTCTAAAAGTAAGGATGGATTGTCGTTTCTCTTTGCTTAGTTGAGCTGTTCTTGCCATAATATGGACTAGGTCTTTTACCAAATAGGGCTATCTTCTGAATACCACCCCTACGTTGTCACAACACAACTGATTGGCTAAAAAATTCCACAAATTAACTTTCAACAAGGCACACCTGTTAATTGAAATGCATTCCAGGTGACTATCTCATGAAGCTGGTTGAGAGAATGCCAAGAGTATGCAAAGATGACATGAAGGCAAAGGGTGGCTACTTTGAAGAAGCTCAAATATATTTTGATTTGTTTAATACTTTTTGGTTACTATATGATTCCATATGTGGTATTTCATAGTTTTGAAGTCTTCACTATTATTCTACAATGTAGAAAATAGTAAAAATAAAGAAAAACCCTGGAATGAGTATGTCTCCAAACTTTTGACTGGTACTGTAAGTACACTCCAAATTGAATTTAGGTGTATCCATTTCCTTCAGTCATCACTGAGATGTCACTATAATGTCCACCTGTGATGTTCACCTGTGGCCAATTCAATTGTTTGGACATGATTTTGGAAGAAACACACCTGTCTACATAAAGTCCCACAGAAACTATACCATGAAGTCCAAGGAACTGTCTGTAGATCTCCGAGATTGTGCAGCATATATCTGGGGAAGGGTATAAAACAATTTCAAGAGAGTTTAAATTTTCCAAGAACACAGTGGTCTCCATCATTGGGTAATGGAAGAAATATAGAACTAGGGCTGGCCGTCAGACCAAACTGAGCAACCGGGAAAGAAGGATATTGGTCAGGGAGCTGACAAAGAACCCAATGACCAGTCTGACAGAACGACAGAGTTCCTTGGCTGAAATGGGAGAACCTGCAAGAAGGACAACAGTCTACAGTTTTTCCCCAATCTGGACTTTATGGGAGAGTGGCCAGACAGAAGCCAATCCAGAGAAAAAGGCACGACAGCACGCCTGGAGTTTACAAAAAGGCATGCAAAAAATGATGTGGTCTGAAGAGCCAAAAATGGTACTATTTGGCCTGAATGCAAAGAGCTATGTCTGGAGAAAACCAGGAACAGCTCATCACCCGTCTAACACCATCCCTACCGTGAAGCATGGGGATGGTTTTCAGTGGCAGGGACTGGGAGACTGGTAAGGATAGAGGGAACAATGAATGGAGCCAAATACAGGCAAATCAATGATTAGAATCTGCTTCAGAGTGCAAACAACCTGAGACTTGGTAGAAGAGTTACGGGACAATGACCCCAAGCATACAGCCAAAGCAACACAGGAAATGAGATATTTATGTATTTAATTTTCAATAAATGTGCAAACATTTCTAAAAACATGTTTGCACTTTGTCATTATGGGGTATTGTGTGTAGATAGGTGAGATTCAGGCATTTGAATTCAGGCTGTAACAACAAAATGTGGAGTAAGTCAAAGGGTATGAATACTTTCTGAAGGCAGAGTATAAGTGATGATGATGGACTTGTCGGAAGAGGGCGATGATGTCTCTAACTGAGATGAAGACAGGACTGCTTGACTTTCTTTCGACATCACCTGCTACTGCGTGTTTTTACATCAGTTCTCTTTTCCCTAGTACACACAAACATTAAAACGGCAAATACATGAAAGATTTGCCGGTTATTTCCCCTTTATTGAAATTAGGGATTATTTTAGGTGCCATGGCGACTTGCCGATGTTTTTATCCCTTGACAATGGCACCACATCATATTACAAGGGTGCTTGTGACTGACTCATTGCAATTTAATACACACATATGGAGGATCAGGTTCAAAAAAGCACGGTGCTGCTGCCTCGTCTTGCTGCTCATGCCGAGATTGGGGTTGGTGATGACATTTCAGGGAGTCGTGCACGGGGACCGTCCTCGTGTCCCCGACAATGGTTTATATATACACTAGATGACTGACAGGGGGCACTGTTTTGAAACCACCGCGCCTCCATCTTGGCACTCCACCACCATTTGTAAAAAATATTTTTGAAGCTATAGAAATGCATTTATTAATGTCTACGTTTGTATTTCCCATGTGTATTCTATTACAGACAACTTAATGCATACTTTTAAAAGTTGTGAACTAAACATAATTAAAAACATACTTTTAAGGAATTAAAAAAATTATCATTTTTAGAGGACTAATGTTACAGTCCCCACCAAGAAAGCAATAGTTAAATTCTGTCTTTGAAATATTACATTTAAATATTGTAGAAATCTATTCATTCCTATGGAGGACTGCTTCTTCTGAATAGTGTCAATATGGCTTCAAAGCCTCTCATTGGCCAATACATAGCAACAACAACAAAACATGTTCAGACCCCTTGATGTTTTCCACATGTTACATTACAGCCTTATTGTAAAATTGACTCAAAATGTACTTTCCCCTCATTAATCTACACACTATACCCCATGATGACAAAGCAAAAACATGTTTAGAATGTTTTGCTAATGTATTCAAAATAAAAAACAGAAATATTCAGACCCTTTGCTATGATAATCATAATGGAGCTCAGATACATCCTGTTAAATTGATCATCCTTGAGATGTTTCTACAACTTGGAGTCCATCTGTGGTAAATTCATTTGATTGGACATGATTTGGAAAAGCACACACCTGTCTATATAAGGTCCCACAGTTAACAGTGCATGTCAGAGCAAAAACCAAGCCATGAAGGAATTGTCCATAGAGCTCCAAAACAGGATTGTTTCAAGTCACCGATCTGAGGAAGGGTACCAAAAAATATCTGCAGCATTGAAGGTCCCCAAAAACACAGCGTCCTCCATCATTCTTAAATGGAAGAATTATGGAACCACCAAGACCCTTCTTAGAGCTGGCCGCCAGGCCAAACTGATCAATCAGGGGAGAAGAGCCTTAGTCAAGGAGGTGACCAAGAACCCGATAGTCACTGACAGAGCTCCAAAGTTCCTCTGTGGAGATGGGAGAACCTTCTCCACAGTACTCCATCAATCAGGTCTTTATGGTAGAATGGCCAGACGGAAGCCATTCCACAGTCAAAGGCACATTTTTTTATTTTTTTATTTCATCTTTATTTAACCAGGTTAGACCTGGCCAAGATAAAGCAAAGCAGTGTGACACAGACAACAACACAGAGGTACACATGGAGTAAACAATAAACAATAAACAAGTCAATGACACAGTAGGAAAAAAAGTATATATACATTGTGTGCAAAAGGCATGAGGAGGTAGGCAATAAATAGGCCATAGGAGCGAATAATTACAATTTAGCAGATTAACACTGGAGTGATAAATGAGCATATGATGATGTGCAAGTAGAGATACTGGTGTGCAAAAGAGCAGAAAAGTAAATAAAATAAAAACAGTATGGGGATGAGGTAGGTAGATTGGGTGGGCTATTTACAGATGGACTATATACAGTTACAGTGATCGGTTAGCTGCTCAGATAGCTGATGTTTAAAGTTGGTGAGGGAAATGAAAGTCTCCAACTTCAGTGATTTTTGCAAGCTTTTGGAAGCCAGCTTTGAGTTCCAGTCACATGACAGCCAGCTTTGAGTTTGCCGAAGGCACCAAAAGGACTCTGATCATGATTAACAAGATTCTCTGGTCTGATGAAACCAAGATTGAACTCTTTGGCCTGAATGCCAAGCGTCACGTTTGGAGGAAACCTGGCACCATCCCTACGATGAAGCATGGTGCTAGCAGCATCATGCTGTGGGGATGTTTTTCAGCGGCAGAGACTGGGAGACTCGTCAGGACCGAGGGAAATATGAACGGAGCAAAGAAGAGTGATCCTTGATGAAAACCTGCTCCAGAGCGCTCAGGACCTCAGACTGGGGCGAAAGTTCACTTTCCATCAGGACAACGACCCTAAGCACACAGCCAAGATAATGTCGGAGGGGCTCCAGGACAAGTCTCTGAATGTCCTTGAGTGGCCCAGACAGAGCTCGGACTTGAACCCGATTGAACATCTCTGGAGAGACCTAAAAGTAGCTGTGCAGCGACACTCCCCATCCAACCTGACAGAGCTTGAGAGGATCTACAGAGAATAATGGGAGAAACTCCCCAAATACAGGTGTGCCAAGCTTGTAGCGTCATACCCAAGAAGACTCGAGGCTGTAATCGCTGACAAAAGTGCTTCAACAAAGTACTGAGTAAAGGGTCTGAATACTTATGTAATTGTGATATTTAAGTTTTTTATTTGTAATAAATTAGCAAACATTTCTAAAAACCTGTTTTTGCTTTGTCATTATGGGGTATTGTGTGTAGATTGATGAGGGAATACAACTATTTCATTCATTTTAGAATAAGGCAGTAAAGTAACAAAATGTGGAAAAAGTCAAGGGCTCTGAATACTTTCCTACTGCACTGTATATGTCATTGGTCCTCTCCCGAGGATTGGCGTGAAAACAGAGAAGCAGATGCGGAGGTCCAGTATACAGGACCGCCTCACCTTGTCACTCGCACTAAATCGCTGCACATCGGCTTGCAAATAAGCTGGCAGCGCTCATCTCGCCACCTTCATCTCAAATATTTATCCGTGAGCCGGTGAGCTATATCAGCTCTGACATAGAGACTGTTATTTAAGGTCGCAGACAGACGGCGGAGGATAGAAAGGAAAAAAAGGGAAGATGAGAGCGTCCATCCTTTGCAAGTGAAATGGGATTCATTTCCATGTTCTTATATTCTGTCACGGTAACAGGGGCTTTTCCCTAAATCACCTCATCCGCCAGGCTATTTCCCTCTTCAGCCTCGTCCTTCTCACAACTGACAGTATTAACATGGCCTTTACTCACCAACGAGCCAGCCTGGAGGTATGTACAGTACCAGCTCCGTTTGATCATGGCATGAATTTATTCAGCAAATGACCAGATCTCTCGGTTTATTCAGCCAGCCATGCAAATAGTGGACTAGGGCAGCAGGTAGCCTAGTGATTAGAGCGTTAGGCCAGTAACCAAAAGGTTGCTGGATCGAATCCCCAAGCTGACAAGGTAAAAATCTATTTTTTAGTTAACCCACTGTTCCCGGTAGGCCGTTATTATAAATAATAATTTGTTCTTTTAATTGACTTGCCTAGTTAAATAAAAGGTCAAATAAAAATACAACTTTTTAAGTCCGGATTACACAAGTCCTTCTAGGAAGAACCATTGTAGTGAGTTAGATAATAGGCAACCATGTTCAGAAGCCAAAGCCATGAGCATAATGTGGTGAGACATGTGTTGTTGCCCTGCAGGCCTCTAGAGTCTAAACTGATGCTAGACTACTGAGACATCGCCACTTGTCCAATATACTGTCACCCATGTCTGTCAATGGAACAATCCATCACACCATCATAAGAAATATGGATTCGTTAACAGCTGCTGACCTAAGGAGACTGTGTTGGCAACCTTTTCCCTGTCAGTCTTCAGCAGGTCTATGTGTAGCTTTCACTTGTTGCCACATCATTGCAAAAGTATGTTGCCACTGCATGAGTGTAATTATTACCTCACAAATTGCCTAATGTGATGACCAACCTTCTCACAATCTATCTGCAACGTTGTGACAATGTCATTTGTTAGTAGGGTAGTCAGAGGAGTTTGAGTTGACCGTTTAGTGTGAGAGAACATGAGTAGCCTAAAGGAGTGTGTCCTAGTGCACTAGGATAGAGGGGGAGTTGACATACACTACATAACCAAAATAATGTGGACACCTGCTTGTCAAACATCTCATTCAAAATTCATGGACATTAATATGTAGTTGGCCCCCTCTTTGCTGCTATATCAGCTTCCACTCTTCTGGGAAGTCTTTCCACTTCGCGGCTGAGCCGTTGTAGCTCCCAGACATTTCCACTTCACAATAACAGCACTTACAGTTGACCGGGGAAGCTCTAGCAAACTGTCTCGTTGGAAAGGTGGGATCCTATGAAGGTGCGACGTTGAAAGTCACTGAAGTCTTCAGTAAGGCCATTCTACTGACAATGTTTGTCTATGGCGATTGCATGGCTGTTTGCTCGATTTTATACACCTGTCAGCAATGGGTGTGGCTGAAAAAGCAGAATACACTCATTTGAAGGGGTGTCCACATACTTTGTAGCTGCTACTAGACAGTATGCGTCGCCACTGCCACTGACCTGTGTGCGAGCGAAGGTGACGTTTGAGTGCCGTATGGCTGGGGAAGGTGCGGTTGCACTCGCTGCAGATGTAGCTGCGCACACCGGCGTGGACCTCCATGTGCTGCTGCAGTGCCGGCTGCGCCTGGAAGCGCTTCCCACACAGCAGGCAGAAGATGGCCATGTCCGAGCCTAATGGAGAGAGGGAGGGAGGACAAGGTGAGTTTTCTTTTCTCATTTAGTCTGGTTTGTATCTTTAATTGAGTAGGAGATAATGTCGAGAATAAATCTGACAAAACATAACATGTTGACAGTCCTGTAGTGAAATGACACATCATTCATGGCCCTACTCCTGAATAAAGACCATTTCATCTCCGTTCTATGGATATTCAACATTCTTGTTCATTGTACAATGATGTACATTTCTTGAGATCTGTTAGATCATTTATAAAGAAATAAGTATCCTAAACCAAACGAGGTATCGATCATTGTAAAACACCACTGGGAAAAGCACACAGGCTTGAACATTGCAACTGTGATTCTTTACCACAAGAGGTCAGCACCAAGTTGAGAGCAATGACAAACGATGTGAGCAGTATAACAGGCAGGCTAAGGACTGTTTTAGCATACAGGGAACCGTCAACACAATGGGATGTGCAATGGCCCTGTATCTCATGCTTGGTAGAGGACACTTTAATATGGCTAAGGCCTTCATAAAGGCCACTGAGGATAGGTTTTCTAAATACATTTTTTAAGCACATGAAAAGGTAAGATGTGCTTTATATTTCAATAGAGTCTTGAGCCCAACAAGTAGTGTTCATTTTTCTCCAGCAGAGATACTGTCACACACAGGAATACAGCGCGCACACGCACGCACGCACACACACACTTTTCAATTACCAGACTGGAGAAAACTCTGGGGAAAGAGGGAGTGTTTAGAGCTCAGCTTCTATTTCATCAGTCAATAACGCATCTTTGGGGCAAAGCTGCCACTAATTTAAAAATCTATGAGGAGCAGCGGACTCATGTTCATAAACGCACGAGAGGGAGGCCCAGAGACAGCCCTCCCCCTGGATCAATCACTGTCTCCCATCCACACCCAGGAGAGAATGAAAGGGAGAGGGGGAAAGGGAGGGAGAGCGAGAGAGAGAGAGATGAGGAAAAGGTAGTCAGAGGAAAATTCAAGCAACCATGTGGGCAGTGAAGAGAGCGATGGGGTAGAGGGAGAGAAAGGTAAAAAACAACAACAAGATGAGACAAAACGGGGCCTGTCCTTAAATCTTCTGACAGTGAGGCTGTAACGGTGCCTCTGTGCAAATAAATACTGACAAGACTCCCTTCTGGCTTTCTCTAGACCTCTTTCTCTAGACCTCTTTCTCTTGATGTTTTTCTCCCCCACAACATCTTCTTCTCCCTCTTCTTTTATCAATGAAAAGGGGGCCATTGATTGGGGCCGATTTTCACTGGAATCCCTCCAGGACTTGAGGCACTTAAGGTGGCTTGACTGACAGGCCTTCCTCTCTCCTTTCTCGCTCTAATGTAACAACACAGGGTGCTCTGGAGACAGCACAGTGGTCAGAGCCTGCCCACTACCTCAGGGCTATCACACAAACAATTAATGTCCAGTTGAGAAATGAAAATGGTTTGAGTGGTTTTGGAGGCAAACAGAAACAGGGCAATTGAGGGAATGAGAGAGGTGGGAGATAGTGAGAGAGTGACAAAATTTGAGAAAGAGAGAGGGAGGGAGAAAGGGGGAGAGGAAAACTGCAGGAATGTAAGATCATGGCGAGCCTTTGACCTGGGTCTGGGATGAGGTGAGGTCTGGACATGGTAGAAAACACTAATTTAACCCCACCAGATCTGGGTTTAACTACTATTCAAAATAATTTCAAATACTTTAGCTGTGCTCGATTGAGCTTGCCTGTTGCAATGGGACCAATAAAAAGTCCCAAAAGTACCACCACCCAACCTAGCAGGTTTAAGCAAACGCTCAAAGTATTTGACATTTTTGGAATACCACTTGAACCCAGGTCTGAACCCACTTCTCCCATTTCAATGTACAACTACTAGTAATTGCATTCCCCCACACAATAATAACACTAATATGGCCGTAAAACCCAGACCTGTTTAATGCTGTTAAGTGAATGGCACACAGGAGGGCTGTGTAGGAGAAAGTGTATGTGCATACATGACCGTGTGCAGCATGTATGAGTGTGTGTAAGTGTGCGTGCATTAATCCTAATGGCACTGATCTTGTAGACAGATTGCCCTTTAACCTCTGATATACCTTCACGCGCACACACACACACACGTGTGATACAGTAACATGTATTCAGTTCTTTGCCTGCACCCTCCAGCACCACAATAGTATACATCCTGCAATATATACATTCACACAAATGGACATAATAGTTCAGCTGTCTTTCTGAGAAGAACCATGTATACCATGCTGTTGTGCAAACAAGATGTCAGCTGCAATCTTGGGGTGAGAGAAAATATAAGGGTTGTTGGCTCTTTGTTTAGAGCAAAAGAGAAGAGTACAATTAATCAATATGAACGACAGTATATGCTGCACGAGTCAAAGTAATAAAAAAGCTCTTTCCTTTTCAAAACATACAAGCTTTCAGAGTCTGTATGTCATGTTTTGAGCGCTTTGCAATTCAATACAGTTTATGAACCCATGACAATTAAATAATACCAGATACTCTTTTCTGCTTGGAGGGAGGAAGAAAGACATAGGAGGACACAGAGACATTACATAGAGAGATATAGAGAGAAAGCGAAAGAGGGAGAGAGTGAGAGAAAGGGGTACACACAGAGGTGAACAGACAGTGTCTTTCTCCTGGGCCTCCTGTGTGTTGGGAAAGTGCTGTAGCGCTGATTAGCGTTAACTGGAATTAAGTGGTCCAAAGTGATGCGACCGGTCCAGTCTTGGGGGGGCGGCAAGGTGAAGGGCTGACAGATGAAGGGAGGTGCAGTGATAAAAAAGGAAGGTGGAAGCAGAGGAAAAAAGTAGCTGACCCGGGTGGTCTATTACAGTGTAAAATTGAGTTGGCCCAAAGTGACACCTGAAAAGAGGTGGTGGTGGAGGAGGAAGAGAGGAACGGGGGGGCCACAGTACATCGGGGAGGGGGCTCTGCTCTCGTCTGGATGCTGGGCGGGCGGCGGTGGTTACTTAATGGCCCTGGAGTGGCGGCAGCAGTTATTTAAGCGAAGCCGGACGGGGCCCTTAATGGATAGGCCGGTGACACGTCTGTGAGAGGTACAAACAGAGGAGAGAAAAGCTACAGGTGTGCATGCTGGTAGTGGTGGTGGGGCATGGGGCTAGACACTTTCTGTCTGCTATGGCCTTTCTTCTGTTTGAGGAGAGGAAGTGAAGTAGAAATTGCCCTTGTGTTTAATCCCCATGCATTCTATGAACTCTACCAACACCACCTTCAGAGATAACATTTTTCTTATTTGTTGCTTTGCAATAAAATTACAGTATTGCTATTAGCAATTTTACTACGGTGTGTCTAGCTGGCTGTTAGAACATGACAACGCATGAGATGAGTCATACAGTAGGTGTGAGCAAGGACTGAAGTCAATTAGCTTCTTTCTCCTCATTCAGCTCAGCAAGGATGATGGAAGCAGCTCTCTCTCCCGCTGCTCTGTCTTCCAACTCAACCGTCTGTCTGCTAGCTGGGTTCTCTTCACCGGTTGCTTTTCAAATGAGCCACTGTATCATTCACAGTTCAATTATGGGAATCCTATGTGAATAGATGTTTCAGTACAGCCACAAAGCCCTGCTGGGGGGGGTCGGCTAGTGGTTTATTTTGTGTGGATAAAAATATACAGGGTTTGTGTAGGGACTGAACAATGTATCGTACGATGATGTGTGTGTATATATAACAGTGACTAACTGTGTGTATGAGTGGATGACTGGGTGTGTGTGTGTGCGCGCGTGTGTCTGGGGAGAGAGGGAGAGAGAAAGGGATAGAGATAGCAAGAGCATACACACAAGGTTGCATTTATGTCAACCTTTCTGTTTCATTTAACCCAAACAAAGAGGGAGATATGAGCCTAATATGATGAGGGTCTTTCACTGACGCCTTTCACTGCATATTAAATGAGGCTGCACAAACCTGCGTACACATTTATCTAGTCAAAAACCATCAGTGTGACCATGATATTACACCAAGTTTGAATAATCACAATAACACCACAGCTGCCGTCACCATTACCACTTCTAATGGCCTGGTGTTATGGGGATTGTCAGACGTCATTTCATCACTCAGGTTGCTTCCCCTGGTGCCTAGTGCGTGAGGACGTACTAAAATGTAACCAGCCGAGTGCATGTGTGACGTGCTGTGGATTTAAGGTCCTCTGCTGATTGTCAAGTGTGCCTGCCTTCAGATGAAATCAATAAAAAAATAATAAGCTGAACTCACAGAAAGTCTTGGCTTCGACCGTCTGCTTTCACCACTTTCCTTTGTGTGAACGGACATGAGCACTAGGCATTTCTAGCCTATGTCTCTACAATGGTGAGGCAGTCCTCGTGTTTCCTGTTGGTGCCACACCTAAATGGATGAGAATTGCTGTCCTGTCCATGGGCGTGTTAGGGTACTACACACCACAGGGTTTAATGAAGCAGAGAGCTCTAGGAACCAGAATATAGGCATTAAATCACCATTAGATCGGGGTTAATTAAGGATACACATCCCTGTCTTTTACGCCCTGGTCTCACTTATCAACATGTTCCAGCATTTAGATGGCTCCTGCATGGAGAACAACAAAATGTCTGCCTCTTGACTAACACTTTGCTTTTGGTTAAACAATATGGGTATAAAAATTAAGACGCACAACAACAGCAATGGGTGTGGCTGGTAAAAAATGTGTCACATTAATCATTCCCTTTGATGAATGAGGAATTAATGGGTAAATAAGTACACGAAGTGGGTAGTGTGGTATGGGCAGGCTGGACAAGAAGAGTGTGTTTTGTGAGAGAGGTTGGGTCTGACAGCATGGGGGAGGGTGAGAGGTCAGAGGGGGCATCTGTGGTGGGGAAGGTGGGGGTGGGGTGGCGCGAGGGGGCAAGGGTGTGTGCACACAGAGAGGAGGTGTAAAGGGGGCTCTTGACAGCCCGCACTGGGCAGGGGGGACAATGGGTGCCGGCAGGGACTTGCTGAGGGGGACAATGCTGCCAGAGGACTGCCAAGACCCAGACCCCAGCAGACCCTGGGCTGCAGTGTGGAGGGAAAGTATTCATACCCATTGACTTATTCTACATTGTGTTAAAGCCTGAATTCTAAATTGATTTCTGGTAGGTTGGTAGGTTCTCCCATCTCAGTTAAGGAACTCTGTAGTTCTGTAAAAGTGGTCAATGGGTTCTTGGTCATCTTCCTGACCAAGGTCTTCTTGCCCGTTGCTCAGTTTGGTTGGACGGCCATCTCTAGGCAGTCTGGGTAGTTCTATATTTGTTCCATTTCCCAATTATAGAAACCAGTGTGCTCTTAGAAACGTTCAACATTCTAGAAAATTGTTTTATACCCTTCCTCAGATATATGCTGCACAATCTCGGAGATCTACAGACAGTTCCTTGGACTTAATGGTATGGTTTATGCTCTGACATGCACTGTAAACTGTGGGACCTTACATAGACAGGTGTGTTTCTTCCTAAATCATGTGGCCACAGGTAGGGCTGTGGTGGTCACAACATTTTGTCAGCCAGTGACTGTCAAGCAAATAACTGTCGGTCTCACGGTAATTTACCGTTAATTAACAAACACATTTAGCATCTCCTGGCTTCCAAAAAAGTATAATAAATCCATGAAATATAGCCTACACCTTCACAATAAATCCATTATTTATTAAAGACATGTATAAAGAAGCATGATATGTAGAAAATGTAGTCTATTTCAGAAGAAAATAATAGCATCCTCTGAGTTGTCCTTGTTAGGTCCTGATGTGGCTATGGCATATGGCTGTGGGCTACACTAGTTCATTTAGCAGACGAGATTTGCTTATAATTCCGTGGCATTATTTTATATTATTTTATAGTGTGAACAGGGAGTGTGAACATGCGGCTATTCTGTGTTGAGCGGTTAACTCAGAAACAGGTACTCCTATATGCTTAATTTAGAGTTTTTAATGTAACTTTAGTTCTACAAATGTTGGGCTATATGTTTAGATTTTTAATACATTGTAAGGCTTCGTGATGAGATTCTAATTCTGATTTGTAAAAAGTTGCTTGAAAGGCTCTGCTTTGTTTTTTTGTGCAGGCTGTACAACTCCAATATTTTCTAGTTCACAATTTCACTAGCACTGGATAATGCCTCGAATCCCCTTTGTGGCCGTAATGCACCCAAAGAATCCATGCCTTTTGCGGCCCGATGTGCTGCGTTGTGCCCTTCTCCCTGAGTGTGCTGCACAATCGGAAGCATCGCTCATTCACATGGCTCTCCATAACGTGATCGGGTTCTCACAGGCTACAAGTGAAGACAGACACATCGGGGACGCAACTGCGCGCGTCCTTATCCAAGGTGCAGATTGAAGATATTGGAAGAACTGAACACATTTCCTTTTCGTAAGCCAACAAGATGAGTAAGCTTAGCAAACAGCAAAATCACTAGCCTATATCAATCTACTATCCCCCATAGTACAAAAGTCAACCTATTCTATTCTGTGCGAGAAATAAATAGTCTGGGGCAGTTGTGGGATGCGATAGACCACAAATTAATACAACCACTAGCATCAAAACATATTTTTTATGCAATGTGGCTGACGTAACAGATCAGGAAGTTTAGCTTAAAATGTTGCTAAAGTATAAGGCTATTATAAGCACAGCAATGTGCACATGGTAGTAGGCTATAAGCGCGAATGTTCCATTAGCGGAAAACACCATTATCAAAAGTGACCGCAAATGCAATTACGCATGAAATGTTTTTATTATAAAGGTGCATTTTTATAGTGAAAATTATCTTCCCCAAACTCACACACTGCTTATATATACCAGTTTGGCTTTTCACCCCTTGTAAAGCGGATTAATGTGCTTAATTTTAAGAAGTTATTTGGCCACTTTAGTTGTAATACAAACCTTCTTAAAAACATTTAGGCCTATGGGCTACATGAGGTGTGTTATGATTAGAAAAAGTTGCAGAAAAAGGCATTGTTTCTTATGCTGGGCATCATTCACAAGTGATGTACATGCACTTCCGGCGCCGACAGAGATGGCCGCCTCGCTTCGAGTTCCTAGGAATCGATGTAGTTTTTTGTTTTTTTACGTGTTATTTCTTACATTGGTACCCCAGGTAATCTTAGGTTTCATTACATACAGTCGGGAAGAACTACTGAATATAAGAGCAACGTCAACTCACCACCAGTACGACCAGGAATATGACTTTCCCGAAGCGGATCCTGTGTTCTGCCTTTCACCCAGGACAACGGAATGGATCCCAGCCTGCGACCCAAAACAAAGACGTCGTAAAAGAGGGAAATGAAGCGGTCTTCAAGTCAGGCTCCGGATACGGGCACATCGCGCACCACTCCCTAACATACTACTCGCCAATGTCCAGTCTCTTGACAACAAGGTTGATGAAATCCGAGCAAGGGTAGCATTCCAGAGAGACATCAGAGACTGTAACGTTCTTTGCTTAACGGAAACATGGCTCACTCGAGAGACGCTAACGGAATCGGTGCAGCCAGCTGGTCTCATCACGCATCGCGCCGACAGAAATAAACATCTTTCTGGTAAGAAGAGGGGCGGGGGCGTATGCCTTATGATTAACGAGACGTGGTGTGACCACAACAACATACAGGAATTCAAGTCCTTCTGTTCACCTGACTTAGAATTCCTCACAATCAAATGTCGTCCGCATGATCTACCAAGGGAATTCTCTTCGATTATAATCACAGCCATATATATTCCCCCCCATGCAGACACATCGATGGCCCTGAACAAACTTTATTTGACTCTTTGCAAACTGGAAACCACATATCCTGAGGCTGCATTCATTGTAGCTGGGGATTTTAACAAGGCTAATCTGAAAACAAGACTCCCTAAATTGTATCAGCATATCGATTGCGCAACCAGGGCTGGTAAAACCTTGGATCATTCCTATTCTAACTTCCGCGACGCATATAAGGCCCTCGCCCACCCTCCTTTCGGAAAAGCTGACCACGACTCCATTTTGTTGCTTCCTGCCTACAGACAGAAACTAAAACAAGAAGCTCCCGCGCTCAGGTCTGTTCAACGCTGGTCCGACCAATCTGATTCCACGCTTCAAGACTGCTTTGATCACGTGGACTGGGATATGTTCCGCATTGCGTCCAACAACATTGACGAATACGCTAATTCGGTGAGCGAGTTCATTAGAAAGTGCATTGATGATGTCGTTCCCATAGCAACGATTAAAACATTCCCAAACCAGAAACCGTGGATTGATGGCAGCATTCGCGTGAAACTGAAAGCGCAAACCACTGCTTTTAACCAGAGAAAGGTGACCGGAAACATGACCGAATACAAACAGTGTAGCTATTCCCTCCGCAAGGCAATCAAACAAGCTAAGCGTCAGTATAGAGACAAAGTAGAGTCGCAATTCAACGGCTCAGACACAAGAGGTATGTGGCAGGGTCTACAGTCAATCATGGATTACAAAAAGAAAACCAGCCCCGTCACGGACCAGGATGTCCTGCTCCCAGGCAGACTAAATCACTTTTTTGCCCGCTTTGAGGACAATACAGTACCACTGACACGGCCCGCAACCAAAACCTGCGGACTCTCCTTCACTGCAGCCGACGTGAGGAAAACATTTAAACGCGTTAACCCTCGCAAGGCTGCAGGCCCAGACGGCATCCCCAGCCGGGTCCTTAGAGCAGGCGCAGACCAGCTGGCTGGTGTGTTTACGGACATATTCAATCAATCCTTATCCCAGTCTGCTGTTCCTACATGCTTCAAGAGGGCCACCATTGACCCTGTTCCCAAGAAAGCTAAGGTAACTGAGCTAAACGACTACCGCCCCGTAGCACTCACTTCCATCATCATGAAGTTCTTTGAGAGACTAGTCAAGGACCATATCACCTCCACCCTACCTGACACCCTAGACCCACTCCAATTTGCTTACCGCCCAAATAGGTCCACAGACGATGCAATCTCAACCACACTGCACACTGCCCTAACCCATCTGGACAAGAGGAATACCTATGTGAGAATGCTGTTCATCGACTACAGCTCAGCATTTAACACCATAGTACCCTCCAAACTCGTGATCAAGCTCGAGACCTTGGGTCTCGACCCCGCCCTGTGCAACTGGGTACTGGACTTCCTGACGGGCCGCCACCAGGTGGTGAGGGTAGGTAAACAACATCTCCACCCCACTGATCCTCAACACTGGGGCCCCACAAGGGTGCGTTCTGAGCACTCTCCTGTACTCCCTGTTCACCCATGATTGCGTGGCCATGCACGCCTCCAAATCAATCATCAAGTTTGCGGAAGACACTACAGTGGTAGGCTTGATTACCAACAACGACGAGACGGCCTACAAGGAGGAGGTGGGGGCCCTAGGAGTGTGGTGTCAGGAAAATAACCTCACACTCAACGTCAACAAAACAAAGGAGATGATTGTGGACTTCAGGAAACCGCAGAAGGAGCACCCCCCTATCCACATCGATGGGACAGTAGTGGAGAGGGTAGTATATCACTAGCCACTATCAAATATATCACTAGCCACTTTAAACAATGCTACTTAATATAATGTTTACATACCCTACATTACTCATCTCATATGTATATACTGTACCCTATATAATCTACTGCATTTTTATGTAATACATGTATCAGTAGCCACTTTAAACTATGCCACTTTGTTTACATACCCTACATTACTCATCTCATATGTATATACTTTACTCGATACCATCTACTGCATCTTGCCTATGCCGTTCTGTACCATCACTCATTCATATATCTTTATGTACATATTATTTATCCCTTTACACTTGTGTGTGTGTGTATAAGGCAGTAGTTGTGGAATTGTTAGGTTTGATTACTTGTTGGTTATTACTGCATTGTCGGAACTAGAAGCACAAGCATTTCGCTACACTAGTAGCACAAGCATTTCGCTACACTCGCATTAACATCTGCTAACCATGTGTATGTAACAAATACATTTGATTTGATTTGAATATATAATTCACAAGTGATAGGCTAATATTGCCACCCATTAGAATGTTCTTGATGTAATCTTGTCTTTACATTTACTAAATAATACATGTGTGACATTTGATTTAGAATCATTATCATGCACCTGTATTGAAATGGGGCAGTGGGAAAAAATACATACGCACTTAAATAACGAATGGAGGACGCTTTCCCCCATGGTTTATATTAATGCCAGCCAAGTAGGTAGGCTACACTCCTGTTGTAAATATAAGCAATGTGCTTAATATTAGGAAAGTTAAGAAATAAATATAGTAGGCCTAGCCTATAGAAAGCTGATGGGATCCTTGTCTTTTAATTAGCGGCCATCACTCTGTTTTCTCACGCAATTGCATAGCCTAGAAATGTTGCACAACATGAGCTCATGGGCTCTCATGAAGTGTTTGATTCGATTTTCAAATACATTTGCATTGATGTTTGAGTGATTAGAGGGACAATAGAGTGCTGAGTACCAGGAAGCTAGAAAGTTTGGTAGGCTACTAATGACCAGAAGCAGCAGCAGAGCTTGGAGAAGCCTAATTACCGTGACTAAACGGTCATGTGGAATTTGACTGCCTTTATGACTCGTGACCGCCGGTGTGGCGGCAATACAGTCCCTGCAACAGCCCTTGCCACAGGTGGTCTCCAATCAAGTTGTGGAAACATCTCAAGGATGATCAAAGGAAATAGGATGCACCGGAGCGAAATAGCAAGGGGGTGTGAATACTTAGGTAAATTAAATATTTCTGTATTTAATTTTCAATACATTTGCAAACATCTCTAAAAACATGTTTTCACTTTGTCATTAAAGAGTATTGTGTGTAGATGGGTGAGAAAAAATGATCAATTGAACCCATTTTGAATTCAAGCTGTAACACAACAAAATGTAGAATAAGTCAAGGGGTAAGAATACTTTCTGAATGCAATGTAGATACCAATATATTGCCCCTCCTATTCAACACATCGAAGAGTTTAAAAATCAAGAGTAGAATCTCCACAGCAGTTGAACAAAGATACCCATTTTCTCTACTACACCCCGTGAGGGGAAGCACAGCATCGATAGCCTCCATGACCTTTTCATTTCCACGGTAACCTGATGCATGGTGAAAACCAACCATTGAGGGGTCTTATGTCTGAGACAAGCAAAGCTGAAGGAGAGGGCATGATAAAAATCACCTCCGTCCCTCTTGTCTATAGGGCTCTGGTCAAACGTAGTACACTATGTAGGAAAGTGTTTCATCTGGGATGTACCCTCCATCTCACCTCCGTCCCTCTTGTCTATAGGGCTCTGGTCAAATGTAGTACACTATGTAGGAAAGTGTTTCATCTGGGATGTACCCTCCATCTCACCTCCGTCCCTCTTGTCTATAGGGCTCTGGTCAAATGTAGTACTCTATGTAGGAAAGTGTTTCATCTGGGATGTACCCTCCATCTCACCTCCGTCCCTCTTGTCTATAGTGCTCTGGTCAAACGTAGTACACTATGTAGGAAAGTGTTTCATCTGGGATGTACCCTCCATCTCACCTCCGTCCCTCTTGTCTATAGGGCTCTGGTCAAACGTAGTACACTATGTAGGAAAGTGTTTCATCTGGGATGTACCCTCCATCTCACCTCCGTCCCTCTTGTCTATAGGGCTCTGGTCAAACGTAGTACTCTATGTAGGAAAGTGTTTCATCTGGGATGTACCCTCCATCTCACCTCAGTCACCTACACAGATCATAGTCATATTTGGACTGTGGGGCTGTGCGGACTCAGTAGGTGAGGTGGGTCGAGAGGAACCAGTGACCAGAGGGATGCTGTGAAGTAAACGGTGTCTACTGTCTAGCTCCCAGCAGTCTCTCTGTCTGAGGCCAAACAAGGCGGTATGGCGGCACTGGAAACATGCAGCAACACAACATGTCATAGAGAGGTTGGTGACACACAGAGATTCTGAACAATGGAGGAACATGGTGAGCTAATTGATGCAAATTGCTAATAACTATTTTAATACTAGCGCACACACACATATGGAGGAAAAGGGCAGAGCGATCTAATCCCTGAGAGTGGCCTGGCATATCAGTGGCACCAGGCCTGGACGACAGGTCTGGACCGGAATACAGAGAAGATATAGAGAGAGAGAGAGAGAGATATAGAGAGAGAGAGAGAGAGAGATATAGAGAGAGATAGAGAGAGAGATATAGAGAGAGAGAGAGAGAGAGAGAGAGAGAGAGAGAGAGAGAGAGAGAGAGAGAGAGAGAGAGAGAGAGAGAGAGAGAGGAGAATATATCGAGAGGAAGAGAGAAACAGAAACACACAGAGAGAGAGACACAGAGAAAGAGAAAGAAAAAGAACTGCACAGGCTAATTCATTCAAAACGCCTCACTGGCTTTGACAAGAAACGCAAAGAAAAGAGCCTCAGTGAATTGTTTATTGATCGAACGGGAGAGAGGGTGAGGATGAGAGAGGGAGAGAGAGAGAGAGAGAGAGAGAGATAATTAGATCTACATGCAATGAATAAATATCCATTGCCGGAATATAATGATCTGTGAAAAACAGACATCCAATCAAATGATAGGCTTGCTGTATTTACAATAATGCGATATGGTTTCTCTAAAACGCAATCGAACACGATGTTGATCAAATAATACATGAGACCTTAAAGCAGGGGTCCCCAACTACATATGCCCCAAATTGGAGGTGTCATAATACCCATAAAACCTAGTGGTCAAACAGTTCCAATTGTTTTTCCACCATTCATTTTTCCCATAGGGATTTTTAGAAACACTTAAAATAAGGTCTATTTCATGTAGATTCGGCTCTATTTACTCTCAGATTCTAAAAAGCTAATTAGCATCAAAGTACACATCATGCAAGACTATAAATCACTGCAAGTTCCTGCACATCATCTCTAGCTGACACCTATGCTAACAGGTATTGTATCAATTTAAAACTTGCACAGGAGAGCTCACAGAATTGTCAATTAAAGGAATTTTGCCAATTTATTAATGACTAAATTTAGCTATTAGATTATTAGATAGTTTCTTATCTTTGCCTCGATTCGGCAGTCTCATCCAGATCATCATGGCATTTGTAGTTCTTTATGATAGCCACATTAGCAGATAATTAGTGGTGGTAAGGGGGGTAAATACAGGTGAATATATTGATAAGAGTAACTTTGTCCTAGCAAGATGTATATGGTTATCATCACGCCAGGGTAAACCTACATGGAACACAGCCTTTATGTGTTTCTAAAATCCCCTATGGGAAAATTGAACGGTGGAAAAACTATTGGAACCATTTCCTTGTTTGACCGCTAGGTTTTATGGGTATTATGACTCATACGGTGGTACTCTATTCAGTCGCGTGTCGAATACAGTACCACAGTTTTCTTGAGGGGATGGTCCGGGGGCCGGAACATAATTGAACAAACAATCATTTGAAACCGTGATTACATTGGGATACAATCACATATGTCTCTATTTATGCGTGGGAATACCCTTGGAACATATTTCCTAAATTAACATCATTGAGCTGATTTCCTGGGGATTTTACAGTCTAAAGCCCCCCCAAAAATCCCTGCCTTAAAAGCAGTGGTGGAAAAAGTACTAAAATGTCATACTTGAGTAAAAGTAAAGATACATTTAATAGAAAATAAAAGTTACCCAATAAAAAATAAAATATAAAAAAGTGAAAGTTACCTAGTAAAATACTACTTGAGTTAAAGTCAAAAAGTATTTGGTTTTAAATATACTGAAGTATCAAAAGTAAATGGAATTGCTAAAATATACTTAAGTATCAAACATAAAAGTATTAATAATTTCAAATTCTTTATATTATGCAAACCAGACGGCACAATTTGTATATATTTATGGATAGCCAGAGGCACACCAACACTCAGACATTAATTTCCAAATGAAGCACTTGTGTTCCTGTCAAAATGTAATGAGTATTTTTGGGTAGCAGGGAAAATGTACATTATTTTGAAAAAGTACATTATTTTGAAGTGTGAAGTGTGAATGAAGTGAAGTAAAAGCAAAAGTTGTCAAAAATATAAATAGTAAAGCACAGATGCCACAAAAAATGACAAGTAGAACTTTAAAGCATTTTTTCTTAAGTACTTTACACCACTGCTTAAAAGGAACCCGGCAGCGAATAGAACCTTCATTCTCTCCAGCTCAAAAAGACTAGACAGTGTAACCAACACACCCAGAGAAACTACCATGTCTGCATACAAAGCACAATTGTCAATGTGCTGTGTGGTGCCATCCATGCCAATAACAGTGAGTGATAATTCACACGTCGGTGTGTCATGAAGCAGGCAACGTGAGATGAACCGTTCACCAGTTAGATTAATGTCACCAGATGCCAGACTAGATGCCAAATTAATTACCCAGAAATAATGTCAGGGAACCATATGGTAGCTCAACTGTCCATTGAGACAGGGGAAACATCTATATCCAGGGAAGGTTCATCACTCGTATGGTCTTCCTTGTGAGATACACTAGATAAGGTTTTGATATGTTTAAGGAACAGGTGTATCATATATTAATCATTCAAGAACTTTCCCCAATATTCAGACTGACTGCTTTTGTTTGTTGTTGACAGACAGGGTTTTGTCTGGCATCTATTTATATTACATAATGGTCTGTTCTGGGCCATACCACCTTCCCTTCCAGGGGGTGTCAACTGTCAAGTTTAGATTGCGGGCCTCTTGATACATCTGCCCTGTGCTGACTGACAGAGCTCTTAAAGACCATAAATGCTGACGGATAGAGCTCTTAAAGATCATAAACGGCATATGTCGAGAATTTTCGACATCAGCAGGCCATGTATCAGAGAAAGAGTTGGGTTGTGGGGGACATGCGCCTTTAAGAGAATATAATTTACAGTGCACAGACGGCCCTTGCCTTGGTCCTGCGGATCGTTTACAAAGCAGAGGACCGTGCCCCCCCCCTCTCCCAATCCCACAAATCCGATTTAAATCAGACAACTTGCGCAGTGTGGCTTGAAGTAAGAAAAAGGATAATTAGTAAACAGAGAGCTACTCGGCGGCTTCATTGGCATTCGCGCCGGGTTACTGTGTCGCATTTAAAATGCAGTCTGATGAAGTCTACAAAATCAAACCATTTGTTACTCCTATTGAGGAGGCTTCGGGCCACTGGCAATTAAATTGGAATTAGTGCGGGGGAATGAGATACGGCAGATTCATACCAAGGAGGGGAAAACTGTCTGGAAGATGTCTGGAACGCATTCAAGTTTACAGTGGCCAAGGCTCAGATTGTAAATCATTTGGTTTATTTTTTCTATTTCCGCCGTGGCCGCCTGTCACCATACCCCACGTCATCACTCTTCTGGTTTGCTTGGTTGTCCTTCTGTTTAGGTTCTGAGAGAAATTCACCCATGTCTATCATAGTCTTGTTTTCTATATACAAATAAACAAGCCCATGATGTATTATTCCTAAGAAATAGACATGTAGAGTACTAAATCCTAATGTAGGGTTGACAGCAATACAGACATTACGTCACACAGGGACAGAACTAGATCAACAGGCTGCCACTCATATGTGGGTTGACCAGTTTATCATACTCACTGATATTCATATAAGTGTAGCGTGTGTCTATGTACTTCCATAGGAATGGGAGCGTATGTGTTTGTATGTTTTTCCTTTGCATGTGACCAAACAGCTTGTGTTTACTATGCATTTGTGTCCATCTGTGTGTGCATCTGTGCGTCCGCTTTGAATGGAAAAGAGGAAGTGAGAGAGAGATGCCATTTGCTTTGCCACAGCTGATTGGGCACAGTGGAGAAGGGATGGGGCTAACTATGGGAGAGATAGAGCCCGCTGGCCAGCGAGGGAGTCCGGGGAGGGACAATCATTTGTGCCAGGTGTGATATCCCTCCTAAATATTTCAGACTAATGTTCCTATTGACCCAGTAAGGCCAGCAGGTTAGTCACTTTTTATTGGTATGTAGCTGTTATGAAAGTTGTATTGTCAATTTGTTTTGTATTTAAAAGCCACTTTAAACGTGTACATGACACTGTCACAACATTTCCCCATGGGGACAATTAAGTCAGTAAAGGAGAGAGGGACAGGGATGGACGGGGGTGAGAGAGATGTGAGATAAATGGAGTACAAATGAGATGGAACAGCTCATGCAGTACAGCTGTCTTCCACAGAGCTCACCTGGCTGGCCATGGCAACTGGGCCAATGGTTGCCAAGGGTGTCAATGCTCACAGTCTCCTCATTGGCCACAAGCAATGGGCATTTACAATATAGGGCGTTGTTCAGGTAGGCGGCCAGTAGGGGTCCCTGTGACTGATTGGTCAAAACTTGTAGTTGTAAAAACTTTTATATATAAAAAAATGTTGAACCTTTATTAACTAGGCAAATCAGTTAAGAACAAATTCTTATTTACAATGATGGCCTACCAGGGAACAGTGGGAACTGCCTTGTTCAGGGGAAGAATGACAGATTTTTACCTCTTCAGCTTGGGGATTCAACCCAGCAACCTTTCGGTTAGTGGCCCAACGCTCTAACCACTAGGCTAGGCTACCTGCCGCCCCAAAAGTGTCTGGTCTATCATTAAGGGGGACAGCTAATAATAAAATCAATGTATAAATTCATTTTGTGGCAAAATTTTTTAATACTTTTTGGGGGACAATTGCACTTATATTTTAAGTAACTACACTACTTTGTAGTAGCGTATATAATTTAGGTTACATACATTAATGTCATATAGCATTGTCAAATGTAATTCAGAACTATGAGGTGATTATGCATTCAGTTAAAAAATCCTTTGTATTTCTAGTCATGTTGTTTGGTATTGGGAACATCCTACAGTGTTACTCTTCATTCACATAATCCCACTCCACTGTCCAAATAGTGCATTTGACAACATTATCGTTTGTGTGTTTGTGTTTTCCCATCAGGATCAAATGCAAAAGTGCTATTCAATTACATCCATTACTGTGAAAAACATTGGAAAGATTCAAATAAATGACACTGTTCACTTGGATGACAAACTGCCACAGTGAAAATAGATTTGCACAGACAAGTCATTTGTAGGTCCTGTGTTTTAACTCAATTGTCTGTCCCATATTTGTATGCGGCTTTCTTATTTCTGAAATTGTTTGCAAACTGATATGTGACACGTATTTATGCCAAATAATAATCTTATTTTTTTCATAGCTAAACAGGTGGGGCTGAAAACAGGTGGGTCGCCACAGTTCTACTACTACTCCAACTATCCTCCACTTTCAGCGCCTGTAGTGAATTTGTACATTGGCCAGTAGCTTCACAACCAATCAGTGGTTCACCCTTCTTCACTACCCCATCACCGCACAGTGAGAGATTTAGCTGTAATCCATACAAATGATGGGTTGGGGACTAAAATCCCCCTCCCCCTCTGTTGGTCTCTGTTGAGCATTACAGTGGCTGGCTGTGCTGTAGTCATTAACACGCTTAAAGTGCAGAAAAAAACATTCCTATTGCTTCTTTTCCCTATTCCATTGCCTTTTTCCCTTGGTCTGACTGGTTGATAATCTGTCTGGGAGCGGAACAGAGCAACCCCCCTCTCTGCATTGGAATTCACTCTGCATCTTGCCATGATTTATTCCCAGTGGCCATCTGGACAGTGGACAGATAATGTGTCCAGGGCTCTGAATGAGTCATAGGTCATAGGCTCTTAGGCTTGACCTCTTACATCCCTGATCTTTACACTTTTGGTCTTTTGCTGTGGCCAAATGACCGGAGCTAGGCCCCCCTTACTTTATCCCTCCCTCCCCTCTCTCTCTCTGTGCCGACATGGTCTTTCCCAGTGGACAAAAGGCTTTCAGCGCCTTTCTACTGTCACCCCCCCAGTCCTCCCCCTTCAACCTCTAGTCCCATCTGACAGGAACGGAGTTTGTTTTGTTTTCTGAGACGTGGGGGAAACTAACGAAAAGAGTACTAAAGCTGCACGGCTACAAAAACAGGGGTTTTGGATGGGAGGGGGTTAGGGTGGTGTTGAGTTGGTGTGGGAGGGTTAGGGTGGTGTTGAGTTGGTGTGTGTGTGGGGGGGGTTAGGATGGTGTTGAGTAGGTGTGTGTGTGTGTGTGTGTGTGTGTGTGTGTGTGGTGGGGGGGGGGTAGATTGCTGCAAATTAAAAAAACGTAAAGTTAATCAAATCTGAATGCAATGGCAGAAGCATGGCCAAATGACTTCTAAATATAAAGGTTTTTGGTATAATGGGTCTTGCATGCTTCTCCCCAGCTTAATGTAGGCCTTTGTGGGGCTGTTCGAGGAAATGGGGGGCAGAGCAGAAGTCTGAGGGTGTTACAGTACAAGTATCCCTTTTGTTGGCATTTCAGGTTAAGGTCGATGTACATTTACAACCTCGCGGCCCAGGAAATGAATGCCGTTTCGAGATCAACTGTTGAGCCCAAGTGAAGGCTGCGCCTACATAACTGCAACATTTCTAAATAGAAAAATGAACAGTAATCAACTTGTCTTCCAGAAATTGGGAGCCATTGATATTATAGTGCTACACTGTCCTGTTTTTCCGGTGTAAACAACTGAATAAAATGTGAAATACGAGGATCCATTTTGTTTAGTTTACTAGCTGCCTCAAGATTGCAGTTAAAGTACGCACAGACAGACAGACAGACAGACAGACAGACAGACAGACAGACAGACAGACAGACAGACAGACAGACAGACAGACAGACAACTGCACTGGTTCGAGCCACTGCCCCTGTCTCTCCTGATGGTTGACAGAAGGTTGACCGTCTCAATTAGGTTGGGGGCCATTTTGCTAATGATCTCTGAAACATGTTGATTTGGAGAGTGGTCTGGCACTGACCTTGAAGCCAAACACCAAACGGCACAACGCTCAAAAAGTATTTTTAGACGAACTGAGTGTCACTCAAGCTGCAGAATCGGGGAAGAGGGCCCTGGGGGAGGGGGGAGTTGGAGGGGGGAGAGCTTTTGAAGAGCTAATACAGCAGTCCACCTCAAACTGTCCAACCTTTTAATTCGATTAGAAAGGAAATTGATTTGGGTTGGCTCTTGGCGGCCACAAGACCAGTTGCTCGCTC
Organism: Oncorhynchus nerka; assembly: GCF_034236695.1. NCBI lineage: Eukaryota > Metazoa > Chordata > Actinopteri > Salmoniformes > Salmonidae > Oncorhynchus > Oncorhynchus nerka. Next base: position 73,992,972 of record NC_088405.1, read on the forward strand.
TCTCACACACACAAAGCCACACGTGTGTGTGTGTGCGAAGCCTATACACATGCACTCACACGTTGAAATGGTTGATGGAAAACAAAATAATTGAAGTGGGTTTGCCAGGATGTTGTGAATGTATTCATTCTTCTCAGAACTACATTTGGCGTTATTGGACAAAACTGGAGAAGAGGCAGTCGAGGCGGAGCGCAGGCTTTCAAAGACGATGTGTGTACATTATATAGAGATCAATGTGCTTTGAGGGACTCAAAAGAAGCAGCACACACACAGTCAGTTTATGATTCACTCATTTAATGTGTGTGTAATCTAATGAATGTATTTCTTTATATTAGAGGAGACACTCATCGTCGTCTATCCCTGGGAGAGAACATCTGTCAGTCTGACAACACGCGGGGAATTCATCTAAAACAGAAGTCACTATCAACCATCTCATCTACAACCATCTATCTCAAATCAGCACAGGCTTACAGCATGAGTGACGACGGTCTGGCAAGAATTCTGTCTCGTAGTGACTGACGAGATCTTTGTATTACTGGGACTAAGAACAAGTCTGACTATACTTGGCCTTCTACTGTAGGTTTTAACGTGTAATCACATAGCCTTGTCGTTGCTATGTGTTAACCACGTAACTGAAGCACAATACAATAACACAGCCTCCGCTAGCTAGGTCGCTTTGAACTTCAGGTTCTGTTGGTTTGTTCTATTACACGCTCACTCCAAAAACACGAAGCAGGACACACAATTTTAGGCAAAACAAATATTGGAGAGGACACTAACAAGATTTAATAAGCCTGCCGATGTTGGTATAATGTTAAATATGGCTATGGAAAAGGAATATCAATTTGATTTAATTTCATATCAACTGACTGATTAGAAGTAAGAATCTCAGTTATTGAGAGTTCAGCATCAGATTGTTCTTGAGGAAAGTTTTCTTTGTCTATTAAAAAAGGACGATAAGTTGTTATTGTTGCATTCAGCTGTGATTTAGAATTAATTAAAGGAGAACCTTCACACCTTGAATGGCAAGTAATGGTAATTATGTTGGAGACAAACCAACAAATGTCCAGAGGCATTAGTCTCACTGTGTGCGTGCGCTAGACGGACATCCATGCCTCCTGCCTATCAAGACAATGTGAACAGGCAAGGATCCCAGCCCGTCTAGTCTACCAACTTACCCATCGTACCCAGAAGTTTCTCAATGGGCTGCCAAATATACAGGAATTATCATGCACAGTGTGAACTGACAAACATCGGCTTGTTGGAAGTGCACTTTAAAATCAATAATGCCAGCCAGATCCTATCAGAAATGGTATTATGGCCGATTAAGATCTTCTCTTGGCTGTGAAGTTACAAGGCAGTCGACTTCGCATTCAAAGGTAGTTCAATTAGTCATTTGCAGCGCAGAGCGTCTGGCAGCCCAGAGTAAAGAGGCATGTTTCAAAGGGATATCAAAGTGAATCGAGAGACTCCGTGAGGCAAAGAGACCCTGTCAAGAACATAGTCACAGTTTCGTATCAAAATTAGCAACAAGTATGGTAATCTAGAACTGATAACACCATCGTAGGCCTGGAGTTTAGAGGGGCGGTTTCTGAGTAACCTTGTATGTAATCCTCATTCATTGCCTATACCCTTAGACAGGGTAATCATCTAACAGTAATGATAGCCGCAATTTATTTATTTTTACAATAGAGTAATTTGTGAATATTATTTTTTTTAAATCACAGAAAAACTTGCTAAAAGGAAAGAGACTGGTCAGAAAGAAAACCCTATGGCCATTATACAGTGCATAACTGGCTGTGTGTGTAGTTCAGCTAACTGCCTCTGAACACCAGGGGGAGCTCTTCTGACAACCACCCCACAGTGTTCTCAGTGTCTCAACACTCGGCTCCACAAGTCAAGCTAGCGCAGTCAGGGGGAAGTCCTCAAATGACCTCACAAAGTGGGAACAGGCCCCAGAAATCCTATTTTTTGAATGTTTCAACTTTACTACAGCTGTAATGTGTACAATTAAGATACGGATCAGTGCCTGAAGATTATAGAAAGTAGGTTTAGGGGGGGCTCAGGAGTTGGTTGTGTAGCACAAAAAGTCACTCAGGGAACATGAAAAGACACGATTACCCCAGTCAATGAATGAGTTACTCCTCTGCCGAAGCCTCAAAACACAAAGAGGAGGAATGGGGATAATTGAATCAGCCTTGTATTGGAAACATCGTTCAGACAGAGATATAGATGACATAGCTCAAAGCCCAACCTCAGAGATGTTTACAGCAGTTATGACATAAATTCATTTAGGGTTTTCACAGTGACTCAACCCTGATAAGAAGCACCTGCTGCTCATTGTTTGTGTTCCCTACAAATGCTGTTTTGAATGAAATAGTTTGTACCTACACACTGAAGAAGGCTGCAAGCGCAAAACGTGTGTACGCTACCCCTGCAGTAAAAACATGAAATAAATATGAAGTAAGCTTTATGCATCTTTTGGAGCGCGGACCCGTCACACATTGTTATTTATCCGACTCAACCACCAAACCTGTCGCTCTGACGTTTGTCTCTCCATCCTCCGACACCTCTCAGTGAAATGCTACAGTATATGTACAGTCAGTCAGTCAGTGCTACTTTGAGTCCACTCAGACGACCATAGTGTGGGTCTACCTTCTATCTCCTGCCTCCCCCTGCAGCTGGCAGTCTTCTCTCCCAGCGGCCAGTATATCAGCCTGACAGACCCCAGGAAATTAAGAGGAGAGAGCCTGCTTTCGCCTGGCCAGAGTAGCTGCTATAAATCGCCAGACTTTTCAGGGAGTTTGCAAGCAGCCCCAAACCTTGTAGGTCTACTTGGATATACTGTGCATTCGGAAAGTATTCAGACCCTAGACTTTTTCCACATTTTGTTACGTTACAGCCTTAATCAAAAATATATTAAATTGGTTTTATTCCTCATCAATCTACACACAATACCCCATAATGACAAAGCAAAAACAGTTTTTATATTTTTGCAAAAATATGTATTCAGACCCTTTACTGGGGTGGCAGGGTAGCCTAGTGGTTAGAGCATTGGACTAGTAACCAAAAGGTTGCAAGTTCATATCCCGAGCTGACAAGGTACAAATCTGTCGTTCTACACCTGAACAGGCAGTTAACCCACTGTTCCTAAGCACCTTCGGCAGCGATTACAGGCTCGAGTCTTCTTGGGTAGGACGCTACAAGCTTGGCACACCTGTATTTGAGGAGTTTCTCCCATTCTTCTCTACAGATCCTCTCAAGCTCTGTCAGGTTGGATGGGGAGCGTAGCTGCACAGCTTTTTCAGGTCTCTCAGAGATCAGGTTCAAGTCCGGGCTCTGGCTGGACCACTCAAGGACATTCAGAGACTTGTCCCGAAGCCACTCCTGCGTTGTTTTGAGTGTGTGCTTAGGGTTGAACCTTCGCCCCAGTCTGAGGTCCTGAGCGCTCTGGAGCAGGTTTTCATCAAGGATCTCTCTGTACTTTGATCCGTTCATCTTTTCCTAGATCCTGACCAGTCTCCCAGTCCCTGCTGCTGAAAAACATCCCTACAACATGATGCTGCCACCACCATTCTTCACATTAGGGATGGTGCCAGGCTTCCTCCAGACATGACGCTTGGCATTCAGGCCAAAGAGAATCTTGGTTTCATCTTACCAGAAATCTTGTTTCTCATGGTCTGAGTCCTTTAGGTGTCTTTTGGCAAACTCAAGCGGGCTGTCATGTGCCTTTTACTGAGGAGTGGCTTCAGTCAGGCCCCTCTACCATAAGTATGACAAAATACAACTTTTTACTTTTTTTAATTACGTTGGCAACTAGTTTAGTTTATAATAGCAATAAGGCACCTCAAGGGTTTGTGGTATATGGCCAATATACCATGGCTAATGGCTGTATACAGGCACGTCGTGCATAAGAACAGCCCTTAGCCGTGGTATATTGGCCATATACCACACCCAGAGGTTCCTTATTTGCTCAGATATAAAACACACTACCTTCCACATAAGGTGCAATATGTAGAAATCTCTGCGCCATTTCCTGATTGCTAAAATTCTAAGTTTGCCGAATATCAGTTCATGTAACAAATCAAGCAAATGTACAGTACAATGATTCTATCTAAACCGCTGTGAAATATCTTTCCAATAACCAAAATATTGTATTTTCAGCTTGTTTGAGGCTGGTGTACAAAACCGAAAGTAAAAGATGCAAAAATAAACTTAAGTAAGGGAAGCATAGAAATGGCACACATAGAACAGATCTACCACTTCTTAGACTTGCATTCAATGAGAATGACAGCTCCATAACTCACATTTCTATGTGAATTTGGTCGGGTCGCCCAAAAAGTTACAATATATTACTTTTCCAAGTAACTACTTCCAACACGGATTAAGTACACATGCATGTCAATTAACTGCAAAATATTCAGGATACAACAATCTCAGCAAGGATATACTCTTTAGTAACTGAACGCCTAATCGTTCATTAACAAGGGAACCCAACCAATATTCCCTCAAAACAATGTTGCCTCTGTGCAGGTCAACTTCCGGCACGGGATTCCTGTGAACACAAGACTATACCCGCTTTAATTTACTATTTTAACAGTGGCCAAGTAGGCCACTGTGGCTATTTGATCATAATGTAGGCCTACCATAAAAGACACCATCATTTGCAAATCAATTCATTAAAAGTCCTACAATGTGATTTTCTGGATTTTTTCCCCTCATTTTGTCTGTCATAGTTGAAGTGTACCTATGATGAAAATTACAGGCCTCTCTCATCTTTTTAAGTGGGAGAACTTGCACAATTGGTGGCTGACTAAATACTTTTTGCCCCACTGTATGTATAATACATAATGTAGCATAATGTATTTACAGTTTAATTCACTTTTTCAAGTACTCGTGACAAATAATGCATTCCGATTATTGCATAGATTGTAATAGACACCTATGATGTGTGTAAAACACTTTTTTGAAGGTTGTACTGATTATAATGAACTAAGCTATTTGCCAGCTATGTGTGGCACCATGTTTGTTGTCATTACACAACGCATTCTGTGTGTCAAATAAATGTCTGTCAGACCAAAGATGTTACAACGAGGTGAAGGAATGGTTCACTCATCTTTCAGGTAAACTTCCGGAAGAGAATGAAGGGAAGTGAATGATCGTAAACGACACACCCCCTTAAACATGCATACTGCAAACAGACCAAACTCATCTCGTCTCCTCTTCTTATCTTTGGTTGACGCGAAAAACAAACATGGCGGCACCCACAAACTACCCATTGTCAAATTACTTTCAATTTCTATAAAGTGCTTTACTCAATTATTTTGATCAATGTTGAGCTCACCCATGATGTGATGATTTATAAATAGTAATTGTTATTAGCTCATTCATATTGTGGTTTTTGTCAGTTGAGAGTTATGACATCTTGTGTTACGTCAATATTTCCTCAGTTAGCGCTAGGACTAATGTAGCTTACATTTTCCGGTTTGGATAATTGTGTTATGCTGTAGCTACTTCTGTGAATGTCTGAACATTGCATCCAAAAATAAACTGGTCACATTCAGGACATAACCTTGAAAGGTCCAGTTCAGTTCAAAGTGAATGGCCCAAATCCATATATGGCAATGGTCTATTTGCATATAGGCCTACTGCAGCTCTGATTGGTTATGTCTAGCGTATGGGCCTTGCCTGTCAATGCAATATAATCCTACTCCGATGAGTTCTGCCTCCAACAAAATCTCTTACGTAGTTTGTTTTGTCTTGGTATGTTGCATTGAAAGGGGATAATATTGTGTTGATTCGATCACAATTCCCACAGTAAAGGGAAACGTTGATAGTGTTAACTAACAGGAAAACTCTAGAAAGTTGAGTGAAGTTCAATATCGTGCTTCTGAGGGCGCTGATATTTCTTCTGCATAATTGTTTTAGGACTCCTACCCCCCTTTCACCTGTCCTCTGGGCCCTAGCCTGGGTTAAGGTATAATCCAGGTCCTGTGACCACAACGACTGGCCCCTGAGGACCATGGATTGGCACATTTTCGGAATAATACCGTCATCTTGAGCCCCGACCGACAGCACATCAAAGGATTACATGGCCAGGCCTCTTCCCTCCACTTGTGTTAAGACAGCAAATTGCCAAACCAATTCCGCTTTCTTCTCTAAAGCATGAAATAAATTGGACTATTGGAAATTCACAAAGTTAGTTTGTAAATGTTGTGTCAACTCTTCTCAGAAAAGATTCATCTCTACACAAAGATTAAGGCTCAATATCTGAGAGTCTGCATTCACTCATTGCTGCTTAGATCTATTTAAATCTTCAAATAAGACTTTCTGTGCTCTATTATTTTTTTTTAATATCCTGAGGAAACGCTAATAAACACATTTTACGGCCCCCTAATCTGCACCAATGAGCTCAGTTTAAGAGTGACTTAAGAAGGGATTGGAAGAGCAAAACATTAAATTCACATTCCCCCCTCCCTCATTTTCCCAGTGTGAAGATGAAGAAACAGAAGAGGGAGAAAAACATACTTTTTGTGAGGCTTCTATTCTGGTGCTCCACTGTACAAAAGGAAGCGGATTTGCAGAGGAGATGACCCTTGATCCCTAAGCTGCTGAAAGGTCCTCAATGACCCAAATACCACCTAATCAATCACATTCTAGGAGCAGTGGTAAGCGGGCCATGTGGTTGGACAGTAAACGGACACTGGGCTATGGGAGGGCGGTCCTCACCACCCCAGCATTCCAGGGTGGGGTGTGGCTATTTTTTCTCACCCTCCTGGGGGTTCAGTTGGGGCCAGAATGGACACACCAACAGGCATTAACAGTCTAGAAATGAAACTAAACACAGTTAGCCACTAACTAAAACATTCTAATTACCCAAGAGAAACTGACCAAACAAGACGGACCAGAATTACACTTAACCAATTAAATTAACCAAACTAACTTAAAAGAGATCCTCTGGTAATTTAGTATACTTTTAGCCAGTAGTTCTGAAAGTAGCGCTCACAAGCCAAAAGCGGTCACCGAAAATTGTATACTATGGTGCAGATATGTGCACCAAGTCATTGCTCGCTCGCTCTGCTGTGTGTGCATCTTGCTAGCTGTCACTCAAATGGAAAGGAGCTAAAGCTCATTGGCTAGAACTTGAATTCCTAGTAGGCTGGCCCACATGGGAGGGAAATATAGGGGAAATTGACTTCCAGTACAGTAAACAGTCGCTTTTTAACTAGGGATGACATGGATAATAGTCAGGAATTCTACTCATAGATTTCACATGTATGAACTACACATTGACACATGCAGAAAAAAGCAGCAGGTAAAAAAAAAAACGTACTAATCGCCAAAGTTCCCAGAGAAAGTCTTTCAAACAGTCTTAAAGTACATTTTTAAATACAGTTGAAGTCGGAAGTTTACATACACTTAGCTTGGAGTCATTAAAACTAGTTTTTTCAACCACTCCACAAATTTCTTGTTAACAAACTATAGTTTTGGCTAGTCGGTTAGAACATCTACTTTGTGCATGACACAAGTCATTTTTCCAACAATTGTTTACAGATTATTTAACTTATAATTCACTGTATCAAAATTCCAGTGGGTCAGAAGTTTACATACATTAAGTTGACTGTGCCTTTAAACAGCTTGGAAAAGTCCCGAAAATGATGTCATGGCTTTAGAAGTTTCTGATAGGCTAATTGAAATAATTTGAGTCAATTGGAGGTGTACCTCTGGATGTATTCAAAGGCCTACCTTCAAACTCAGTGATTCTTTGCTTGACATCATGGGAAAATGTAAAGAAATCAACCAAGACCTCAGAAACATTTTTGTAGACCTCCACAAGTCTGGTTCATCCTTGGGAGCAATTTCCAAACACCTGAAGGTACCACGTTCATCTGTACAAACAATAGTATGCAAGTATAAACACCATGGGACCACGCAGCCATCATACCACTTAGGAAGGAGACACGTTCTGTCTCCTAGAGATGAACGCACTTTGTTGCGAAAAGTGCAAATCAATCCCAGAACAACAGCAAAGGAACTTGTGAAGATGCTGGAGGAAACAGGTACAAAAGTATCTATAGCCACAGTAAAATGAGTCCTATATCGACATAACCTGAAAGGCCACTCAGTAAGGAAGAGGCCACTGCTCCAAAACCGCCATAAAAACGCCAGACTATGGTTTGCAAATGCACATGGGGACAAAGAACATACTTTTTGGAGAAATGTCCTCTGGTCTGATTAAACAAAAATAGAACTGTTTGATCAATTACCATCGTTATGTTTGGAGGAAAAAGGGAGAGGCTTGCAAACCAAAGAACACCATCCCACCGTGAAGCACGGGGGCAGCATCATGTTGTGGGGTTGTTATGCTACAGGAGGGACTGGTGCACTTCACAAGATAGATGGCATCATGATGTAGGAAAATGACGTGGATATATTGAAGCAAGACATCAGTCAGGAAGTTAAAGCTTGGTCACAAATGGGTCTTCCAAATGGACAATAACCCCAAGCATACTTCCAAAGTTGTGGCAAAATGGCTTAAGGACCACAAAGTCAAGGTATTGGAGTGGCCATCACAAAGCCCTGACCTCAAAGCCCAATCCTATACCAAATTTGTGGGCAGAACTTAAAAAGCATGTGCGAGCAAGGAGGCCTTGAAACCTGACTCAGTTGCACCAGCTCTGTCAGGAGGAATGGGCCAAAATTCACCCAACTTATTGTGGGAAGCTTGTGGAAGGATACATGAAACATTTGACCCAAGTTAAACAATTTAAAGGCAATGCTATCAAATACTAATTGGGTGTATGTAAACTTCTGACCCACTGGGAATGTGATGAAAGAAATAAAACCTGCAATAAATCATTCTCTCTACTATTATTCTGACATTTCACATTCTTAAAATAAAAGTGGTGATCCTAACTGACCTAAGACAGGGAATTTCTACTATGATTAAATGTCAGGAATTGTGAAAAACTGAGTTTAATAAATGTATTTGGTTAAGGTGTATGTAAACTTCCGACTTCAACTGTAAATCACACTTTCTCTATTTGTTCTCTGATGCTGTGGATTGTAGGTAAAGGTGTAAAAATAAAAGGAAAAGTAGAGGTGACATATGAGGTGAAACTGAACCAAACAAGACTATATTGATTAAGAAATCCAGATCAAATGCTTATCAGTAGACAAACCGATAAAAAAAGTTAATTAAAATGTTCAGCATTCGAGAGGAAGACTGGCTAATTAGGTAGAAGGGCCAAGCTACTCAAAACCAACACTTGTGCAAATAGACAAAGACCTTATCCAGCCAGTTTGGATTTCCAAACACAGGAATACCTCTTCTGACAACATGCTTGACAGGAAAAAAAAACACCACTTCACCCACACAGACCTACCCACCCACCACGTAGCTTCTGAGATAGCCTTATCTAGCTTTAGCAACGTTTCATTTTGTAGGGTTTCTGTGAAAGGCCTGTCTAGGTACCATCAAAACAATTCTGCTCCTCAGAAACATGTTCTGAACTGATAAGAACCGGACCCTCCGTGGGTATAATGGGCCCCACCTGAGTTCCAATTTGCACTGTCATCCACCGCCATTGAGTGAAAACTAGTCCCTTCCTCTGAGGTACAATACCTTCACATTCCTCTCTTTTTCTGCTTCAGTTTTTGTTTCTGTCAGACCGATCAACTAAAAAATCTAGTCCTATTACCTCTGAGATTCTATGGATTGTTCAGAACTAGTTTGAGTGAGGGGAGTAGAGGAGAAGAATTTGGAATGACCCTGAGTGACTCGTCACACAGAATTCTGTCAGACTTGAACCAACTCCAACATACTGTAAGTGACAGCAATCCCCAGAATTCCATGCCACAGAACGACTCAAAAGCTCAAGCCTATCTGGCTTGATGAGTGGCCGAACAGTTAATTGTATCTCACGGAGTCTATGGGCCTAATGCCAACACAGAGTAGAGATTTACAGAGGTTAAGCCACCATAATCAATATGACACTGTTAACTGCACAGCATGTCCTGGAGATGGACGTTCTGCATGACAGACAGACAGACAGACAGACAGACAGACAGACAGACAGACAGACAGACAGACAGACAGACAGACAGACAGACAGACAGACAGACAGACAGACAGACAGACAGACAGACAGACAGACAGACAGACAGACAGACAGACAGACAGACAGACAGACAGACAGACAGACAGACAGACAGACAGACAGACAGACAGACAGACAGACAGACAGACAGACAGACAGACAGACAGACAGACAGACAACTGCACTGGTTCGAGCCACTGCCCCTGTCTCTCCTGATGGTTGACAGAAGGTTGACCGTCTCAATTAGGTTGGGGGCCATTTTGCTAATGATCTCTGAAACATGTTGATTTGGAGAGTGGTCTGGCACTGACCTTGAAGCCAAACACCAAACGGCACAACGCTCAAAAAGTATTTTTAGACGAACTGAGTGTCACTCAAGCTGCAGAATCGGGGAAGAGGGCCCTGGGGGAGGGGGGAGTTGGAGGGGGGAGAGCTTTTGAAGAGCTAATACAGCAGTCCACCTCAAACTGTCCAACCTTTTAATTCGATTAGAAAGGAAATTGATTTGGGTTGGCTCTTGGCGGCCACAAGACCAGTTGCTCGCTCTCTCACACACACAAAGCCACACGTGTGTGTGTGTGCGAAGCCTATACACATGCACTCACACGTTGAAATGGTTGATGGAAAACAAAATAATTGAAGTGGGTTTGCCAGGATGTTGTGAATGTATTCATTCTTCTCAGAACTACATTTGGCGTTATTGGACAAAACTGGAGAAGAGGCAGTCGAGGCGGAGCGCAGGCTTTCAAAGACGATGTGTGTACATTATATAGAGATCAATGTGCTTTGAGGGACTCAAAAGAAGCAGCACACACACAGTCAGTTTATGATTCACTCATTTAATGTGTGTGTAATCTAATGAATGTATTTCTTTATATTAGAGGAGACACTCATCGTCGTCTATCCCTGGGAGAGAACATCTGTCAGTCTGACAACACGCGGGGAATTCATCTAAAACAGAAGTCACTATCAACCATCTCATCTACAACCATCTATCTCAAATCAGCACAGGCTTACAGCATGAGTGACGACGGTCTGGCAAGAATTCTGTCTCGTAGTGACTGACGAGATCTTTGTATTACTGGGACTAAGAACAAGTCTGACTATACTTGGCCTTCTACTGTAGGTTTTAACGTGTAATCACATAGCCTTGTCGTTGCTATGTGTTAACCACGTAACTGAAGCACAATACAATAACACAGCCTCCGCTAGCTAGGTCGCTTTGAACTTCAGGTTCTGTTGGTTTGTTCTATTACACGCTCACTCCAAAAACACGAAGCAGGACACACAATTTTAGGCAAAACAAATATTGGAGAGGACACTAACAAGATTTAATAAGCCTGCCGATGTTGGTATAATGTTAAATATGGCTATGGAAAAGGAATATCAATTTGATTTAATTTCATATCAACTGACTGATTAGAAGTAAGAATCTCAGTTATTGAGAGTTCAGCATCAGATTGTTCTTGAGGAAAGTTTTTCTTTGTCTATTAAAAAAGGACGATAAGTTGTTATTGTTGCATTCAGCTGTGATTTAGAATTAATTAAAGGAGAACCTTCACACCTTGAATGGCAAGTAATGGTAATTATGTTGGAGACAAACCAACAAATGTCCAGAGGCATTAGTCTCACTGTGTGCGTGCGCTAGACGGACATCCATGCCTCCTGCCTATCAAGACAATGTGAACAGGCAAGGATCCCAGCCCGTCTAGTCTACCAACTTACCCATCGTACCCAGAAGTTTCTCAATGGGCTGCCAAATATACAGGAATTATCATGCACAGTGTGAACTGACAAACATCGGCTTGTTGGAAGTGCACTTTAAAATCAATAATGCCAGCCAGATCCTATCAGAAATGGTATTATGGCCGATTAAGATCTTCTCTTGGCTGTGAAGTTACAAGGCAGTCGACTTCGCATTCAAAGGTAGTTCAATTAGTCATTTGCAGCGCAGAGCGTCTGGCAGCCCAGAGTAAAGAGGCATGTTTCAAAGGGATATCAAAGTGAATCGAGAGACTCCGTGAGGCAAAGAGACCCTGTCAAGAACATAGTCACAGTTTCGTATCAAAATTAGCAACAAGTATGGTAATCTAGAACTGATAACACCATCGTAGGCCTGGAGTTTAGAGGGGCGGTTTCTGAGTAACCTTGTATGTAATCCTCATTCATTGCCTATACCCTTAGACAGGGTAATCATCTAACAGTAATGATAGCCGCAATTTATTTATTTTTTACAATAGAGTAATTTGTGAATATTATTTTTTTTAAATCACAGAAAAACTTGCTAAAAGGAAAGAGACTGGTCAGAAAGAAAACCCTATGGCCATTATACAGTGCATAACTGGCTGTGTGTGTAGTTCAGCTAACTGCCTCTGAACACCAGGGGGAGCTCTTCTGACAACCACCCCACAGTGTTCTCAGTGTCTCAACACTCGGCTCCACAAGTCAAGCTAGCGCAGTCAGGGGGAAGTCCTCAAATGACCTCACAAAGTGGGAACAGGCCCCAGAAATCCTATTTTTTTGAATGTTTCAACTTTACTACAGCTGTAATGTGTACAATTAAGATACGGATCAGTGCCTGAAGATTATAGAAAGTAGGTTTAGGGGGGGCTCAGGAGTTGGTTGTGTAGCACAAAAAGTCACTCAGGGAACATGAAAAGACACGATTACCCCAGTCAATGAATGAGTTACTCCTCTGCCGAAGCCTCAAAACACAAAGAGGAGGAATGGGGATAATTGAATCAGCCTTGTATTGGAAACATCGTTCAGACAGAGATATAGATGACATAGCTCAAAGCCCAACCTCAGAGATGTTTACAGCAGTTATGACATAAATTCATTTAGGGTTTTCACAGTGACTCAACCCTGATAAGAAGCACCTGCTGCTCATTGTTTGTGTTCCCTACAAATGCTGTTTTGAATGAAATAGTTTGTACCTACACACTGAAGAAGGCTGCAAGCGCAAAACGTGTGTACGCTACCCCTGCAGTAAAAAACATGAAATAAATATGAAGTAAGCTTTATGCATCTTTTGGAGCGCGGACCCGTCACACATTGTTATTTATCCGACTCAACCACCAAACCTGTCGCTCTGACGTTTGTCTCTCCATCCTCCGACACCTCTCAGTGAAATGCTACAGTATATGTACAGTCAGTCAGTCAGTGCTACTTTGAGTCCACTCAGACGACCATAGTGTGGGTCTACCTTCTATCTCCTGCCTCCCCCTGCAGCTGGCAGTCTTCTCTCCCAGCGGCCAGTATATCAGCCTGACAGACCCCAGGAAATTAAGAGGAGAGAGCCTGCTTTCGCCTGGCCAGAGTAGCTGCTATAAATCGCCAGACTTTTCAGGGAGTTTGCAAGCAGCCCCAAACCTTGTAGGTCTACTTGGATATACTGTGCATTCGGAAAGTATTCAGACCCCTAGACTTTTTCCACATTTTGTTACGTTACAGCCTTAATCAAAAATATATTAAATTGGTTTTATTCCTCATCAATCTACACACAATACCCCATAATGACAAAGCAAAAACAGTTTTTATATTTTTTTGCAAAAATATGTATTCAGACCCTTTACTGGGGTGGCAGGGTAGCCTAGTGGTTAGAGCATTGGACTAGTAACCAAAAGGTTGCAAGTTCATATCCCCGAGCTGACAAGGTACAAATCTGTCGTTCTACACCTGAACAGGCAGTTAACCCACTGTTCCTAAGCACCTTCGGCAGCGATTACAGGCTCGAGTCTTCTTGGGTAGGACGCTACAAGCTTGGCACACCTGTATTTGAGGAGTTTCTCCCATTCTTCTCTACAGATCCTCTCAAGCTCTGTCAGGTTGGATGGGGAGCGTAGCTGCACAGCTTTTTTCAGGTCTCTCCAGAGATCAGGTTCAAGTCCGGGCTCTGGCTGGACCACTCAAGGACATTCAGAGACTTGTCCCGAAGCCACTCCTGCGTTGTTTTGAGTGTGTGCTTAGGGTTGAACCTTCGCCCCAGTCTGAGGTCCTGAGCGCTCTGGAGCAGGTTTTCATCAAGGATCTCTCTGTACTTTGATCCGTTCATCTTTTCCTAGATCCTGACCAGTCTCCCAGTCCCTGCTGCTGAAAAACATCCCTACAACATGATGCTGCCACCACCATTCTTCACATTAGGGATGGTGCCAGGCTTCCTCCAGACATGACGCTTGGCATTCAGGCCAAAGAGAATCTTGGTTTCATCTTACCAGAAATCTTGTTTCTCATGGTCTGAGTCCTTTAGGTGTCTTTTGGCAAACTCCAAGCGGGCTGTCATGTGCCTTTTACTGAGGAGTGGCTTCAGTCAGGCCCCTCTACCATAAGTATGACAAAATACAACTTTTTACTTTTTTTAATTACGTTGGCAACTAGTTTAGTTTATAATAGCAATAAGGCACCTCAAGGGTTTGTGGTATATGGCCAATATACCATGGCTAATGGCTGTATACAGGCACGTCGTGCATAAGAACAGCCCTTAGCCGTGGTATATTGGCCATATACCACACCCAGAGGTTCCTTATTTGCTCAGATATAAAACACACTACCTTCCACATAAGGTGCAATATGTAGAAATCTCTGCGCCATTTCCTGATTGCTAAAATTCTAAGTTTGCCGAATATCAGTTCATGTAACAAATCAAGCAAATGTACAGTACAATGATTCTATCTAAACCGCTGTGAAATATCTTTCCAATAACCAAAATATTGTATTTTCAGCTTGTTTGAGGCTGGTGTACAAAACCGAAAGTAAAAGATGCAAAAAATAAACTTAAGTAAGGGAAGCATAGAAATGGCACACATAGAACAGATCTACCACTTCTTAGACTTGCATTCAATGAGAATGACAGCTCCATAACTCACATTTCTATGTGAATTTGGTCGGGTCGCCCAAAAAGTTACAATATATTACTTTTCCAAGTAACTACTTCCAACACGGATTAAGTACACATGCATGTCAATTAACTGCAAAATATTCAGGATACAACAATCTCAGCAAGGATATACTCTTTAGTAACTGAACGCCTAATCGTTCATTAACAAGGGAACCCAACCAATATTCCCTCAAAACAATGTTGCCTCTGTGCAGGTCAACTTCCGGCACGGGATTCCTGTGAACACAAGACTATACCCGCTTTAATTTACTATTTTAACAGTGGCCAAGTAGGCCACTGTGGCTATTTGATCATAATGTAGGCCTACCATAAAAGACACCATCATTTGCAAATCAATTCATTAAAAGTCCTACAATGTGATTTTCTGGATTTTTTCCCCTCATTTTGTCTGTCATAGTTGAAGTGTACCTATGATGAAAATTACAGGCCTCTCTCATCTTTTTAAGTGGGAGAACTTGCACAATTGGTGGCTGACTAAATACTTTTTTGCCCCACTGTATGTATAATACATAATGTAGCATAATGTATTTACAGTTTAATTCACTTTTTCAAGTACTCGTGACAAATAATGCATTCCGATTATTGCATAGATTGTAATAGACACCTATGATGTGTGTAAAACACTTTTTTGAAGGTTGTACTGATTATAATGAACTAAGCTATTTGCCAGCTATGTGTGGCACCATGTTTGTTGTCATTACACAACGCATTCTGTGTGTCAAATAAATGTCTGTCAGACCAAAGATGTTACAACGAGGTGAAGGAATGGTTCACTCATCTTTCAGGTAAACTTCCGGAAGAGAATGAAGGGAAGTGAATGATCGTAAACGACACACCCCCTTAAACATGCATACTGCAAACAGACCAAACTCATCTCGTCTCCTCTTCTTATCTTTGGTTGACGCGAAAAACAAACATGGCGGCACCCACAAACTACCCATTGTCAAATTACTTTCAATTTCTATAAAGTGCTTTACTCAATTATTTTGATCAATGTTGAGCTCACCCATGATGTGATGATTTATAAATAGTAATTGTTATTAGCTCATTCATATTGTGGTTTTTGTCAGTTGAGAGTTATGACATCTTGTGTTACGTCAATATTTCCTCAGTTAGCGCTAGGACTAATGTAGCTTACATTTTCCGGTTTGGATAATTGTGTTATGCTGTAGCTACTTCTGTGAATGTCTGAACATTGCATCCAAAAATAAACTGGTCACATTCAGGACATAACCTTGAAAGGTCCAGTTCAGTTCAAAGTGAATGGCCCAAATCCATATATGGCAATGGTCTATTTGCATATAGGCCTACTGCAGCTCTGATTGGTTATGTCTAGCGTATGGGCCTTGCCTGTCAATGCAATATAATCCTACTCCGATGAGTTCTGCCTCCAACAAAATCTCTTACGTAGTTTGTTTTGTCTTGGTATGTTGCATTGAAAGGGGATAATATTGTGTTGATTCGATCACAATTCCCACAGTAAAGGGAAACGTTGATAGTGTTAACTAACAGGGAAAACTCTAGAAAGTTGAGTGAAGTTCAATATCGTGCTTCTGAGGGCGCTGATATTTCTTCTGCATAATTGTTTTAGGACTCCTACCCCCCTTTCACCTGTCCTCTGGGCCCTAGCCTGGGTTAAGGTATAATCCAGGTCCTGTGACCACAACGACTGGCCCCTGAGGACCATGGATTGGCACATTTTCGGAATAATACCGTCATCTTGAGCCCCGACCGACAGCACATCAAAGGATTACATGGCCAGGCCTCTTCCCTCCACTTGTGTTAAGACAGCAAATTGCCAAACCAATTCCGCTTTCTTCTCTAAAGCATGAAATAAATTGGACTATTGGAAATTCACAAAGTTAGTTTGTAAATGTTGTGTCAACTCTTCTCAGAAAAGATTCATCTCTACACAAAGATTAAGGCTCAATATCTGAGAGTCTGCATTCACTCATTGCTGCTTAGATCTATTTAAATCTTCAAATAAGACTTTCTGTGCTCTATTATTTTTTTTTTTTAATATCCTGAGGAAACGCTAATAAACACATTTTACGGCCCCCTAATCTGCACCAATGAGCTCAGTTTAAGAGTGACTTAAGAAGGGATTGGAAGAGCAAAACATTAAATTCACATTCCCCCCTCCCTCATTTTCCCAGTGTGAAGATGAAGAAACAGAAGAGGGAGAAAAACATACTTTTTGTGAGGCTTCTATTCTGGTGCTCCACTGTACAAAAGGAAGCGGATTTGCAGAGGAGATGACCCTTGATCCCTAAGCTGCTGAAAGGTCCTCAATGACCCAAATACCACCTAATCAATCACATTCTAGGAGCAGTGGTAAGCGGGCCATGTGGTTGGACAGTAAACGGACACTGGGCTATGGGAGGGCGGTCCTCACCACCCCAGCATTCCAGGGTGGGGTGTGGCTATTTTTTCTCACCCTCCTGGGGGTTCAGTTGGGGCCAGAATGGACACACCAACAGGCATTAACAGTCTAGAAATGAAACTAAACACAGTTAGCCACTAACTAAAACATTCTAATTACCCAAGAGAAACTGACCAAACAAGACGGACCAGAATTACACTTAACCAATTAAATTAACCAAACTAACTTAAAAGAGATCCTCTGGTAATTTAGTATACTTTTAGCCAGTAGTTCTGAAAGTAGCGCTCACAAGCCAAAAGCGGTCACCGAAAATTGTATACTATGGTGCAGATATGTGCACCAAGTCATTGCTCGCTCGCTCTGCTGTGTGTGCATCTTGCTAGCTGTCACTCAAATGGAAAGGAGCTAAAGCTCATTGGCTAGAACTTGAATTCCTAGTAGGCTGGCCCACATGGGAGGGAAATATAGGGGAAATTGACTTCCAGTACAGTAAACAGTCGCTTTTTAACTAGGGATGACATGGATAATAGTCAGGAATTCTACTCATAGATTTCACATGTATGAACTACACATTGACACATGCAGAAAAAAGCAGCAGGTAAAAAAAAAAACGTACTAATCGCCAAAGTTCCCAGAGAAAGTCTTTCAAACAGTCTTAAAGTACATTTTTAAATACAGTTGAAGTCGGAAGTTTACATACACTTAGCTTGGAGTCATTAAAACTAGTTTTTCAACCACTCCACAAATTTCTTGTTAACAAACTATAGTTTTGGCTAGTCGGTTAGAACATCTACTTTGTGCATGACACAAGTCATTTTTCCAACAATTGTTTACAGATTATTTAACTTATAATTCACTGTATCAAAATTCCAGTGGGTCAGAAGTTTACATACATTAAGTTGACTGTGCCTTTAAACAGCTTGGAAAAGTCCCGAAAATGATGTCATGGCTTTAGAAGTTTCTGATAGGCTAATTGAAATAATTTGAGTCAATTGGAGGTGTACCTCTGGATGTATTCAAAGGCCTACCTTCAAACTCAGTGATTCTTTGCTTGACATCATGGGAAAATGTAAAGAAATCAACCAAGACCTCAGAAACATTTTTGTAGACCTCCACAAGTCTGGTTCATCCTTGGGAGCAATTTCCAAACACCTGAAGGTACCACGTTCATCTGTACAAACAATAGTATGCAAGTATAAACACCATGGGACCACGCAGCCATCATACCACTTAGGAAGGAGACACGTTCTGTCTCCTAGAGATGAACGCACTTTGTTGCGAAAAGTGCAAATCAATCCCAGAACAACAGCAAAGGAACTTGTGAAGATGCTGGAGGAAACAGGTACAAAAGTATCTATAGCCACAGTAAAATGAGTCCTATATCGACATAACCTGAAAGGCCACTCAGTAAGGAAGAGGCCACTGCTCCAAAACCGCCATAAAAACGCCAGACTATGGTTTGCAAATGCACATGGGGACAAAGAACATACTTTTTGGAGAAATGTCCTCTGGTCTGATTAAACAAAAATAGAACTGTTTGATCAATTACCATCGTTATGTTTGGAGGAAAAAGGGAGAGGCTTGCAAACCAAAGAACACCATCCCACCGTGAAGCACGGGGGGGCAGCATCATGTTGTGGGGTTGTTATGCTACAGGAGGGACTGGTGCACTTCACAAGATAGATGGCATCATGATGTAGGAAAATGACGTGGATATATTGAAGCAAGACATCAGTCAGGAAGTTAAAGCTTGGTCACAAATGGGTCTTCCAAATGGACAATAACCCCAAGCATACTTCCAAAGTTGTGGCAAAATGGCTTAAGGACCACAAAGTCAAGGTATTGGAGTGGCCATCACAAAGCCCTGACCTCAAAGCCCAATCCTATACCAAATTTGTGGGCAGAACTTAAAAAGCATGTGCGAGCAAGGAGGCCTTGAAACCTGACTCAGTTGCACCAGCTCTGTCAGGAGGAATGGGCCAAAATTCACCCAACTTATTGTGGGAAGCTTGTGGAAGGATACATGAAACATTTGACCCAAGTTAAACAATTTAAAGGCAATGCTATCAAATACTAATTGGGTGTATGTAAACTTCTGACCCACTGGGAATGTGATGAAAGAAATAAAACCTGCAATAAATCATTCTCTCTACTATTATTCTGACATTTCACATTCTTAAAATAAAAGTGGTGATCCTAACTGACCTAAGACAGGGAATTTCTACTATGATTAAATGTCAGGAATTGTGAAAAACTGAGTTTAATAAATGTATTTGGTTAAGGTGTATGTAAACTTCCGACTTCAACTGTAAATCACACTTTCTCTATTTGTTCTCTGATGCTGTGGATTGTAGGTAAAGGTGTAAAAAATAAAAGGAAAAGTAGAGGTGACATATGAGGTGAAACTGAACCAAACAAGACTATATTGATTAAGAAATCCAGATCAAATGCTTATCAGTAGACAAACCGATAAAAAAAGTTAATTAAAATGTTCAGCATTCGAGAGGAAGACTGGCTAATTAGGTAGAAGGGCCAAGCTACTCAAAACCAACACTTGTGCAAATAGACAAAGACCTTATCCAGCCAGTTTGGATTTCCAAACACAGGAATACCTCTTCTGACAACATGCTTGACAGGAAAAAAAAACACCACTTCACCCACACAGACCTACCCACCCACCACGTAGCTTCTGAGATAGCCTTATCTAGCTTTAGCAACGTTTCATTTTGTAGGGTTTCTGTGAAAGGCCTGTCTAGGTACCATCAAAACAATTCTGCTCCTCAGAAACATGTTCTGAACTGATAAGAACCGGACCCTCCGTGGGTATAATGGGCCCCACCTGAGTTCCAATTTGCACTGTCATCCACCGCCATTGAGTGAAAACTAGTCCCTTCCTCTGAGGTACAATACCTTCACATTCCTCTCTTTTTCTGCTTCAGTTTTTGTTTCTGTCAGACCGATCAACTAAAAAATCTAGTCCTATTACCTCTGAGATTCTATGGATTGTTCAGAACTAGTTTGAGTGAGGGGAGTAGAGGAGAAGAATTTGGAATGACCCTGAGTGACTCGTCACACAGAATTCTGTCAGACTTGAACCAACTCCAACATACTGTAAGTGACAGCAATCCCCAGAATTCCATGCCACAGAACGACTCAAAAGCTCAAGCCTATCTGGCTTGATGAGTGGCCGAACAGTTAATTGTATCTCACGGAGTCTATGGGCCTAATGCCAACACAGAGTAGAGATTTACAGAGGTTAAGCCACCATAATCAATATGACACTGTTAACTGCACAGCATGTCCTGGAGATGGACGTTCTGCTGCATACAGACAGACAGACAGACAGACAGACAGACAGACAGACAGACAGACAGACAGACAGACAGACAGACAGACAGACAGACACAGAGAGACAGAGAGACAGACAGACAGACAGACAGACAGACACACACAGACAGAGAGACAGACAGACAGACAGACAGAGAGACAGACAGACAGACAGACACAGAGAGAGAGACACAGAGAGACAGACAGACAGACAGACACAGACAGACAGACAGAGAGACAGACACAGAGAGACACAGAGAGACACAGACAGACAGAGACACAGAGAGAGAGACAGACAGACAGACAGACAGACAGACAGACAGACAGACAGACAGACAGACAGACAGACAGACAGACAGACAGACAGACAGACAGACAGACAGAGACACAGACAGACAGACAGAGACAGACAGACAGACAGACAGACAGACAGACAGACAGACAGACAGACAGACAGAGACAGACAGACAGACAGACAGACACAGACAGACAGACAGACAGACAGACAGACAGACAGACAGACAGACAGACAGACAGACAGACAGACAGACAGACAGACAGACAGACAGACAGACAGACAGACAGACAGACAGACAGACAGACAGACAGACAGACAGACAGACAGACAGACAGACAGACAGACAGACAGACAGACAGACAGACAGACAGACAGACAGACAGACAGACAGACAGACAGACAGACAGACAGACAGACAGACAGACAGACAGACAGACAGACAGACAGACAGACAGACAGACAGACAGACAGACAGACAGACAGACAGACAGACAGACAGACAGACAGACAGACAGACAGACAGACAGACAGACAGACAGACAGACAGACAGACAGACAGACAGACAGACAGACAGACAGACAGACAGACAGACAGACAGACAGACAGACAGACAGACAGACAGACAGACAGACAGACAGACAGACAGACAGACAGACAGACAGACAGACAGACAGACAGACAGACAGACAGACAGACAGACAGACAGACAGACAGACAGACAGACAGACAGACAGACAGACAGACAGACAGACAGACAGACAGACAGACAGACAGACAGACAGACAGACAGACAGACAGAGACAGACAGACAGACAGACAGACAGACAGACAGACAGACAGACAGACAGACAGACAGACAGACAGACAGACAGACAGACAGACAGACAGACAGACAGACAGACAGACAGACAGACAGACAGACAGACAGACAGACAGACAGACAGACAGACAGACAGACAGACAGACAGACAGACAGACAGACAATCCTTTCACAGACTACAGGTAGGGAGCGTTGGTGACCGGCTAAATTGGCCAGTGTGAAACCCATGTATCTAGGCAACCAGATCTGATGGTTCCTTTGTCCAGGGTGAAAGGTTGGAAGTGCTCACACTAATCTCTCCGTTTCACGATTAAGTAACAGAAGAGCCATTTCAAACCCCTCTCCTCTTTTTGTGGCAGAAAGCAAGTCAACCCCCATCTCCTACAAATTCCCTCCATGCTAATCGAAAGGTATTTACACCCGAAATTAAGTGGCCTCTCATGCTGCTGTTTTTTTACACTGCAAACGCTTCTAAAGATGTCCGCAAACAGCTCAAATCTTATAACACAAGGAGATTTACTCCAAATACTGCCATGGACAAAGGGGCCTTGGCTATTGTGATGGCCAAGCCGCTGTTCCCTTTCCTGTGAATCCTTCCCTATTCAAAGACCTCACGCCACAAGGTTAATATGTGACAGGAATATTTCAAGGTGGGAAACCGAGTGACAAAGGAAGGCTTTCTGTTCCCTCTGTCGAAGGCTTTATCTGTTATCTACCGATCTTTAACCAAGGGGTCTTGAACAAAGCCTTGGGAGACAAACAGGGAGATCGCCGGACTACAGTGTTGTGAATGTGGAATCTGGGGGAGTTAATGCGTGTTAGACACAGGATGGGCTACTGGGGTCGCTTTGTAACGTGTCGAGAGACATCTCAGAGAGAGAGGGGGTTTGGCGGCCAGATTGCCCAGCTTCCTGCTGGCCTCCTTTTTCAGAGTGAATCGCCGAGCCTCCGGGAGTCCATAATCTCCCCCACAAAACTTTTTATTTCCCCCATCCAGACGCGCGCTACTGTCTCTCACTCACAATGCGCCACAAAGCCTGCTCGCACGGAGGGATTCTCTCCGACTGCGCTGCGAAACGGATTCTGATATCCCAATTTGCTGCCAGACCCCCCCCCCACCCCCCACCCCGACTGGCTCTTCCTCCACTACCCCCCAAAACAGTGCTGTTCCCCAGGTTCCCGTGGCCATGCCACAATGCGGCCGTGCCACCACAACACCTACTAAGCCGCGAATAGAGAACGGAGAGACCTTGTTGGGTACTTCTCACTGGCTGGGGTAGGCGGTGGAAGGAAGCTGTGTCGGTGCCAGGTCGCATTCCCCCCAGCCCCCACAGACACATGGCCCCTCGCAAAGACGCCTCACATAATGCACAAGGCCCAGTCAATAAACGTAGAGCTCATTGTGGGAATTTACACTTGGTCTAATGGCTAAACATTCCTGCCACGGAGGATGATTACTTCTGGGTGTTGGTCTGCCCCCCCACCCCACCCCCGCATGGTATCTTTCAGGCCAGCTGAGCATCCCTGCGCCTGGAAAACTCATTTAGATCCTATCTGGCAAAAAAAAAATGTTTAGAGAGGGGAGCAGAGAGGGAAAAAAACAGGGAGAAGAAGAGACTGTAGTCTAGGTCTGCACTTGATTTAATTTGTTCACTGATACTGACTCAGACCACTTGTACACCTCTTATTTTGGGAAGTGAGTGAGAGAGATGAAGGAGAAAAAAAAGAGTTCTGTCCAGGAGAGTGGAGAAAAGAGGAGCATTGAATTTAAGGTATTTTAGAACTGTAGAAGGTCTCCACTGTCTCGGAGAGAGAGGTTGATAGATCCACTATTTAAATAACCCTGTACGATTCTGAATGACAGTCAGCTGAAAGATTTCTAAGAGCTCTTCTCAACTACACTTCAGCTGTTCACAAGACACCTTGAGCAAATGTTACCCATACTGCATAGCAAAACTATTTTAACTGGGACAGAGGGAGGATTGGGTTGCAAAGCTTGCCCTATGCCACCTGTTAAACTTCTCCCATAAACTCAAATTACCCTGACGTATTCTCTCTTAGTCTTTTCACTTATCAAAAAGCTTTTGCACATAATGATGAATGAAAAAAGACTGTAGGCAAAACTAGAGAAGGTAAAAACACAATGGGAATGGTGAAGTTTTGATTACTAGCCACATCAAAAGGAGATTCTGCGACCGTCTCCTCTTTCAGTCAGAAAGTTGGTCTGGCTGGTCCATGCTGGTATATATTTAGGAGATACAGTAACACTCCCTCCGAATCGTGACTTTTGGTGCGAACTAGTCATCACCTGGGAGAAGGGACCATCAAGGGGACCAATCCCTGCCTATCTACAGTGACAGACAGTTCAGCCCTCAAATAAACTACACTATATGTCACTCCGGATCTCAGATCTGTGCATTACACCTGAAGCAAAAAGTCTCCTTGCAACTCATAGTGGTTCATAAGGACACAAACATCAACATAATACCTACACAGTACAGTATTATGAAAACTATGCCTCACTAATATACTAAGAAGGGACAAAGACCTTTGCTATAAGTGCACTCCACTGTACTTTACAGGGACAGAGACCAGTCAGACAGACAGATGGGTAATATGCCAGGCTGAGGGACAGCTTGCTCAATAATTAAAGTCTAGCGATATATGGGGGTTAACGCTTTATTATACGAGGGCTAACGCAGCATTACTGCGCACCAGATGACAACAGTGGGAGGGCATTCATGAGGCTAACGCACCAATCAAAAATGAAACACTACCAAATATCCTTCAAGTACCTCCAATTACCATTGTGCTGAATAAATGCAGTTATTCTTTGTATGGTAAAACATCTATTTATTCAACCTTGATGTCCACATAAACACAATCCAGAATTTAAGGCAAACAAAAACACTTCCATACCAAGGCTGTGTGTTCATCATGGCTCTGATGCTCACTGACATCTCAATAATGTCACTATTAACTAAATGCTAAAGATATGGTCTTATTCGCCTAATGTGATTGAGATAATCAACACTTTTGACGTGAACCCTGTTCACCAGTGGCAGTGGCCTAAATTTAGGAAAGTTGCACATGAAAGGGAAATGTGTTGGTGTGTGTGTGTGTGTGTGTGTGTGTGTGTGTGTGTGTGTGTGAGGGGACTGACTGGGAGGCCACCAGTGTGAACATTTTCAGATGTGGGAGTGAAAAAGAAAGTAGGGGTGGGAATGAAATCGCGAGAGAAGGAAAGAAAGAGGCCTCAGGCTTCTTGTCTCACTGCGCCATAACACAGGCGTGTTGTCCTCCCTTTTCTCTCGCTCACTGTCCAAACTATTTCTGGCTTGAGAAAGAAACTGTTTACTCCGTGGCCCTGGCCGCTGGAGTCACGCAGTGTTCCCACCAGCTAAATCCACTGTTGCCTCCAAAATGTTTTGCATATTTTCCCTGTAACACAAGACTTAAAAAAGAGGGGAGGAAAGAGTGAGAGAGAGGGAGGGAGAGAGGGGGATAGAAAATGAGGGGTTAGTCCCTCCCATTATTTCTTAATTTTCACTGAGACCAGGAATCTTGGGGGGGGGGGGGGGGGGTCAGATGGCTAGTCTATAAACAGGACTACCACCATCTCATGGAAAACACGTTGCTTCGCTTCCCAAACATGGGCCAAATCAGATGGCCTTTACCAATGACCGAAGGTGCCATTCCGATCATTTGCACAATAAGTGAGTTTCCCCCCTGTTGAACATGGTGCAGACAAGATGACCTGCGCTGATATTGCAGAGCGAGAGACAGTCCCTGAGGGTCTCCAGTTAGTCGGTGGATAGAAGGCGGTTACTGTTACAGACGGCTACACTGCTCCCAGGTCAGCTCGTCAGCTCTCCATCCCCATGTCATTACAGCATTGTCAACACTCATTTCAGCCACAGCTCACATGGTGTCCTGACAGGGCTGCTCCCCTTCTATCTGCACAGAAAAGACAACACTGTTCCAGGATATCACACTATTGTATTTGCACTGAACTCTAGTGAGTGGCAAAAACCTAGTGCATTACCTCCTGCAGTTAAACTTGCTCTAGCTACTGTACATGCATTGAGGGGAGATTCATACCATGTAATCAAGCTTAAAAGTCACATTAGGACATGGGATCTCCTGGCAAGACTAGAGTCTCTCTTAGAACTAGCCCAAGCCATTAAGATGTGGCTTGTGTGAGAGGTGTGTCGTTCAAAAGTGTTGTTCAATGTCAGGTTCTATAATGTGATTCTCACTGTGACTTAGGTCCGTGTGAGGTGGAACCCTCCGGAGCTATACCAGAGGTATTATAGGTGGGAGTCAGTTTGGACTGCCCTTAAAAATGCAGGGCAGGGCAGGGCAGTAGCCTACTGTGTAACCACACAGGCGCATGATGTTGTTTTTCTCAGAGTCATGTCACCTCAAAATCCCCAGCTAACACTGCTGACTGTGTTATTCAGATATATTAAACTGTGGCCACAATCAATTAGTCTCAGATGAAGAGATGAGGCCTAATGCCATAGTATTGGCTTTATGATAAATGAGATGGTACTATCAACAAAACAACTTGATTAGTTTATTTTCTTTGACTTCTTCTATTGACAAGTGACTGTCATGTTTGCCATACTAATTTCAAAATGTTAACGTTCAGAAAATACACGGCATGTTCCTTTACAGTAGCGTGCCCTTACAATTACTCAAGGTTTCATGTGTACATACTGTGAAAAGGTTCAGAGTACCGTACACGCATGCACAGGGATATAAACTAACCTGAGCAAATACCAAAGTAACGCTAAATATGAAGCTTGTGATTCGTCCTGTTTTACAACCAACCAGTGTGAGTCTGAGTGGATAAAGAAGAGCTGCTGCAACTGATAACTCTGACATCAACTAGCCAGGATGCCACAATAGTGCCCGTTGAAGGAGCAGCATCCCCCAGAAATGGGCATTTCAGAACAGCACCCCATAATGCAAAGCAGACACTTAGATAACATTTGGCTTTGATGGTCAACAATATTTTCCCCTGTCTGGTGTTCGACCACTGCACAAAAACAAAGTGCTTTTAAAAAGAAATGTGGTCCTTACAGAAAGTAAGTTGCACAATAATTCTTATAATCTTACATCTATTTCAAATCTGTCAGCCAACGTTTCAAGTGTACAGTGCACATGTAAAAAAAAAAAAGCAACAACAAAAAGCAATTGACTATAACATCTCGTTAGGGAACTGTGTATTCCTCCGTTTTGTAACTCATACATGAGAGCCAAGGGGTGACATAATGCACTTCTTCCAAACTCGGTGCGGTTCCCGGGAATGCCATTCATCCTTGACTGTTTAACACAGAGTATTTCAGCGGCGGAGAGATGATCGCATGAGGGGAACAGGAGAGAACCGGCCCCAGCCCTTTGCCCTTCTATACCCTCTCTGCTGGCCAAGCCTGCCTGCGCTGCCAGCGGGAAACTGAGACCTGGATGTTTACAACGCCACGCAAAACTCTGGCCATCATAAACACCACCTCCATGCCGACGGTCATGAACTATTTACATAGCGAGTGCAACACAGAGTCACACAACCACCGGACTGTGGAAGAAGGGGTTAAAAAGGGAGGGGGGGGGTCTCTTGCTGATAAGTAACAGTGTGTTTTGTCTGGCATTAGATGGACACCGCAGATCCCAGAGGAGCTCCTTTCTTACATCGAAAAAGGTGTATATTTCAACTCATTACAACCTTAGTGTCACTCAAACATTTCTGTATACCAGAGAGAGTGTGAACAGAACAGAGTGATTACTCACTCAATCTCACTTTACACAAGTCACACTTCCTGGAAACGTTAGCATATAATATGCATACATGTTGTGTTCCAAATGGTTTAAAGTGTGAATAATCACCTTTCTGACAGTGTACAGTAAGTTATGCATCGCCACACTCGCACACAGGCACACATAGAGCTGCACACAATCAGAATTAGGTGATAACCCATTTTCCAGAGCGAGTAGACTGAGTAAAGCTAAGCATATGGGTGAGCATATTGAGAGATGGAGCAGCCGAATCAGCCTAGCCATGCGTTAGAGCACATTTTAAAATATAAGCCCAGTGGGTCTCGGGGGAGACTGGCCTCACTGCTGTTTCAAACCCAGGCAGGAAGACAAGTCCCTTGCTTATTTTTCTACTCCAGACTGGAATTCTATATTTAGACTTTCTGCTGGTATGACTGTCTGATCATTAGCCTCATTTAACCCCTCTTTACTATATGACCCTGAATTGGTCATGGCCCCTGCCGCTGTCAAATAGGGGGCCAGCTCAAGTAGCGTTAGCCCCGAGACATGCCTGTCAAAAAATGCGGGGCCACCCAGATTGCTCCGGGAAGTTATTTGGGTCAGGCTCGGATGACGGTGTCAGTCTCCATTATACTGAGTTATACTCCATTCTGGTTCTGTTGGGGTACACAGAGGAGCTCCTCCCCCATTTAAAAAACAAAACAGAGAATACCTACATATTGAGTAACCATCTCCCTAACAATGGCACATGGAGTACAAGAATACTATATCTACTGAAAATGTTTTTGTTTCACAAAAAAAGGAAGAGTAAAGTGTACCGCTTGAGAAGGCATTGAGGTTGATATACAGGACAACACAGCTTGGATCACATTACCAGTCCATAGTTCTGAAAGAGGATGGCTTGTTGTTTGGCCGGTCACAGAAGTGTGGAGCGATAGAATGGCTGTAACCCAGTAAACCACAGGTTACACACATCAATGCTACACACACACACTGGAGGTTGTGACCCATCTCTGCCACACTCTGGAGTCCAGCAATCACAACACACCTAGTCATCCTCCTTACAGTATCAGCATACACACACAAGCTCCACTGGTGCCAAATGTGAGTGGAGGGAAACTTGAGTCTGCACCTCTTGTAAATTAAGAATCATTGGCCACATACGCAAGTAGTTGAGTGTCATCCGCATAGCAATGATAGGACAGACCATGTGAGGGTATGACAGAGCCGAGTGACTTAGGGTATAGAGAGAAGAGGGCCTAGAACCGAGCCCTGGAGGACACCAGTAGTGAGAGTACGTGGTGAAGACACATATCCTCTCCATGTCACCTAGTAGGAGCGGCCTGCCAAGTAGGATGCAATCCAAGAGTGTGCATAGCCTGAGATGCCCAGCCCTGAGAGGGTGGAGAGGAGGATCTTATGGTTCACTGTGTCGAAGGCAGCAGATAGATCGAAGAGGATGAAAATAGAGGAGAGAGAGTCAGCTTAGGCAGTCGGGAGAGCCTCTGTGACACAGAAAAGAGCAGTCTCGGTTGAGTGACCCATCTTGAAGCCTGACTGGTTAGGGTCAAGAAGATGGTTCTGAGAGAGACAATGAGAAAGTTGATAAGAGACAGCACGCTCAAGTGTTTTGGAAAGAAAAGAAAGAAGGGATACAGCTCTATTGTTTTGTTTACATCAAATTAGTTGAGTGTTGGTTTCTTGAGGAAGGGAGCAACTTGGGCCATTTTGAAGTCAGAGGGGTCAGGGATGAGTTGATGAGGGAAGGAATGGGAGAAGGTTTCTAGAAATGGTCTGCAGAAGGGAGGAGAGGACAGGGTCAAGCGGGCAGGTTGTTGGGCAGCCAGACCTCACTAGACGCAGGATGTCATCTGGAGAGAGAGGGGATAAAGAGGTCAAGGCATAGGGTAGTTCTGTGTGAATAAGACCAGTGGATTCAATAGGCTGAGTGAATGAGTATTCGGATGTCTCTTTTTCAAAGTGGTTGACAAAGTCATCAGCAGAGAGGGAGGGGGAGGGGTGGAGGATTAAGGAGGGAGAAGAAGGTGGAAAAGGGTTAGAGGCTGTTGAAATTTAGAGTGGTAGAAAGTGTCTTTATCACCGGATACAGAGGAGAGGAGAGAGTGGAAGGATGGTAGGTCCTCTGGAAGTTTAGTTTTCCTTCATTTTCACTCAGCTGCCCGCAACCCTGTTGTGTAAGCTTGCAATGAGTCACTCAGCCACAGAGCAGGAGGGGCAAGCCAGCTGGGAGGAAATGGGACAGTGCAAGTTATAGGATGTGGAAAGGGAGGAGAGTAGGGTTGAAGAGGCACAATCAGGAGACAGGAGGGAGAAGGATTTAGCAGAAGAAGAGATGATAGGATAGAAAAAGAGGAAGTAGAGTGGGAGAGAGAGTGTGAAGATTACAACGGAGCATGACCATCTGGGTAGGGACTGAGTGGTTAGGGTTGGAGGAAAGGGAGACAGAAAAGGAAACAAAGTAGTGATCAGAGACCTGGAGAGGAGTTGTGGTGAAATCAGTAGGCGAGCAGCTTCTGGTAAAGAAGAGGTCAAGCATATTGCCTGCCTTGTGAGTTGGAGGAGACTGGGAAAGGGTGAGGTCAAAAGAGGCGAGGAAGGGAAAGAGAGAGTTGGGGAAAAAACGAATCGAAGGCAGACGTCGGGAGGTTGAAGTCGCCAAGTACAAAGAGCGGAGAGCCATCGTCAGGAAATGAGCTTATCACGGTGTCAATGAGGAACTCTTAAAGGGCACCTGGTGGGTGATAGATGACAATAATGTTAAGCTTGATTGGACAAGTGATTGTGACAGCATAGAATTCAAATGAGGAGATGGACAGGTGAGAGAGGGAGAAAAGAGAAAATCTCCATTTAAGAGAAATTAAATTAAATCTGGTGACCATATGCTCCCGGACTATGACAGAAAACAGTCAGATGAAGAGAGCAGCTGGGGTAGCAGTGTTCTCTGGGGTGATCCATGTCTCCGTCAGGACCAAAAAGTCAAGGGACTGAAGGGCAGCATAGGCTGAGATGAACTTGGCGTTCTTGTCCACAGATCAGCAGTTCCAAGCTGAAGTGAGACTGAAGTGAGAGAGTGGTGTGAAGCCTTCCTCGCATTCCTTCCTCAAACAACTCGGCAGAACCGTTTTAGTTTTGCGACAAATCCGCCACTGACATGACCTCCACTTACAGCTGCCATTGAGAACCCAGGGGAGACTGAAGAACAAACACTAATTGCTGATTGCCTAGGAGAGGTGAAACTACTCCCCCTCCAATACAGCCACTGATTACCAAAACAAGTCATAAATTGCCCTGCCCCTTGAACCTGGTTGATGTGTCAACAATCTGCAAGTTATGAGCAGTGAGCATTTCACACACCAAGTAGGCTACTGGGAAGACAGACAGCACTTAAAGTAGACGGACCTAGCTAGCAAAAATAAAAAAAGAGAAACACAAAATGTATACTTATCACTCCTGGAGATATCAGGAGTCATCTAGCTATAGCTGGACGGTAAAGCCCATGTCTGAGTGTCCCTTCGCCTTCTCCCTCTCTGGCATCCAGCCCGTGTAGTCAGGCTGAGGGAGCCCTGTGTGCCAGGGAAGATTCCAGACCTCCACCTTCCAGACCCCCACCTCGCCGTGGAACGAGCCAGCCGGCTTATAACCATGACTGAGAGGGTTCGGCTTTATACCGGAAGCCATGGTTACTAGCTTTTAACGCTGTGACACTGGATATGGTAATGTCCCTGCTGGGTCTTTCTGCTTGGTACAGTGCCAAGAGCAGTAAGACGTAGCATACTATAAACTCACTGTGGTGTAAAAACAACTATTTTAATAATTACTAAAATATCACAAAGTCAACAAGCATACATTATTAGTTGATATGCTTCAGACCATTTAGGCACACCAAAATGAATGCTTTTTTGTGTTTTGTTTTATTTATAGCCATCAATCGGACCGATTTCACATGACTTAGTTAGACCTTTAACCTCAGGAGCAAACTGTAGACACTCACACAACAAACAGAATTAGATGGTGTACAAGACCCTGGTGGGAGTGGAGCAACTCTTCTGAAGAGAACACAATTCTCTCTAACACAGAGTGATGGTGGGAACACATGTAAAGCCTTATTGAAGCAGAGGTGGTGGCTGGGTTCTTACCTGTGTGGATCTGTCTGTGAGCCTCCAGAGCATCCTCCTTCTGGAACTGGGCCCCACACTGGTCACAGACAATGGCCTTCTCACCAGCTGCAACACAGGAGAGGAGACAGGAGGGTGTTTAATATGGACATAGGCCCAATACAGTGTAGGAATTATACTAACTGTAGATACATGTACTATATAGTATGTGTGTGGTAAGATTACATAACCTTTGGAACAGACATAAGATTTTGTGACATTTAAAGTAGTTTTTTAAATGTACAAAGTGATACTGCCAAGAGGAGTGTGCAAGTTGTTCTTCTCCATTTAAGATATCATTAAAAAAATATTCTCACACACCTGCAACAAGCAAACTCTTTTTTGAAACACCTGTATTGTTCAGCACTATGTCAATAACAAGACCCATCGTGTCTGAGCAGCATTAAAAGTACAGTATGCAAATGTGTGCCAACGTTGGGCCTCTCCTCTTCACACTGCATTTCTACAATCTAATTCAGTTTAATAAACTTTTTTATGTCTCAGGTCCAGCCAGTCAACAGCTTTATGGTGTCGCTAGGCTAGCTCGCTAACTTGTGTCCTGCTCCACCCAGATATCAAACAGTTATGTTCTGTGTTCCTGTGTGATCCTGATCCCAGGACACAGAGAACGCTAAACTAGACATTGGCTGTTCTGTTCTTGGCAATGTCTCCAAGGGTTACGACACCCTCCAGCAGCAGCAAATCATAACAGGAAGTCAATACTAAGATCACTTTTTTTGTCTTAGAGATGGAGACAAACTGGGTGTCGGTTTCGTAACGACAAACAGTGATATTACAAAACAGCTGCACTATAAGTCTGAGGAAGACAAGTTACACTGACACATGATGGACACGGTAGAGTTCTAAATTTGCCAGTTACAACTTACGCAACACAAGTATTTACTGTATTAGATATTGTACTTGACCTTAACTGTCATTTCACACACTCACAGCACAAGGCATTAGTCAATGTTAGACTTGGTCGGTACCGTATGTTTTTCAATATTGTAAAAAATACAAGATGTCCCAAATAAAATATCTACAGCTCAGGGCTCTAGCTATGCATTTGGTGTGATAACTTGCTAGTTAAGTGGCTAGCTTGCAAGATCAAGCTTATTGGTTACAGCAGAGACAAATCAATCGACTCCTAGATCAAGATCCCTGCTGCCTAAATTAGTTTTGTGCGTGAATTTGTAAAACGTTTTTTTTTTTAATGGAAAGAAATAGCGGCCCTTGTTTTTACTGCTGATAATACCGAATACTCAGTACAGGAACTTTTTGACGGTATGACAATCTGGATACCACCGAACCATAGTTAATATAGGTACTTTTTCACTGAAATATGGCCTTCAGTAAAACATTGCCAAAGTAATACTCTTGATGTTATGCATATTTTAATATAGCGTATGGCCAGGGATGTTTAATGCAGAGTTGAACATATGGTCAAATTAGTCCGTTAAAATAAATACTTAACCTTTGGAGAGGGAACCATGTTCAGGTGAGATTTAGACAGAGTATCTCATTTTAAATTTGCATTAATAAAATCAGCTCCCCCTGCTTCTTCCAGAGACCAATGGAGATGATTGGATATTATAGAGCCAATAGTTTTTCCTGGTTGGGTCACATGGTCTAGAAAAACACCTTGCCTTAACACGGACTAAAATGCTTTAGTTGATTGTTTGTTTCAGTCAACGTACTGTAACCATGAGCCAATACAGTCTTTACCTGGGTGGAGCTAGCACAGTGTAGAGTTAGTGAACCGGGGCACCACAGATGGCGCAACACTCTAACCCCTCCCCAGGGAGGCCGAAGCCGTGTACTAAACAGGCTCACGATGGAGTATTCACCACGGCACATGGACATAAATTCTTAGAGGAAGTGGCAGCGTGATGCCGTGTCTCTATGAGGACAAAACCTCTGTGGCACCTCATTGGTGTGGCTCATTACTGTCTGAGCGGGGAGTAGGACCGATAGAGAAGCCACAGCACACAGTCAGCCAGCCACCCAGCAGGCAAGGAGGAACCATTCTGGGGGCCTCAGAAAAACCCTAACACAAATTATAGTGATACATTTTCACCTCCTTTCTTATTTCCCTTTGATCAATAGAAGGCATCTTGTTAGCCGGACAGAGGAGAGGAGAAGGGAGGGGACGAGGGGTGAGAGAAAACTCCTCCCTGGCACTCTGGCACCATCCTTCCCTTCTCCCCCCGACCCTCTGCCCCTGGGTAGTGCCGTGGCAGCACCAACTCTGCTGCTCAAAATAACTGCTTGCCTCTCCAGAGAGAGAAAAAAAGAGGGAGAGAAAGAAGTGGCTATAAAATAATTGTTCTCCAACAACTCCTGCAGCCTCCCTCCAAGTTGCCACAAACGTGACATAACTCCTGCTTCCTCTCTCCCCAGCCTCCCTCCAAGTTGCCACAACCGTGCCCTAACCTGACATAACTGTTGCTTCCTCTCTCCCCAGCCTCCCTCCAAGTTGCCACAACCGTGCCCTAACCTGACATAACTGTTGCTTCCTCTCTCCCCAGCCTCCCTCCAAGTTGCCACAAACGTGCCCTAACCTGACATAACTCCTGCTTCCTCTCTCCCCAGCCTCCCTCCAAGTTGCCACAAACGTGCCCTAACCTGACATAACTCCTGCTTCCTCTCTCCCCAGCCTCCCTCCAAGTTGCCACAACCGTGCCCTAACCTGACATAACTGTTGCTTCCTCTCTCCCCAGCCTCCTCCAAGTTGCCACAACCGTGCCCTAACCTGACATAACTGTTGCTTCCTCTCTCCCCAGCCTCCTCCAAGTTGCCACAACCGTTAACCTGACATAACTGTTGCCCCAGCCTCCTCCAAGTTGCCACAACCGTGCCCTAACCTGACATAACTCCTGCTTCCTCTCTCCCCAGCCTCCCTCCAAGTTGCCACAACCGTGCCCTAACCTGACATAACTCCTGCTTCCTCTCTCCCCAGCCTCCCTCCAAGTTGCCACAACCGGGCCCTAACCTGACATAACTGTTGCTTCCTCTCTCCCCAGCCTCCCTCCAAGTTGCCACAACCGTGCCCTAACCTGACATAACTGTTGCTTCCTCTCTCCCCAGCCTCCCTCCAAGTTGCCACAACCGTGCCCTAACCTGACATAACTGTTGCTTCCTCTCTCCCCAGCCTCCCTCCAAGGTGCCACAACCGTGCCCTAACCTGACATAACTGTTGCTTCCTCTCTCCCCAGCCTCCCTCCAAGTTGCCACAACCGTGCCCTAACCTGACATAATGGGCCTTGCACAACTGTTGCTTCGAATAACCCAAGTAAAAGGAGGGGGAGTGGGGGGGTTGTGCCACGTGCCACAGACTGACTCTTCCCTTTTCACTTCCTCCTCTGAAATATTACACAACGCTGCGGGCAGTGGGATTTTGGCATTTCTAAACAAAAGAGAAATGCTGCCTCCTCCTACTCACAGCACAGAGTAGAAGGGGAGGTGTAGTGTCCCGCCTTTCCATGCTCCCTTGGAGTGGTCATGGATGTTTAAGGGAGTACCCCTGATTGGAAGTGCCAGTAGCCCACCACACGGTGTCTGAGCTAACCCAATCTAATGGAGCCCCACCACAACACCAACCAGCCACACAGAGCCAGCCCTCAGCCTGCAATGCAGAGGGGGAGAGAATCAGAGGGGGAGAGAAGCAGAGAGGCAGATGGGGAGAGAAGCAGAGAGGGAGAGAGGCAGAGGGGGAGAGAGGCAGAGAGGGAGAGAGGCAGAGGGGGAGAGAGGCAGAGGGGGAGAGAGGCAGAGGGGGAGAGAGGCAGATGGGGAGAGAGGCAGATGGGGAGAGAAGCAGAGAGTCTGAGAGGGAGATGGGGAGAGAAGCAGAGGGGGAGAGAAGCAGAGGCAGAGAGGGAGAGAGGCAGAGAGGGAGAGAGGCAGATGGGGGGAGAAGCAGAGAGGGAGAGAGGCAGATGGGGGAGAAGCAGAGAGGGAGAGAGGCAGATGGGGAGAGAAGCAGAGAGTCGGAGGGGAGATGGGGAAAGAAGCAGAGGGGGAGAGAAGCAGAGAGGCAGAGGGGGAGAGAAGCAGAGAGGGAGAGAGGCAGAGAGGGAGAGAGGCAGATGGGGGAGAAGCAGAGGGAGGGAGAGAGGCAGAGATGGGGAGAGAAGCAGAGAGGGAGAGAGGCAGATGGGGAGAGAAGCAGAGAGTCGGAGAGGGAGATGGGGAAAGAAGCAGAGGGGAGAGAAGCAGAGAGGCAGAGGGGGAGAGAAGCAGAGAGTCCGAGAGGGAGATGGGGAAAGAAGCAGAGGGGGAGAGAAGCAGAGAGGCAGAGGGGGAGAGAAGCAGAGGGGGAAAGAAGCAGAGGGGGAAAGAAGCAGAGGGGGAGAGAAGCAGAGAGGCAGAGAGGGATAGAAGCAGAGGGGAGAGAAGCAGAGGCAGAGATGGAGATGGAGAGAGGCAGAGAGGCAGAGAGGGAGAGAGGGAGAGAGGGAGAGAGGCAGAGAATGAGAGAGGCAGATGGGGAGAGAAGCAGAGAGTCAGAGAGGGAGATGGGGAAAGAAGCAGAGGGGGAGAGAAGCAGAGAGGGAAAGAAGCAGAGGGGGAGAGAAGCAGAGGGGGAGAGAAGCAGAGAGGGATAGAAGCAGAGGCAGAGATGGAGAGAGGCAGAGATGGAGAGAGGCAGAGAGGCAGAGAGAGGCAGAGAGGCAGAGAGGCAGAGAGGGAGAGAGGGAGAGAGGGAGAGAGGGAGAGGGAGAGAGGGAGAGAGGCAGAGAGGCAGAGAGGCAGAGAGGCAGAGAGAGAAGCAGAGGCATAGGGGGAGAGAGGCATAGGGGAGAGAGGCATAGGGGAGAGAGGCATAGGGGGAGAGAGGCAGAGAGGGAGATGGAGAGAGGCAGAGAGGGAGAGGGGGAGAGAAGCAGAGAGGGAGAGGGGCAGAGAGGGAGAGGGGGAGAGAAGCAGAGAAGCAGAGGGGCAGAGAGGGAGAGGGGGAGAGAAGCAGAGAAGCAGAGGGGCAGAGAGGGAGAGGGGGAGAGAAGCAGAGAAGCAGAGAGGGCAAGAAGCAGAGAGGCAGAGGGGGAGAGAAGCAGAGAGTCCGAGAGGGAGATGGGGAAAGAAGCAGAGGGGGAGAGAAGCAGAGAGGGAGAGAAGCAAAGGCAGAGAGGGAGAGAGGCAGAGAGGGAGAGGCAGAGAGGGAGAGGCAGAGAGGGAGAGGGAGAGAGAAGCAGAGGCAGAGAGGCAGAGAGGGAGAGAGGCAGAGAGGCAGAGAGGCAGAGAGGGAGAGAGAGGGAGAGAGGGAGAGGGGGAGAGAGGCAGAGGGGGAGAGAGGCAGAGGGGGAGAGAGGCAGAGGGGGAGAGAGGCAGAGGGGGAGAGGCAGAGGGGGAGAGGGAGGGGGAGAGAAGCAGAGGGGGAGAGAAGCAGAGGCAGAGAGGGAGAGAGGCAGAGAGGCAGAGAGGGAGAGAAGCAGAGAGGCAGAGGGGGAGAGAGGCAGAGGGGGAGAGAGGCAGAGGGGGAGAGAGGCAGAGGGGGAGAAGAGGCAGAGGGGAGAGAGGCAGAGCAGAGGGGAGAGAGAGAGGGGAGAGAGGCAGAGGCAGAGAGGAGAGAGAGGCAGAGAGGGAGAGAAGCAGAGGGGGAGAGAGGCAGAGGGGAGAGAGGCAGAGGGGGAGGCAGAGAGGCAGAGGGGCAGAGGCAGAGGGGGAGAGAGGCAGAGGGGGAGAGAGAAGGAGGGGGAGAGAAGCAGGGGGAGAGAATCAGAGAAGCAGAGGGGAGAGAGAGAAGCAGAGGGGGAGATGGGGAGAGAAGCAGAGAGGGAGAGAGGCAGAGGGGCAGAGAGGCAGAGGGGAGGGAGGGGGAGAGAAGCAGAGAAGGAGAGAAGCAGAAGGGGAGAGAAGCAGAGGCAGAGAGGGAGGGAGGCAGAGGGGGAGAGAGGCAGATGGGGAGAGAAGCAGAGAGTCCGAGAGGGAGATGGGGAGAGGCAGAGGGGCAGAGAGAAGCAGAGGCAGAGAGGGAGAGAGGCAGAGAGGGAGAGAGGGAGAGAGGGAGAGAGAGGCAGAGAGGGAGAGAGGGAGAGAGGCAGATGGGGGAGAAGCAGAGAGGGAGAGGGGGGAGAAGCAGAGAGGGAGGGAGATGGGGGGGTGGAGCAGAGAGGAGAGAGAGGCAGATGGGGAGAGAAGCAGAGAGGAGAGAGAGGGCAGATGGGGGAGAAGCAGAGAGGGAGAGAGGCAGATGGGGAGAGAAGCAGAGAGGCAGAGAGGGAGAGAAGCAGAGAGGCAGAGAGGGAGAGAGAGGCAGAGAGAGAGGGAGAGAGGCAGAGAGGGAGAGAGAGGGAGAGAGGCAGAGAGGGAGGGAGAGGCAGAGAGAGAGGCAGATGGGGGAGAAGCAGAGAGGGAGAGAGGCAGATGGGGTGAGAAGCAGAGAGGGAGAGTCAGAGGAGAGGGAGATGGGGAAAGAAGCAGAGGGGAGAGAGAGCAGAGAGGCAGAGAGGGAATGAAGCAGAGAGGCAGAGGGGGAGAGAAGCAGAGAGGGGAGAGAAGAGAGGGAGATGGGGAAAGAAGCAGAGGGGGAGAGAAGCAGAGAGGCAGAGGGGAGAGAAGCAGAGAAGCAGAGGGGGAAAGAAGCAGAGGGGAGAAAGAAGCAGAGGGGGAAAGAAGCAGAGGGGGAGAGAAGCAGAGAGGCAGAGAGGGATAGAAGCAGAGGGGAGAGAGAGGCAGAGGGAGAGAGGAGAGAGGCAGAGAGGCAGAGAATGAGAGAGGCAGATGGGGAGAGAAGCAGAGAGTCAGAGAGGGAGATGGGGAAAGAAGCAGAGGGGGAGAGAAGCAGAGAGGGAAAGAAGCAGAGGGGGAGAGAAGCAGAGGGGGAGAGAAGCAGAGGGGGAGAGAAGCAGAGGGGCAGAGAGGGATAGAAGCAGAGGCAGAGAGAGGAGAGAGGCAGAGATGGAGAGAGGCAGAGAGTGAAGAGAGGCAGAGAGGCAGAGAGGGAGAGAGGCAGAGAGGGAGAAGAGAGGCAGAGAGGGAGAGAGGCAGAGAGGAGAGAGCAGGCAGAGAGGGAGAGAGGCAGAGAGGGAGAGAGGGAGAGAGGCAGAGAGGGAGAGAGGCAGAGAGGCAGAGAGCAGAGGCCGAGAGGGAGAGAGGCAGAGAGAGAAGCAGAGGCATAGGGGAGAGAGGCATAGGGGAGAGAGGCATAGGGGGAGAGAGGCATAGGGGGAGAGAGGCATAGGGGGAGAGAGGCAGAGAGGGAGATGGAGAGAGGCAGAGAGGGAGAGGGGGAGAGAAGCAGAGAGGCAGAGAGGGGCAGAGAGGGATAGGGAGAGAGGCAGAGAGGGAGAGGGGGAGAGAAGCAGAGAAGCAGAGAGGGAGAGAAGCAGAGAAGCAGAGAGGGCAAGAAGCAGAGAGGCAGAGGGGGAGAGAAGCAGAGAGGGAGAGAAGCAAAGGCAGAGAGGGAGAGAGGCAGAGAGGGAGAGGCAGAGAGGGAGAGGGAGAGAAAGCAGAGGCAGAGAGGGAGAGAGGCAGAGAGGGAGAGAAGCAGAGAGGCAGAGGGGGAGAGAAGCAGAGGGGGAGAGAGGCAGAGGGGGAGAGAGGCAGAGGGGGAGAGAGGCAGAGGGGGAGAGAAGCAGAGAGGCAGAGGGGGAGAGAAGCAGAGGGAGAGAGAAGCAGAGAAGGAGAGAGAGGCAGAGGGGGAGAGAAGCAGAGAGGGAGAGAGGCAGAGGGGGGATACTCAAGCAGACAAACACAGGCAACAACAAAACACAGCCTGGCTGTTCAGTGAGCCTACACAAATGGTTTAAGTAAGACACTTACACTCAGTACCAAAAAACAGCAAAAAATCCATAAAAACACACACACTCTTTCGTCAGAACAGTACAGACACCACACTCTCCCTTCTTTCCCCTCCCTCACCTCTCCCTTCAGCGGTAACGAGCTGTGCTGTACAGTTATATTTACACTATCCTCTTATCAGTCACAGAACAGCACGGAGACTGCCAATTGGAAAGGACAGCCCAGAACTGTGTGTTCCCTCACTCAAGTAGATGTGTACCGCAGGCAGCATATTTTTTCATCAACCAAGACAAAAATCCGGGGCCACAATCAGGATTCCTCTCATAAAACACAGTGCATTACGTACACACAGACAAGGCACACACAGACCAAGGGCACACACAGACCAAGGGCACACAACACAGACTAACAAACACATATAGAAATGTACAGAACTAGAAAAAGCTAGTTATAGACAGACACGTGCAACACATTCGCACACACACACAGACCCAGAGAGAAAAACTCTGAATTGCACCGATTGTGTGAGCAAACACTGTACAGTAGATAAGAGAAGATAAACCTGTGTTTTTCCCCATGCAAATCCTGGCCATAAGGACATGGGAGAGCGGCTAGCTGGTTCACAATGATATTGTTATCACAAGTAGAAAAAGGAAATAAAAGAAGATAGAGAAAATCTTCAGGTCACATTTGACAGCTTTATGGTCTACTGCTCAGAACGAGGATGTCTAGAGAAAAGGAAAGCAGACAAATATTGACTTGCCAAAAGTCAGGGCATATGCATGCACACAGAGGAAAAACACACACACCAAAGCAGTCGAAATTCAAACCCTCAAAATGGACACGCTGCAGCACAATCAGTCACCATACTCTTAATCCATTTCTGCCTGCAAACCAATTTGTCTGTCCAGTAGGTCACAGACACGGTTTTTTCTTCCTCTCTCTGTTGCTTGTCCTTTTCCTCACTACAATGAAGCCATTTTCAGCACTCTTGCCCTGGGGAGACCGGGGGCATCTCAGTCCACATAACCCTTCCTCTCCCCTGGGCTGACATCAGAGCCTTGTTCAGGCAGTACAGTATTCTGATCCTCGACCTTGTTTGGGCCAAAACAAACAAACCCTTCCAGCCCACCAAACAACCTCTTACTCTTCCTCCCCAACACCTCCCATCTCTGCCACAGAGGTGAAAATGTTTCATGTGTTTCTGGCTTTCCTTAAACCCCCTTTTTTCACCAAAGGGGGGGTCAGTGGATGTTCTTAAGTTATAACATGTTGGCATGCTCCCCCTCGGACACAAAGGCCTCAAAGCTTTGGGGAAGAAACGGGAGCTGGGCCCGGGAGCAGAGAGAGGAACCACCCGGGCTCTCCTGGTGTGAAGTGGCAGGAAATGAGGACGGGACCTCCCGAAGGTCAGTCAGTCCGGCTGGCTGCCCCTGTTCCCCCTCTGCTCCCTCTAACACAGGGGTCATTCCTCAGGGCCAAGGGCCCTGATATTAATAGCCTTGGTCTCCACTTCCTAATGTGGATGTCAGGTCAGTTGGGGCCGGCTGTTAGGAATGAGTTTCCTTTCGAGTAGTTGGTACATTGTTAGGGTAAGACAGCTTTCATTTGAATGGTTTGATGCAAGTGATGTGGTTTTCTCTTTGCACTCAAATCAAGTGAATCTGGGATTGAATCAACAGAGACAGGCCACGGTGTGTCATGCAGACGTCTGAAAACGTCACATCCACAGTTCACAACGGTAGCCATGATTAGTGGGGGCCTGTTTTTTCTATCAAACATCTCCAGACCCAGTGTCACCCCCCTGGCCTGGGAAAGTCATGGAATGTTCCAGGACATAAAGACGTATTTGAAATGTTGGAGCTGATCAATAGCCCTTGGAGTTGGGTATTGGCGGCGGGACGGGAGGCAGCAGCTTTCTTCTAGAAGAACCTGAGTCTGACCGCAAGGTGAACCCTCGTCCCCACAACCACCGCAGGCCACAGCAACCCCACTGGATACAGCAACCCCACTGGATACAGCAACCCCACTGGATACAGCAACCCCACTGGATACAGCAACCCCACTGGATACAGCAACCCCACTGGATACAGCAACCCCACTGGATACAGCAACCCCACTGGATACAGCAACCCCACTGGATACAGCAACCCCACTGGACACAGCAACCCCACTGGATACAGCAACCCCACTGGATACAGCAACCCCACTGGATACAGCAACCCCACTGGACACAGCAACCCCACTGGATACAGCAACCCCACTGGATACAGCAACCCCACTGGATACAGCAACCCCACTGGATACAGCAACCCCACTGGATACAGCAACCCCACTGGACACAGCAACCCCACTGGATACAGCAACCCCACTGGATACAGCAACCCCACTGGACACAGCAACCCCACTGGATACAGCAACCCCACTGGACACAGCAACCCCACTGGATACAGCAACCCCACTGGACACAGCAACCCCACTGGATACAGCAACCCCACTGGATACAGCAACCCCACTGGATACAGCAACCCCACTGGATACAGCAACCCCACTGGATACAGCAACCCCACTGGATACAGCAACCCCACTGGATACAGCAACCCCACTGGATACAGCAACCCCACTGGATACAGCAACCCCACTGGATACAGCAACCCCACTGGATACAGCAACCCCACTGGATACAGCAACCCCACTGGATACAGCAACCCCACTGGATACAGCAACCCCACTGGCAACCCCACTGGACAGCAACCCCACTGGATACAGCAACCCCACTGGATACAGCAACCCCACTGGATACAGCAACCCCACTGGATACAGCAACCCCACTGGATACAGCAACCCCACTGGATACAGCAACCCCACTGGATACAGCAACCCCACTGGATACAGCAACCCCACTGGATACAGCAACCCCACTGGATACAGCAACCCCACTGGATACAGCAACCCCACTGGATACAGCAACCCCACTGGACACAGCAACCCCACTGGATACAGCAACCCCACTGGATACAGCAACCCCACTGGATACAGCAACCCCACTGGATACAGCAACCCCACTGGATACAGCAACCCCACTGGATACAGCAACCCCACTGGATACAGCAACCCCACTGGATACAGCAATTGACATGTTTTTACAGTGCTGTAAGTGCCTTTATTGCTAAGGAGAAAGGGATGGTAGGCTGGGGGGAAGGAAGGCGGTTTGGGCTGTCATTTGACAGTTTTTATATTCTGCCTGGGGAAAAAGGTAACTGTGAAGACGGGTCCAACAGATGCCTTTTAACAGTACCAGGCAAAAGTAACCAGCAACATAAGAGTTCAGCAACTAAAAAGCAACTAAAGACAGGGCAACCTGGTATTCACATTTAACAAGAGAGAACAAGCTGCAGCCACAAAAGACAACCATGTGTTGCTGTATTTCACCCAGTAAGATGGCATGAG
Source organism: Oncorhynchus nerka (assembly GCF_034236695.1). Classification (NCBI taxonomy): domain Eukaryota; kingdom Metazoa; phylum Chordata; class Actinopteri; order Salmoniformes; family Salmonidae; genus Oncorhynchus; species Oncorhynchus nerka. The sequence continues at coordinate 74,035,944 of NC_088405.1, forward strand.
CACTTGGTTCAGAAGCCGTAGACAAATAAGTCCTACAGTGAAACAAAATGTCTATAGGGCTGGAAAGGGGAAACAAACGATGGCAGAGCATAGAGCATAGAGCATAGAGCTGCATACGTGTTTTCTCCACAGGTCAATAACCTGTAAAGATTTAGTATTTAGGGCCCATTATTTCCTGCTTTCAAGTCACACGTTGTCAAAGACACTCCTGGGTTTATTAAGGCCAGAGTAGAGTCAGAATGCCTGGGGGGAGGGGACAGCAGGCAACACAATGACCTCTGGGACAGTGAATGTGACACAGGGAAAAGGAGGGAAAATCTTTGTTTTTGGGAGGGAAGACAGACAAAAATGTAAACAGATAAACTTAAAAATGCACAAGCCCATTCGTTTTCAATGGGGTTGTGAGAGTTTCCGTAATGCATTGCCAACAACAAAGGGACTCTATGTACCTGAAGATTTGTATCAGTTATCAGTTGAATCAGGTATCAGTTGAACATCATTAATAGAGAATATCCCTAAATGACGAGAACAGTCTGAAATATGTGGACGTCTGAAGTGTCCAGCTAGGAGAACATGGTTGCGAGCCAACAGAAACAAACTGCCGATATGGCTAAGCGGAGACTATCAGAAATCCAAAAACCAGAGCAACTGGAAATGTAGAAAACATGCAGCGTTTAACTGCACTTAGGTGCACTGATTTACATTCTTATTTAGCTTGTATCCCAAAATATATTTACACCCCATTAAGCGTACGTTTAAAGTTTTATAGCCATAACTTCAAACAGGATGTCAAATCAATTCTACAAATTCTACATGTAAAAGTATTCAAATAGTCTAAAAACCTTCATCTTTGGCCGAGGTGTTTGCCAAATGACACAAAAGGAGTTTGCTGCTTGCTCTTTCCATGATGTCATTGTTTTTCTGAGAGGGGGGGACGGGGGGACTGAGCCATAATCTTTCCTAGCAAAAAAAGTAGAAAAGGGAAGGAAAAAGTAGCGTGAGAAATGGAAAATAGAGAAAATTCACTTCTTTACAAAAGTGGACCGTGTGACAGACCATTAAGTTCCTCACTAAAACTTTTTTACAATGTCCTGCCACACATTTCAGATCTACTGCCCTCTTCCTTTTCAGCATCTCCCAGTCAGTCACTCTGCCGTGCACCACAGGACCCAGATATAGTGACGATAGAACCGAACATGACAGGCCACCGGCCGAGAGCCAACAAAGGCCAAGAATCAGCTGGGCAAAAATAGGCCAAGCTGCCACTGTACAGCTGAAAGGGGAGTTGATCCTTTTGATGTAGTTTTGTCCTTGAGCTGTTCTTGTCTGCTAATGTTCTGTATTATGTCATGTTTCATGTGGACCCCAGGAAGAGTAGCTGCTGCTTTCGCAACAGCTAATGGGGATACTAAGAAAATACCAAATGTATAACTAGGTTTTTGACACCTGGATGGATAGTATAGTAGCTCCATTGACTGTGCTCAGACCTGAAAAGGGCCAACTGGCTAGTCCAGGCTCATACATTTAACAGAGAGCAGTAGCATCTCCTCGGAGAGGCTTCTGGAGCCCCAAACTACAGCCTGTTTACTCCAGTCAAAAATGATCCTCCCTCGGCCTGACCACCAAGATTAGTATTCCGGGGCCATTTACATGTTTGCAACAGTTATAACACAATATCTACGCTCTGCTTTTATGCTGCACCAAGTGGAATTAGCAGCATAAAAGCAAGCCTTGTATGTCCTGGCTACTTCCAGATGGCTTTGGAAGTGCCTTTATCTTATTCTTTTCCTGTCTTTTTTTGATTTGATATATATACACATGAAAGCGCCGCCGGCGGATCTTTGCTTAGCAGGTTCATTCTCTCTTCATCCCGAAAATCTAAAAGTTTCAAAAAGCTTTTTATGAGGGAGCCTCTACCATAAATGGGATTCATAGCTCTCTAATCTGCGCTGAGAAATGGATCTAGAAGTTTCCAAAGCTATCGTCCAACTTACATAATACATTAAATGTCATGCCTCGGAGGATATTTATTTTTACGGCTCTTTACGTGACAAACAAATCATGTTTTCTTTTCCACTGTCGGCATTGTGATAGTTTATTTCCATCACAAATATCTCATCAGACTCGCAGATTTTTGGGGGAATGTAATTTTATAAATATATTTTAATTCATAAGAAATGACCAAGAACATATTGCATTGAGAGTAAGCATGGGTCTTAACCAGAGAACATTCCAGCATTTCTCCATACAACGAAATGCTGTTTGCTTGACAGCAATGGCAACTATGTACGTAGAACTTTTACAAGGTTAACTGATTGTCACATAATTGAAGGATGCACACCCAATGAAGTTTGGAATGGTGGTCAGGTCTGACATGGCACATTTCCCGAATACCATTACACAAACAGAAAGCCATGCATTCTCTATGATGACTGCTAATACCATTACACAAACAGAAAGCCATGCATTCTCTATGATGACTGCTAATACCATTACACAAACAGAAAGCCATGCATTCTCTATGATGACTGCTAATACCATTACACAAACAGAAAGCCATGCATTCTCTATGATGACTGCTAATACCATGACACAAACAGAAAGCCATGCATTCTCTATGATGACTGCTAATACCATTACACAAACAGAAAGCCATGCATTCTCTATGATGACTGCTAATACCATTACACAAACAGAAAGCCATGCATTCTCTATGATGACTGCTAATACCATTACACAAACAGAAAGCCATGCATTCTCTATGATGACTGCTAATACCATTACACAAACAGAAAGCCATGCATTCTCTATGATGACTGCTAATACCATTACACAAACAGAAAGCCATGCATTCTCTATGATGACTGCTAATACCATTACACAAACAGAAAGCCATGCATTCTCTATGATGACTGCTAATACCATTACACAAACAGAAAGCCATACATTCTCTATGATGACTGCTAATACCATTACACAAACATAAATCCATGCATTCTCTATGATGACTGCTAATACCATTACACAAACAGAAAGCCATGCATTCTCTATGATGACTGCTAATACCATTACACAAACAGAAAGCCATGCATTCTCTATGATGACTGCTAATACCATTACACAAACAGAAAGCCATGCATTCTCTATGATGACTGCTAATACCATTACACAAACAGAAAGCCATGCATTCTCTATGATGACTGCTAATACCATTACACAAACAGAAAGCCATGCATTCTCTATGATGACTGCTAATACCATTACACAAACAGAAAGCCATGCATTCTCTATGATGACTGCTAATACCATTACACAAACAGAAAGCCATGCATTCTCTATGATGACTGCTAATACCATTACACAAACAGAAAGCCATGCATTCTCTATGATGACTGCTAATACCATTACACAAACAGAAATCCATGCATTCTCTATGATGACTGCTAATACCATGACACAAACAGAAAGCATTGCATTCTCTATGCTGACTGCTAATACCATTACACAAACAGAAAGCCATGCATTCTCTATGATGACTGCTAATGCCATTACACAAACAGAAAGCCATGCATTCTCTATGATGACTGCTAATAGAAAGACTAAAGTGCATGGTTGTGAGATCATTTTAGGATACACGACAGTGCTCGCCCACACTCACGGGAACCTGCTCAAATACCCAGACTGCCTCTGTGAAAAAAGACACTAGATAATCTAATAGCCACTGCAATATATGATACATCGTTATGTCATTAGAACAACAATGTCAATGGTCTTCTGCTACGCCAGATAGAGAATTAGAGGCATATTTTGATAAGTGCTGATTTTCCTCCTTCCAAAAAATGTTTTTTTTCTCCGAGAAAATTCCTTCTAATTTCGACTTTTTGATGCGGGGGTGACATGGTCGGATTAGTGAGGCCACATGTTCGCTCACTCTCACCATTTACAATTATGCCAAGGTTGGTCATACTCTCTCCAGTTAACTGGCCTCTGGGTGAGTAAGTTAATCAGTTGGTTCCATATAGGCAAATAATAACCATCAGGGGCCCCACAGATACACATACAGTGATTATTCAGACTATGTACTGTATGATATGCAGTTTGTCGGACTAACATGTATGGTTATTAACTGTGACTAGAACCCAGCATGTTTTCCCTTAATGGAGCGATGGAGCCTGGATGGACATCATGAGGGCAGACAACAGCACAGTGGGTGGGTCAAGTTGCATCCACAGACGTCTGTGTTTAGAGAAGACAGAAGATATGAATAAGGGGTTTAAATGGTGAAATTAAATGTCATAACTGTCATTGTTTGTAAACAATGACACGCAGGTACACAGCAACTATAATTGTGTGTAACCCCAGTCAGATGTCCATCCAGTGTGTGTGTGTGCGTGTTGTGCACGTATGTGCGTCGTGTGTCTGTGGCTCTCTGGCCCATGAAAGGGAGTGGGGCCTGATGAAAACACCAATCCATACTGGCCACAGGCTTCTCTCCAAACTATTTCTGCTCAGCTGGTTTTAAATGAAGTTATTATGACTCATTAAAATGCCTGCAAGGTTGTGGAAGTCGGCCAATTCCGATTTAAATGTAGCCTCTCTCACAACCAAGCGCGCTCCCCCTAGCCCCGCTCCACTACACTTCCCTGGGTCTTTTTATTGCATTTCTACCCCCCCCCCCCATTTTTTCCGTTTGATCCAATACCACTGCTTTGCAACCACAGATTTATAGCTGATATCAATTCCTTGATCTTTGAACACAAACAGAACCCTATGAACAAACAAATCATCAACTCTGCCTGGAAAATAAGCCTCTGTGTGCAAATAAACACATACAATAACTCCAGAAGGACGCCACCTGAGAGTTAAGAACTTTCCTTATGCCTGCAGTTCCAAATATGTTACTGCTGATAAAACAATTGGTCCCGCTGTAAATGACGTGCAGCTTATAAAGGCATCATAAAGCCTTCTTGAACACTACATGAATGTGTTACAAATCATCTATAACCATATGTTATGCTTTATAAAGGGTTCATAAATGTGACATAACCCACTATGTCAAATATGGCAAACCCTGTGTTTTATAAAGGGTGGCATAAGCACAGCTTAATAAACACTTTATAAATCAGATTAAATTGAGGCTTCACAAAGCATTTATAATGCATCTTGGTAGAGCATTGCAATGCCAGGATAGTGGATTTGATTCCTGGGACCACTCACACATACAAATGTATGGACACATGACTGGAAGTGTCTTTGGATAAGTGTCTGCTAAATTGTATATGTTTCACTAAAACATTTATAGGATGGCCCAACCTGTTTCCCTCTCGGGTGCATGGTCAATTTTGGACTTGACCTCAACTTCCTCCAAAATGATGTGCTGCAGGATGACACACATTCTAAAGTGCAGTCATGCACAGCAATACATTTTGGTAGGGACATTTTCAAATCCATTAATATTTGTTGCTTACTTTTTTTTTCAAAATTCAGTTCTCTTGGTTTTTTTCCAGGCTTCGGATTTTCCATTGTTTTTCTGGTTTACCCCAGTTTTTTTCAGACTTTTTTTTTTTAATAGAAAAATAACTACATTGGATTTTCTGTGTTCACAACAATGCTTAAACCACATCAGGAGACGACTTTTGAAGTCTGGGAGAAATCTTAAACTTTTGAGTGTAGTTGCCCTTTAATTCATTGAGCATGTTTTCTGTAGTGCAGTAAGCGCACGTGATGCGTTTCGGACGCCAATTGAATGGGTGGAGTAAAAGGCCAGCAACACACCATATTATTCAGAGTCCCATGAAATTACACCATATAAACATTCTACAGAACCTACTGACTATCCCCTACAATCCTTTTACTGCTGGACCCAGAACAGTCCTTGCTCGAAGCCAATATGTATTCCATATACAGTGATTCACATTGGGGGCATTTCATTGACCTTGGAACATGTTTTAAAGCCCAAATTGAATGCTATTGTTACTTAAATATGCACAGATATGAATCATTGTTAATGTTAAGATAATTATTTTTCATATGTCATGAATGGTTATTGAGTTAAGTGTTATTTCGAATAATTTCGGTGACTTCGCAGCAATTGCCAAGTAGTCTAAATTTTGCTAGCTAAAAACAATTCCCCTTAGATACAGCTGTGTCTCATAGTCACGTCATGAGATTTGTAAATGAAAGAGGAATATAATAATATGAATTGAATGGGGTTCCCCATCTCCCCATTTAGAGTTTCTGTCACAGTACAGAAATGCCTTATCCAGAAGGTGTGACAAAGGCATTTCCTAACAGACCTGATAACCGTGTTACTTTATGGTTGGAACCAACATGCAGTACACCCAGCAGGAAAAGAGGCCAGAACCATTCGTCCGCCAGCTCAGAGACAAGCTACTCTATTCACAGATCTGTGTAACATTCAATGTAATTGCATTGCTGGACTTTTTGAAACTTCATGTCATTTGTATCGTTTTAAATATTTAAACAAGGAAATGTATGGTTTAAACATGTCTTTAATGTTTATTTGTTTTAGCTGTTAGTGATAATTCCCTAAGTTTTAATACATTTGTGTTGACATAATTAAGCCTTTAAGTATGTGTTATGAATGACCAAAGGTGTCTGACTTCATAGTAAGTACAGCATCATATGATACAAGGCATTTAAGTACATGTTATTATTAAATTAAGTACAGTGTCATGCAATATACAGTCTTTATGGATGTGCTATGAATGACTGAAGGTGTCTCACTCCAAACAAAGTATTACAGGACACTACACAAAAAGGTTCTCTCGTGATCCACATGCTACTGTGTGAGGTATTTAAATGGGTTGATGGACCTGCAAAGCTTGCGTTTGTGTGCGTGTCAGTCCCACCTGAGACTACTGCACCAGGTATTCCTCTTCTGCTCCAATGCTGGAGACCAGGGCTGGATTACAACCCGTTACAATGGTGCCAACATTTTGTGGCTGACCTTTCAGCAGGGGAGTGTGTGAACGTGTCAAAGACCTGACTGGGACCAGCACCATGCAGTATGGCCCATTGTTGTTGTGTGCATGTTTGTGTACTAAGGAACATGTAACTTGGTTCCAGAAGATAGACACTTTCAATTTCTTTAGGTTGTGGGTTTTCATCAAGTGAAGTGTTCCTTGGTGTAACATCATCCACAGGCTATTGCACAACACAGCACATATAAGCCTGGGATATCAACCATTCAACGTTGGCCTTAGTGGGAGTGTAACTGAGTCAAGTATTTGTGACCTTACTGAGTCAAGTATTTGTCATTGTCTACTTAACACCGTAAAAAAGTAAAAATGATTGCTTATCCCTGCCCATTCTCACAATTACTATTCTTAAAATGTGCTTTTAAACCCTAATGAAGGCCAAGTTTGATGAGTTGGTCCACTAGACCTTCCGCGCATTTGGGCAGAAGTGTCTGGGAATGAGATTAGGTGTAATGTGACTAACATGACTAAACTTTAGAGCGTGTGACATCCTTCAGCACAACATGTCACCCTATATAAAGCACATGTTTATATCATACTCAACAAAATGGGTTAAGTCACATTTGACATTGGTAATTATGTCACACATTTACACCACATGTATGAACCCTTTATAAAGCATGACATAGTTATAGGTGCTTTGTTACACATTTATGTAGTGTTTATGAAGGCATTATGAAGGCTTTATGATGCCTTTATAAAGCATGACATAGTTATAGGTGCTTTGTTACACATTTATGTAGTGTTTATGAAGGCATTATGAAGGCTTTATGATGCCTTTATAAAGCATGACATAGTTATAGGTGCTTTGTTACACATTTATGTAGTGTTTATGAAGGGATTATGAAGGCTTTATGATGCCTTTATAAAGCATGACATAGTTATAGGTGCTTTGTTACACATTTATGTAGTGTTTATGAAGGCTTTATGATGCCTTTATAAAGCATGACATAGTTATAGGTACTTTGTTACACATTTATGTAGTGTTTATGAAGGCATTATGAAGGCTTTATGATGCCTTTATAAAGCATGACATAGTTATAGGTGCTTTGTTACACATTTATGTAGTGTTTATGAAGGCATTATGAAGGCTTTATGATGCCTTTATAAAGCATGACATAGTTATAGGTGCTTTGTTACACATTTATGTAGTGTTTATGAAGGCATTATGAAGGCTTTATGATGCCTTTATAAAGCATGACATAGTTATAGGTGCTTTGTTACACATTTATGTAGTGTTTATGAAGGCATTATGAAGGCTTTATGATGCCTTTATAAAGCATGACATAGTTATAGGTGCTTTGTTACACATTTATGTAGTGTTTATGAAGGCATTATGAAGGTTTTATGATGCCTTTCTAAGCTGAATGTAAATTAAAGCGGGACCAACATTTCTAACAATAATAATCGCAATTACTTTCAACCGTAAACGTTGTTTACGTTGCTGGCTTTCCTTGCAAGTATTATTCTGACTGATCATGACTGCTTCACATCACTTCCTGAATATCAACTTCCATGTCTTGTTAAGGGGACAACGTTGACATTTAAGGGATCAGTGTTGATGCCATCATTGTATTTCATCATTCTGCATGGCATTCCTCTGAATTACTTAATGGAAAGAATGATTATCACTAATACCAAATAAATAAATGGATACGTCATTCTGACAAATCCATTGTGCCTGCCCTTCCCTATTTGAGCCGTTGTCAGGGATATTCCACTAAAGAGCTACTCCCAAAATAAAATACCTAGAGCAAGCAAAGTCCAACTGATCTTTGCACAGTTGAGCAACATTCACTATTATAGGAATAAGAGCTGCACTTCCATTCAGTCTCTCTCTCCCCTGAACCCGTGAGGGACATCCCCGCCCCCACCTCCTTTCCTCGTCTCTGACAGGAGCAGCTCAGCGGGAGAAAAAAATGAAGCAAATACAAAATTCAATGGGCTGTGTTATGTTTTAGTAAAGGCACACTGTGTACTGTACACCCCATAAAACTGAAAAACAGCCTCCAGACACTGCCGCAATCACCCTCCATCAAAACACTTTGTCTCGCATACAAAAATAAGAGCCGGCATCGAGCTGAATACCAAATCAGCCCATTAGAGCACAGGGGCACTTGCTACTTAGCAACCAAAGGGATTTAAAGCGGCAATACCCTGACAAAGTAAGATCCAGATCCTTTCTTCCTACAGGGGTATTATGGGCTAGTTGGGAGCTTCCTTTTGAGGTTTGTTTTGGTGCACCAGAGATGTTTTTACAAAAGGACGGTTAACGAACAAGACGATTTAGAATTTCGTATTGTATCGTATAAATAAAATGCCATGTCGGCGATGTAATTCGATGGGCGCTACTTGTGAGGATGAAAGCATCGTAAATCATTGAGAATATGTTGACTCGATTTAACTGACCTCGTTGCGAAGATCTAAGGCCGGGGCCAAATGCATTTTTAGCCAACAGAACGAAACACGTTCTAGGTGATGTTTGTATGTAGTACGAGACATTGAACCATTCATTGAATTCTATAACAGTCAAAACACACCGATTTAAAAATGTACCACATAATATAGCAGGTTACTAAAACAGGATCCAATTTAGATAGTGAGCTAATTTTGACACAACATTCAGTCGTAATCAGTGATTTACTACAATGATACAAACACTGTAGCGCCTCAACTACTGGTGGAATAGTCAAGAACCTTAAGAGAATTAATATTGGGCCATCCACAGTGCTGTCATGGCTTAATGATAGATGACTCACCAAACGTGGCACCTCTTATGTCTGGGCCAGGGGTACTCAACTCTTACCCTACGAGGTCCGGAGCCTGCTGGTTTTCTGTTCTACCTGATAATTAATTGCACACACCTGGTGTCCCAGGGCTAAATCAGTGCCTGATTAGAGGGGAACAATGAAAAAATGCAGTGGAACTGGCTTCTAGGTCCAGAGTGGAGTTTGAGGGGCCTAGGCCATCCCTCTCACATACTGTACAGCCTAGATAGACCATCACTTTTTTCAGAGGCTTATAGAGTGCAGCCAGGTAAGTACATTGAGTTCCGGCTAAAAGGGCACAGTTTACTGGGGGAACACTATTCCCAGTCAAGTCCCATTCCAGATGGATGGATGTCTTAACTGGTTCCATCCAGTTGCCAGACAATTACTGAGGCCATTACGACCAGGGACCCAATAATCTCTCCTGGACCTGTATAATGTAGGCAGATTTATGCCCCACATAATTCAAGTGTTGTTTTAAATAGGGGTTTAATGTACATCAACAGGTCAGGGGTTATGGGTTTAAACCCCCAGAAAGGAGTTAGGGCACGCGGCCAAACAGAAGCTCAGTCCATTTATCCACGCCGTCTGTCATCCTGTGCTAATGTACTAGAGAGAGGGATGGAGGGAAGGAGTGGCAGTGGTGGACTATGGTGTCAGCTGTTGTGAAAAATATACATGTAAATCACTGTTCATTTTTTTCCATAGTCATTCTTTTCTTTTGAATATTTGAACAGAAATTTCCCTCCACAACATCCCCCTATTCCCTCCTCCTCTTCCCCCTTCCCTGTCTCAAGTCGCAGGGCCCTTCTCTATTTTGGAATATGTGGCTTGGAAGGCAGTCAAGTTTCATTAATTTATGGTTTGGGTACAGTATGTTCCTGGACACACATCTGCGAGCGATCATAAATGCACTGGAATGCTGGCAGAACATCCAGACCTGCCGGCACAACCATGATGTCATCAGTGAGGGAAGAGCTGGAGCGGGGCCAAGAGAGCTCCGCCAAACAGCTCCACTCCTCACTCTCTGCTCCGACAGCAGAGAGATGGATAGGAGAGAGACAGAGAGAGAGTGAGGAGAGAGAGAGTGGTGGCAGAGGGAGAATAAAAGAGAGTGGGAGGCAGAGGGAAGGAGAGAGAGTGAAAGAGAGGGAGGAGAGAGAGTGGTGGCAGAGGGAGAATGAAAGAGAGAGAGAGGGAGGCAGAGGGAAGGAGAGAGAGTGGTGGCAGAGGGAGAATGAAAGAGAGAGGAAGGCAGAGGGAAGGAGAGAGTGAAAGAGAGGGAGGAGAGAGAGTGGTGGCAGAGGGAGAATGAAAGAGAGAGCGAGGCAGAGGGATGGAGAGAGAGAAAGTGAATGAGGGATGAGAACGTATGAGTGAAAGAGACGGAGGAGAGAGAGAGCAGTAGCAAAGGGAGAATAAAACAGAGAGAGTGGGAGGCAGAGGGAAAGAGAGAGAGACAGAGAGACAGAGGGAGACAGTGAGAGAGACAGCAAGGGAAGGAACACCTTCCCCTGGGCTTTTCTCTTCCTCCCCCCTCTGTCTTTTTCCCTCTCCTCCCATCCACAGCACTCGCTTTTTCAAATGCCTCACATTTTTCAATGTCTTAATGCTTTAGCCATTTATATGGCGCACACAGAGAAGTGGGAGCAGGTGTTAGTCAGGTGCACTGAGAGTTAACTATGTCAGGGTTGATTTGAGGTTGGAGGGCAGGAAGGAGGGGGGGGGGGGAGATCTTGGTGGCCCTTTGCTTCTCTGTGCTGTAATGGCAACCCAATGATATTGACATTTACAGTCAGCTTGGTGACATGGACCAGATCTAAGACAACCATGGGGAAGGGAGCATTAACGTTTAACACTGTCCCCCAAGTAAGGGTTAGAGCAGGAAGACCAACAGGAGAGGCGATGCAGTTGAAGAATCCCCAGGGTGGTGGGACAAACAGTGAGCCATCGCAGAAATATCTGGTAACCCCAAAACAGGTGGCATGCCTCCCTTTTCCTGGTAGTCCACCGGCATTAATGATCATAGCAGGGTTTCATCGATTGGATGTAGTGTGTGTGTTTGTTTGTTTGTTTGTTTGTGTGAGTGCATGCATGCGTATTTGTTGAATGACTATGTTCGGTGTGTGTGTGTTAATCTGCTAACTCTCGGATGATTATATACTGTAAACAGAGGATTAGCGCTTACTTTGATGGTACATACCATATTTCTTCCACTGATAGAGCCTGAACAGCCATGGTTGGGAGGAGAAAATTAGTCATCATAAAAATAACCGATGTGCTTTCAAAATGCAACTATGGCTCTTTTCACATTGACGAGAGTTAAGGAGATTCGAGAGATTCTCAAGAGACATTACTGTAATGTAAACTTACTTCCTCAAGAGTTATCTCCCTCCGAGCAGGGCAGTGTAAACATAATTGTCTCTGAGCCCAACACCCCTACAGTAAAAATCCTAATTGCAGAGCAATGTTTTTGTTACTTTACATTACTTAGTTTACATTGTGAAATTGTCGCCGTAGCTTAAAAAAGAACTAAATGGTGCTTCGGGTGGCTGCGCTGAGCAGCGTAAAATAGCTGATGTGAACTCGCACGTTTTCAGATGCAATTTGTTTTACCACGTGATGATTTCCATGATATTTCTAGAAATGAAGCCTGGTTTGCTCTAATGTTTAAAGGTTGGCGTGGTAATCATTCACTTCTGATAGGCTAACATGAAGACATGTTCTTAGTTTTAGCTAGAGGGCTTTAATCTTGAAGCTAAAATGTAATAGTGTAGGGATGAGAAAATAAACCCATTAATTGTCTTCACATGCTTGTGAACTGTTGCATTATTCAAGTTTGTAATATGGTTAAGATGAAAAGCTGCTTGCTGAATAGTTGTAAGTATATGCTTTAAATACATTTATGTATACATTATGTCAATCTCATCGCAGTGCCTCTCCTAGAACTCTTCAATCTGAATAAGCTCTATTAATCATCTAAGTATTTGTGGGCCAAGACTATTCCACAACACTCAACCAACAGGGATACCATGGCATTTCACATCACACCCCTGAATGGGCCGGAGCTTCTCCCATCCCAAAACTCTGAGTCACTGTTCGTCTAGGCAGACCTGCAGCCCGCTCCCCGGCTCCTAGGCCGCGGTGACATTAACCTGGGGAAAAACACAGGCACACGCCATTCCTTAAATCGGGCCCCAAGCCCACCCGTGGCCCCCTAATCAGCTTACTGCGTCGGTGCCACCAGACTCCCTCATTCAACAGGTACGCTCCTCTCTCCGACGGATCAAAACACCACGGCAAAAAAATATATATATCTCCACTCATAACAAATGCAAAAAAAAAGAAAACTGGCACAAGACTCACTGTACATACTGTACCCTCTGCTGTGGCAGGCAGCCCAGACTGGCGAGCCGCCAAGTCTCCGATAAAACAAGCACACGCAGTGAATGAGAGCAGACGAGAGAGACAGGCTGCACTGGCGGAGTTGAACAGGGAGGGGCAGTGACGGCTGAAATGGTACACATCACACACAGTGCACTGTGCATACCAACAAGCACTCCTCCTCCTTCCCGCCATCTCTCTTTCTCTCTCTGAATGTCTGAGGCTAGGTGAAGGGTGGTGGTGGGTAGAGGGGGAGAGGAAGGGGGGCAAGCACAAGGGCCTGTAATGTGTCATTTTGTAGCGAGAGACGATAAAAATGGAGGCAGGCACTGAGGCCAGGATGGGGGGAAAAAAAGACTTGAAAGTCTGAGGTAAAAAAAATCAAAGGGCTTCGGCTCATCACTAGTCTCCCCCTAACCATTGCTGTCTTGATAGAAGCACTTGTCTGCTTTACGCCAGACCAAAGCTCCAATGTGTCAACACTGACGTGTACACAGCACAGGTTGGTTATTGTGCGTCAAGCAAGCCAGGACCGCAAAAGTTTCGGAGGTGGAGCTAAAAATACAATGCCCACATCCTTTACTCACTCTTCATTTGTGAGGGGACTCATTTCTTGTGGTTCTTCCTAGAGTTTCAAATGTTAGTAAAAAGGCAGGCAGACGATTGTTCTTTTGTCTTCGTGATGCTGCCAGCCATGTTTGCTATTTCCCTTTTTAGCTTGACACTCATTGACAACGTCGATGAATTACAGAGTATTTCTGGAGGTTGACCAAGAATTTGAGCCAACATCCATGTCAGGCCAGAGTATTCACCCACTCCCTCACCTGTTGAAAGCAGTCAACTTTATAGTTTAGTAACCGCTGCACTGGAATGTGCTAGTCATGATTCACAACTCTGATGATTAAACCAATAGTCTGCTGAATGACTTGGTTAATTATGTTGCAGACCAGATCTGGACTCAATCAGTTTAGGGAAACTAAGGCCAATCAGGTCAGCCTTTACTCTGCAGCCTGCTGCTAAAGACTGGTTTCCACTGGTGCTGGGGAGCTAGGCGAGATGTAGTAGAATCCTCTTTTGAAGTCTTCTCCAGTCTTTCTTTGAGGCAAGGAGACGCGTCTGAGCCCGGGATTACCCGGACTCACTTTAAAACTTCCACCACACAATAATTCTTCCCCCAAGGATTGTTTAATTACATGCACCATCTTACTGTCGCAGCAGGAGTTGTCGGAGGCTGCAGCACGAGGCAAACTCTGCTGATTTTCCAAGAGAAGAAGAAACTCTTTAAGGTCATGGCATTTTGGCTCTAGAATCTGAGAAACTGGGGAGGCTGGGAGAATATGTTGAGGTCTCCGACGTGCACTGTATTTATTATACTGTTGAATTCAGAACTGTCACGGCCAGCTCTAATACAGACATGCTTTTTTATTATGGATGTCAAACAAGAAATGTGTTTGTGTTCTCTGAGTAGCAAGTGTGTTGTCGTGGGGATTTGGAAGGGGATTCTAAAATGAACATAATATATTTCCTTAAAGCAGGCTTTTTACATGCTGAGTCGTGCACAGAGCCAATTCACCGGCACAGCGTGAGGATTCATTCATCTCCGCACCGCAACATGGCGGGAGAGATGCCTCTGCGACAAATCAAAACGTGTGTTACTACATCACAGGAACCCAGACTCCGGCATTAATTGAGATATTAATTTGTTGTTTCAAAAGTCCTTCATACATGACTGTGGGAGACCAAACAACAGTGACATGACATATCTCATTTACAAAGAATGGGAGAGAAACAAAAAAAACACTTGATTGACTGATTGGCTGTTGTGTTTCCAGTGTGGAAGGAGAATCAAGCGGTTGTACAGCATGTAGAAACATACGTAGTGGTATATGTAGTCCGGGTGGGCCGAGGTTAGATCAGGCCAATGCGTGGCGGGGTAACGAGAGACCCACACATGGTTGGGGTTGACCAACAGGCAACCCAGAGTCCCATGGCCTTTACAGACAGTCTAAAATCCATCTGCACTTAAGGCCTTAGGAGACGAGTTCAGTTCCCTATTAAAAAAATAAGTCCAATAAAAAAAGCCCTACTGTGCTAAGTAGGCCCCTGAATCCACCGGCTGGCCGTGGACAGAGTGTCAGCCCTGCTGGATCAATAGCCGCTGTGTGTTGAATTACATGGCTTTTAGACGGCTAATGTCATGGCCCAGGCCATAACCAATGGGACCAATATCTCCACTGAACGTTGATTTAAAACCACTGCAGCCCGATGTAAATCCTGAAATAGATCCAATGTTATAGGTCTTTATCAGTTCATTAAATCATATGCACGAGTACTAGATATCCCATTTCAGTATCAAGCCTGTACATTATACAGCCAATATTAAATTCCATTATGTAATGTTCTAATATAGTGTAGAATGTGCTGATTCTTACCGGAGTGAGACAGCAAGTGCATCCTAAGGCGTAGGCTGTCCAGAAAGCGTTTCCCACAAAGCTCACATCCATAGGTCTTCATTCCGCTGTGCAGCTTCCTGTAAAGATGAGAAAGAAACATATCAGGACATTGTCCCGGATTTCACCATCAATGTCAAATCAGACAGAGAGATACATTTATGAATGAAACCTGTGAATTGCCATTCGGCTGCCTACATCACTGTATACTGTGCTGCTCACAACGATATCCTCGTATTGTCAAACACTTTGCTTCTCAGATTGTCTTAAAAGACTATGTCACCGACCATTAATTAGCACATCAAAACATAACAATAAACTTAAATAAAAATAGCAAGAAAGCGTCGGAACTTGACTTTATTCTAGCTATAAATCACTAAATGCTATTCCACCGGAGGTGTTACCGTGGCGAGCATGCATACCCATCACAGAACTCAAGAGTAGTGGATGGATTAGGTCCTATAAAGTGGACGATGATGATTTACACAGAGATGTAAAAGGTAAGCAGGTTAATGTTACGACCCTTTATGATGTTACGACCGTTTATGATGCCGCGCCGGTTGAGTCCCGTTGTCAATTCCTATTATATAAGAACTTTCTTATGGGAATGGCTCCTTTAATGCTCAGTCAAAATGGCTGCCGCCTGAAAGAAAACATGTTGGTGCTTTTAAAGCTGAAAGGCGTGCGTTGAACCAACGTACTGCAGGGCTAAGTTTGTGGCCCAGAGGGTCAAACCTAAACCAAGTGTCAATCTTTAATTTCACAGAAAAGAAAACTGGGGATTAGATAACTACACAACCTTCGCCAGGACCAAAAGACAACCTATGGGAAGATTTCAGTTTGGAGATGCGGTAGGAACCTTGACAACTCAATCTGTTGCAAAAACCTCAAACACCCGGGGGCAGAACCAAAACAGGCTTTTGTTCTGAAGCAATTAAAGGGCACATAGATTGACAAACAAATTATAATTTTTACAGATAGCTTCAATTAACTTGAGAAAGACGCTCGCAACCACCCACCTGTGCACGCACCCACCCACCCACCCACCCACTTAGCTTTAGGACACATTTTATCCTTCAAGGAAGAGATAAGTAGGTCAAGAATGCCTTGACAGTCCACACACACAGAACGACTTCAAACCACTGTTCACTACCCCCCCATCAAATGTCAAAGAATTCACCCCTAGCAGGTAAGCCCTTTATTGTTTTATTGATGTTCTTGCTTAAGTGGGCCTCGCCGGAGCTCAAAGACCACTGGCAATTTGTTAAACATGTCTTTTTATTAGCATACTTACAGCATTCTGTAACTGTTACCAGAAAAGTAATTAGCTCATTGTTTGCGCCAAATGCTGTAGGTCTCAGAATGGGAAACAAAGACATATGCTACAGTTCTCACAATTCCATTTGTGCACAAATAAAACTAATGTTTCTAAACTGAGTCGAAAGCTGAGAGAAAATGTTATGTAAAAAGGATGCGAGTGAAAACTATGCACTAAATTCGTTTTTTATAGTTATGTTCAGGTGAGGAGCAATTTTTGACTAATGCATTGTATGTCTGAATGAGGTGATAATTAGAGCACTTCAAGCTGGAGTGTCTTGGTATCACATCAGATGACGGAAACAATAGTCTTAGTGTGTCAGTTCTTGGGGAAACAATAGTCTTAGTGTGTCAGTTCTTGGGGAAACAATAGTCTTAGTGTGTCAGTTCTTGGGGAAACAATAGTCTTAGTGTGTCAGTTCTTGGGGAAACAATACACTTGATAGGGAGATCTGCTAAACTTCATAAACTTGACACTGCGATGCATCTTCACGTCTCACAAAAGGGCTGAGGATGTTGGGTATCAAAATGACGATTGATTGATGTCATTCGCCAAATCAAAATTGATTTACAACTCCTTTGTGCTGCGACTGAAATCAGGCCGTCTGTGACAATGGTGGCAAGAGTTATGAAGCGAGGATGTCTGGTGTAAATTCAATGAAGATTAATGGAAAACAGTTTTGAGGACTGAGGGTAAGGAGACGGAGAGAAAATGAACACAGGAAGAGGGGGGCGAGAGAACCTCCCCCCGATAAAACTAGCGAAAAACCTTCCAAAATCCTGATGGCTGTCTTAACAGAGTAGGATTCGGGGAGAGACCTTGACAAACAAAAGAATGAATGAGGCAGCAAGCCCTTAGGCAAGCTGTAAGTAATTAAATAGGCCTGTAAACGCCTCCAAAAAATAAAAAGGGGCCACTTCAAAAGACGAGGACGGGTGAGCGGCTGAGGCAGGAGAGAGGAGCTGGGAAAAGACCAGGGGTCCGCGCACCTTGGGGACCCTGACTGATGCACACAGGCACAACGTCTTACTGTAGGGGACACACTCTGGGAGGCTTTTCAAAGGCCTTTTGTTGTAGCCCCTCAATCTGGCCATTGTCCCCCGGTACAGCACGCTGATGAAGAAATAGATGGATTTATTAAGGGGACTGCAAGGGGCTGGAGAGAGGGGAGCATGTGTACTGACTACCTTAAATGCATGGAGAGGAGGGAGGTGTGGGAAACGGGAGGCTGCTGTCCATCTGGAGAGATGGAGCTGAATCTAACTGAGGACCGGCTCGTCTGAAGCAGACAGGAAGCTGATGGTGTTTCAAACAGACTGACAGTGGTTTATAGGGCGCTGTATATTTAGGATACTAGGGAATAGTTGCAACATGCTACGTCTGTTCTTCGCTATGGAGCTTAAGGAGGCATGTGTTTTAAACCAAATTAGGCTGGGCAATTGAGAACGCTCAGTCAGGCAGGGCTATTGCAATTGTCACGGAATAATCACTAGTGTAACGATTCTGTTGGGAAAGCTAAGAATACCTACACAATGTAAGGCAACCTGCCTAAAATAAAACTATAATGTACCGTAGCATTACATAAATGTGAACACTGCCAAGAAAAACGGATAACTACTTTGAATGAAACCCAACCCGCCCTCCGCAAAAAAGTTAATGGCAGAAAGCAACAACGTTAATATTATCATTAACTTTGTGTTTTTTATGGAAGCATTTCTTTTTACGGCTACTTAATTTTACAGGCAGCAGAAACTCAGAGTGACCTTTGCTGGAGATTTTGCACAGTGGCAGTCAGCAGCCCTTCCTTGGGGCTTGGACTAACAGCCTCCTGTCCCGTGCTGGTGGCAGGTCATTTAGCCTGGCTAAAAAGCAGATGATTTGGAGGTGGGTGGCGGTGGACAGAGGGGAAAAAGCCGAAACGACTGCGCAATTATTTAAAGTTCTACTTTCTGACCAAGGAGCTCTGACACCTACGCCAGATGTAACCGCACATAAGGCCCCTGCCCTCCCTTTTCTCTCTATGTGTGAACTGTGGCAGCTCCCAGTCCCCTCAGGACTAACTCCCTCCCTATGCCCACACACACACACACACACACACACACACACACTCAGGCCCACCCCATGACCAGCTGCTTTCTTGCTTTGCTGCTGAAACAGAAGATGAGGGGGTGGTAGTGTGTGTGTGTTGGGGTGGGGGGTCTAGTTTGAAACAGACTAACTGTAGTCATTAAGGAAGCTGACATAAAACTCTCTCAAACCATTTACTCAGTTAATAAGCAACTTTGTCCAACAGTCAGTTTTGACAACGGCAATATATTTAAAATTTATGTCAACAAAACATATGCTGAACAACTAATTTTGGGTGCTGGAGTGGCGTGCTGGCTCGTAAATCAGACCTGTGTTTGAAACGGGAGTAGATTACAGGCCTGTGTTTGAAACGGGAGTAGATTACAGGCCTGTGTTTGAAACGGGAGTAGATTACAGGCCTGTGTTTGAAACGGGAGTAGATTACAGGCCTGTGTTTGAAACGGGAGTAGATTACAGGCCTGTGTTTGAAACGGGAGTAGATTACAGGCCTGTGTTTGAAACGGGAGTAGATTACAGGCCTGTGTTATTGAGCTGTTACAGCGCACCTCGTATAAATCTGAACTTTTTCACCTCGCCAGCTGACCCGGCTGGCTCTACATCATAGTTCTGTCCATGGGCGGCCCTCGATGCAGGGGTCCCCGCTAGACGACACCATTAAAAACCACCTGAAACGAGCACTAGTAACGCCATTAAAACAGTGTACTCACCTGAACCGCCAAACCAACAAAAACAACAAACTGAGGTTGAGTCGTCTGTTTGGTTTGGGGTTGAATAATCTACATTTTAAAATATAAATCCACCTTCATGTATAAACAGTATGGAAACATTTAGAAATTGCTTCAAGAACAAGTCCATCAAATCTCTTAATTCCTGCATGGAGTAGACAAAGGCTTTCCTACTGTTGCACATCAGCAAGTTACAATTAACATTACATGTCAGCTCATCAAAACAAAGAATCAAATCAAAATAAATAAACTGAATCCAAAAAGACACACGGCTGCGCTTACATCTTACTGCTTCAACAAATATCTCTCTGCCGACGTCCTGGAACATTGCCCTCTTTCTTCATCTCCTTTCATCTTCTCCATCCTCCATAGCAATCTTGAGATGATGCTCGCGCATAGAGGGGCAAACAGAGGAGAGGAAAAGAGGTGGCGGCATTGGAGCAGGAAGGGTCACCATAAAAATAAATGATAATTGAAGAGTTGTCCTCAATGTTCCTGCGAATGGAGAGGCTGAGAGGCCTATCTGGGGGGGCTAGCCCCATTAGTCTTCCCCTCTGGATGTTCCTGCGAATGGAGAGGCTGAGAGGCCTATCTGGGGGGGCTAGCCCCATTAGTCTTCCCCTCTGGATGTTCCTGCGAATGGAGAGGCTGAGAGGCCTATCTGGGAGGGCTAGCCCCATTAGTCTTCCCCTCTGGATGTTCCTGCGAATGGAGAGGCTGAGAGGCCTATCTGGGGGGGCTAGCCCCATTAGTCTTCCCCTCTGGATGTTCCTGGGAATGGAGAGGCTGAGAGGCCTATCTGGGAGGGCTAGCCCCATTAGTCTTCCCCTCTGGATGTTCCTGGGAATGGAGAGGCTGAGAGGCCTATCTGCCTTCCCCTCTGGATCTGGGGGGCTAGCCCCATTAGTCTTCCCCTCTGGATGTTCCTGGGAATGGAGAGGCTGAGAGGCCTATCTGGGGGGGCTAGCCCCATTAGTCTTCCCCTCTGGAGCCTCCCTCACTCGGGGCCCTAAGAACCACGCATACCGTCCATCCCACGTGCGCACACAGTCAGATTAAGGTATTTGTCAAAAGAGGGGGCCAACAATGTGACAAGGAGAACAGAGAGGGAGGGAGAGAAGGAGGGAGGAAGAGGGGGGTTTCAAGCTGTCAGTCTATTTGCCTCGCTCAATGCTTTTTAATAGAGATCTCAGTCAGGTGTTGACACTGCTCTGCCAAAACATTTGCATAACGATGATTAATCTTAATTGACAGAGTGGCGTTTGCACTTGTTTGGATTCCTTCACCGATCTATCCGTTAGTGGGGGCTAAGGTTAGCTGTTCTTTGCCTCATAAATACAAGGGGAAAAACATTATTGATGATATGAAAGAAACCAGGCATTGTTACATCCAGAGGCTGATATCACAACATGTGGGTAGGGGGAGGGGGGTGCCTCCCCTGTCCCCCTCTGTGCTCTCGCCCTTGTCATTGTGAACAAAGCTGTAATAATGCAAGCGACAGCTAGATGACACATCGGTAGATGATCCTAATCCAGCCATAAGTGGCTATGAAACGCCTCTGGCTCTGCTGGCGTTTTTCATTTTGGTATTCTTTCCCCGAGTGCTGAGCTGTGCGGTGAGGCGAAGGTCTTTTTCACAGGCGTTTCCAGCCCATTAGGACCAGGCGAGCCAGGCAGTTGTCGACGCATCAGACAGCGTGAGGGGGAGATTGGCGCAAGATAAAACAAAGGGATAGGAAAAATAAACTAAATGCAAAACAAACACCATCACAGCTCTGGGTACATTTTAATGGAATTCATCAAAAACAAAACACCACATCCATTTGTTAATAGTCCAGACCTTGTTTGTCTACACACACACACACACACACACACACCTAATCTGGTGACAGATTATGTGTGTGGTGCTTAATACTTAGGCGTGCTCGTTCTGAGGTGTGTGTGTGTGTGTCTGGGGTAGCGACAGGTCCAAAGCCAGCCACTTTCTCTGCTATTCCATCCCTGTTTTTAAGCCCCTATTCCTTTGTTTCACTCACATCCCCCCCACTTCTTTTTCAATCAAATGTATCAAGCGAACGCTCGCCGGCGCAGGCTGTTTATCAGAGTCGTCCTGCACATATCAATGACTTGCCCTCTTTCCCCCCGCAGCGAGACGTTCATATGAATTCCAGCCACACTCACACATGCTGCAAGCTCCGTGCTAAGCATAGACGAGTAGCAGGCAGGCTGGGAGAGAGGAAGAGTAAGGGAGAAAAAAAGAGGGAGCCACTGCCTTTCATCCCCGGTAGAGAGCTGTTATTTATAATACCCAAAGATTACCACCCCCAAATGTGCCTGGGGATACAGAGACAGATTCAGTAAGACAATATTCTTGAGGTAAAAACGGAAACATTAAATCAAATGAAATAAGGGAGGGTGGGGGGGGGCAGCATAATAGCACAGCATTAAGGGAGATGTCTGTTTAATAACCAAGGATATTAATTCACATAATGGCCCTGTGTTATCAATTTAATTATTGCCCCCAACATCCGTGTTAGTGGTTGGCCTCAATACCACTCGCACTAAACAATTCCCAGTCACACTCGGCCCTCATTATCTCTGTCTATGTCACCATTAAGGGCCCAAACATGTGGTGTTTTTGTTAAGGGGAGGGATTGGTTAAATAATCACTGTGTTGACTGGCTGGGTGCTTCTTGTCGTGAAAAAGAGTGGTTCTCGAGCAGCTGCCCCAGACAGTGGAGGTGCATTGGTGGTGGAGGAGAGGGACTGCGGATGTTGAACAAAGCTCAATTATGTCGTCCAGGGTAACGCGACACAGCACTCCTTTCATTATCCCTGGCTGAAGCCTCTTTTCTATGGAGTCAACAGGCAGAACTGGATGAGTATTAGCCCAACACAGGGGCTCTTTACAGGGCTCTGGCTTAGGACCGCCACTCCTAATTGCCATACCTGGGCAAAGAGACACCATTTCCACCTAATTCCCCGGTTCTATACCTGTATCTCCGCCAAGCGGAGAAGCTACGTTTCGCCGCTTATCCCTCCTTTTACCACGACCCATTTAAAGTTCCAGAACATTTTCCTAAATGTTTCTCTCAAGAAGGTACCTTCGGAAGGTGCAGTGCCTTCAGAAAGTATTCACACCCCTTAACTTAATTTGGGCTCCCGAGTGGCGCAGTGGTCTAAGGCACTGTATTTCAGTGCTAAAGGCGTCACTACAGACACCCTGGTTCGAATCAAGGCTGTATCACAACCGACCGTGATTGGGAGTCCCATTGGGCGGCACACAATTGGCCCAGTGTTGCCCGGGTGTGGCCGGTGTAGGCAGTCATTGTAAATAAGAATTGTTCTTAACTGACTTGCCTAATTAAATAAAGGTTGAATAAAAATATTTAAAAAACTTTGACAGAATAAAAATATTCCAAAACATGTAAAACATGTGACAAAGAAATTAACTTCATGTCCTGAATATGTTTGGGGCAAATCCAAAACACTACATTACTGAGTACCAATTTATATTTTCGATCATGGTGGTGGGTGAATCATGTTCTAGGTATTCTTGTCATCAGCAAGGACTAGGGAGATTGTTAGTGTCACGACTTCCGCCGAAGTCGGCTCCTCTCCTTGTTCAGACGGCGTTCGGCGTCACCGGCTTTCTAGCCATCGCCGCTCCATTTCTCATGTATCCATTTGTTTTGTCTTGTTCCCTGCACACCTGGTTTTCAGTCCCCAATCAATCTATTTATTCATCTGTTCCCCATCATGTCTTTGTGTGAGATTGTTTGTGTTACGTGTGTATTGTTGACACACCAGACTGGCTTGCTTTTTCCATGTTATTTATCACAAAGATGTTTATTGTTAAACATAATTCTCGTGACTGTTTTGTGCGTTTTGCACTTTTGCCTAAATAAAGTGTGCACCTGTTCACAAATCTCTGCTCTCCTGCACCTGACTTCGATACCAGTACGCACACTTCTGACAGAACATTACACCAACCATGGAGTCAGCAGGAGCAGGTACCCCAGTCAGGAGTCGAGGAGCGCGTCCAGGAACATGCGGTAATGCTACATCATCTCGGTGCCATGATGGATCGCGTTGTCCAGACCATGGACCGCTGAGAGAGACAGGAAGTCTCTCCAGCGCATCGACCAGCGCAACCGGGGTTGCCTCTGCCCGTCCCGTCCGGATACAGCTCCAGTGGCATGCGTCTCTCCCTTCCCAGAGAGTATGATGGGACAGCCGCACAGTGCCAGGAGTTCCTTTTACAACTGGACCTATACCTGGCCACCCTTCACCCAGCTCCCTCAGGAAGGGAGAGAGTATCCACCCTTGTCTCATGCCTCTCGAGGAGAGCTCTGAGGTGGGCAAACGCAGTGTGGAGAGGAAGACGCGGCGTTGGACCACTTCGAGGGGACGAGGAGCGCACTGGAGTTCCAGTTTCTTGGCCGTCGGAGCAGGATGGAACGACAAGGCCCTCATTGACCACTATTGATGCAGCCTGCTTACTTACTTACTGACTTTATTGCCCCCATGGGGAAATTTTGTTGCAGTGTCATGTACACATTTAAAGTGGCGTTTAAATACAAAACAAGATTGACAATACAACTTTCATAACAGTTACGCACCATTAAAAATAATAATAGTAAGAAATAAGAAATAAAACTTATTTTTTTAAAAGAAGAAACGACTAGCCTGCTGGCCTTACGGGGTCAATGGGAACATTCGCCCGAGCTGTTTAGGAGGGACATCACACCTGGCACAAATGATTGTCTCGTTCCGTTTTTCCTGCTGAGGGGTGCCCTATACCTGCGCCCAGAGGGGAGTAATTAAAAGTTGAGGTACAGGGGGTGGCTTGGGTCTAAAATGATTTTGTGAGCCTTACGGAGGGCCCTGACCTTAAAGATCTCATCCAGGCCTGTCTGTTTGACTCCAAGTACCTTGCTTGCTGTGGTTTCTCTGGCTGACGGTGGCATTGCCAAACCAACAAACAATACAAAAAGTTAAAATACTCTCAATAAAGGATTTGTAAAACAGAGTCAGTATAGTACAGTCTATATTAAAAGAACCCAACTTTTTTTTAGAAAGTACAGTCTCTGTTGGCTCTTTCTATAGATCAGATCTGTACATTTACTCCACTGAAGCTTATTGTCCAAAAGGACACCCAGATATTTATATTCCTCTACAATTTCTATATTCTGGCCTCTGATAGATGTTGCAGAGGTAGGTGTTGTACGCTTCCTGAAGTCTATGCACATCTCTTTGGTCTTGTTGGTATTGAGGACCAAGTGTGATTCCTCACACCACTCTTCAAAGTCATCTAGGACCGGGCCATGATGTTCCTCGTCATCATGCAACAGGCTGATCAAGGCAGTGTCAACTAGTAGTGTACAGGATGTAAAGAAGTGGGGACAAAACACATCCCTGAGGAGAGCCTGTGTTGGTATTGCAGATATCCGACACATGGGGACCTATTTTGACTCACTGTGAGCGTTGGCTCAGGAAGTCCAACAGCCACAAAACCAGCCCCCCGTCTAAGAAGAAGTCCCGAATGAGTCTCTGTGCCAGAATGTAAGGCTGGATTGTGTTGAAGGCAGAAGAAAAGTCAACAAACAGAACCCTGACATGGGATTTGGCACCATCTAGATGTCTATAGACCATGTTAAGGAGGGTAAGAATGGCATCATCAACTCCTCTGCTAGGCTGATAGGCAAACAAACAGGTCGAGGAGCTTCTGGGTGACACTGAGAATATGACTTTTCACAATTTTCTCAAGGCATTTCATAACTAAGGATGTCAAAGCGACAGGGCGATAGTCATTCAGCACAGAGGGATTAGATGCTTCAGGAATTGGTATAATTATTGATTTTTTCCACAATACTGGAACGTGTTGCTGGTTGAGTGAAGATTGGAAAATGTCCGTAAAAACACCAGCCAGTTGTTCAGGACAGTGCTTTAACACATGCCCACTTATTTTGTCTGGGCCTGGGCTTTTGTATGTGTTACATCCCCTGAACAACTTTAGAACATCATACTGTTGAACAACAACTCTCTCAAACATTTGTAATAATGCTTCCATTTGTTTTACCTCCAACACGAAGTTGTCTGATTCAAATGTTGATAAGAAAACATTCAGTTCATTAGCCTGCGTGAGGACGTCCGTCGGGAGTTGAGCTGCAGGGATGCCACCATTTCCTTTGACCAACTGGTGGATCTACCCATCCGGTTGGATAACCTACTGGTCATCCGTGGACGTCCTGAGGGGGCTCTGTCGGTTCCATCTCCCAGCACTCCCTGCTCTGGTGCCCATGGAGTTGGGAGGGGCTACGTGTAGGGAGATTGAAGGAGGGGCCTTAACGTGCACCATCTGTGGCCGCAGAGGGCACACTGCCGGTCGGTGCCGGGTTGGTCCCCCTGGGAGTCGAGGCAGCAGACAGGGCACTCTTGCGTCACCCCAGATGAGTCTGCACTACTCTCATCCAGAGTCCTCTGTTGTCCACCTGTTTGTACCTGTATGTTTCCCTGAGTTCTCCCCGCATTCCCAGCATAAGACGTGAGAGTGCTTGGAGGTGTGTAGGGGTTTCCGTTGGAGCTACCATGGTGGAAAGTCCAGACCAGGTCTCCACCGTGCGCATTCCCCCAGAATATGCCGATTTGGCTCTCGCCTTCTGTAAAAAGTCGACGACTCAATTACCACCCCATCGACGGGGGGGATTGTGCGATAAATCTCCTGGTAGACGCTGCACTACCCAGGAGTCACATGTATCCCCTGTCGCAAGCGGAGATGGTGGCTATGGAGACATATCTCCGAATCCCTGCGTCAGGGGTACATTCGGTCCCCCACTTCACCCGCCTCCTCGAATGTATTTTTGTGAAGAAGAAGGATGGAGGTCTGCGCCTGTGCATTGTCTATAGAGGTCTAAATCAGATCACGGTGAGGTACAGTTAACCGCTACCTCTTATCACCACGGCGATTGAGTCAATGCATGGGGCGTGCTTCTTCACTAAACTGGATCTCAGGAGTGCATGCAATTTGGTGCGTATCCAGGAGGGCGACGAGTGGAAGATGGCATTTAGTACCACCTCAGGGCATGACGAGTACCTCGTTGTTGCGGACAGGGCTTTTGGGCACCTAAGAGCTCTGTTTACCTCAGCTCCCGTGCTGGCACATCCAGATCCCTCTTTGGGCATTCATAGTGGAGGTGGACGCGTCCGAGGCTGGGATCGGAGCCGTGCTCTCTCAGCGCTCGGGCACCCCACTGAAGCTCAGCCCCTGTGCTTTCTTCTCGAAGAAGCTCAGCCCGGCGGAGCGGAACTATGATCTGGGGGACCGGGAGCTGTTGTCTGTGGTTAAGGCTTTTAAGGCATGGAGACATTGGCTTGAGGGGGCTAAACACCCTTTCCTCATCTGGACTGACCACCGCAACAACCTGGAGTACATCCAGGCAGCTAGGAGACTGAAACCTCGTCAGGCAAGGTGGGCCATGTTCTTTACCCATTTTGTGTTTACCCTGTCCTACAGACCAGGTTTCCAGAATGTGAAGGCAGACGCACTGTCCCGGATGTATGACACAGAGGAGCGACCCATGGATCAGACTCCCATTCTCCCGGACTCCTGCCTGGTAGCGCTGGTCGTGTGGGAGCTGGACGCGGACATTGAGCAGGCGTTACGTACAGAGCCCGCTCCCTCCTATGTCCAGTCGGGCGTCAGTACGTTCCATCTGCTGTCCATGACCAGTTAATCTATTGGGCCCACACATCACCCTCCTCTGGTCACCCGGGGATCGGTCGGACGGTGCGCTGTCTGACTGGGAAGTACTGGTGGCCCATCTTGGCTCGGGACGTGAGGGTTTATGTTTCCTCCTGCTCGGTGTGCGGTCAGTGTAAGGCTCCTAGACACCTGCCCAGAGGTAAGCTACATCCATTACCCGTTCCACAAAGGCCTTGGTCACACCTATCGGTGGATTTTCTAACGGATCTTCCTCCATCACAGGGAAACAACACGATCCTGGTCGTTGTGGATCTTTTCTCCAAGTCCTGTCGTCTCCTCCCTTCCCGGTCTCCCGACAGCCCTACAAACTGTGAAGGCCCTGTTTAGACACGTCTTCCGCCACTACGGGGTGCCTTGAGGAAATAGTGTCTGATCGAGGTCCCCAGTTCACTTCGAGAGTCTGCAGGGCGTTCATGGAACGTTTGGGGGTCTCGATCAGCCTTAGCTCGGCTTTCCAAGCCAGACCCTTTCCATCACCTCTGCTTTCCATAGTAAAACTGACTATCCTACCGATCCTCGACTTCGGCGATGTCATCTACAAAATAGCTTCCAATACTCTACTCAGCTAAATGGATGCAGTTTATCACAGTGCCATCCGTTTTGTTACTAAAGCACCTTATACCACCCACCACTGCGACTTGTATGCTCTAGTCGGCTGGCCCTCGCTACATGTTCGTCGCCAGACCCACTGGCTCCAGGTCATCTACAAGTCTATGCTAGGTAAAGCTCCGCCTTATCTCTGTTCACTGGTCACGATGGCAACACCCCCCGAGCACGCGCTCCAGCAGGTGTATCTTACTGATCACCCCTAAAGCCAAAACCTAATTTGGCCGCCTTTCCTTCCAGTTCTCTGCTGCCTGCAACTGAAACGAATTGCAAAAATCTCTGAAGTTGGAGACTTTTATCTCCCTCACCAACTTTAAACATCTGCTATCTGAGCAGCTAACCAATCGCTGCAACTGTACATAGTCCATCGGTATATAGCCCACCCAATTTACCTATCTCATCCTGTTTTTATTTTATTTACTTTTCTGCTCTTTTGCACACCAGTATCTCTACCTGCACATGTTCATCTGATCATTTATCACTCCAGTGTTAATCTGGTAAATTGTAATTATT
Organism: Oncorhynchus nerka; assembly: GCF_034236695.1. Taxonomy (NCBI): domain Eukaryota; kingdom Metazoa; phylum Chordata; class Actinopteri; order Salmoniformes; family Salmonidae; genus Oncorhynchus; species Oncorhynchus nerka. The sequence goes on from NC_088405.1 coordinate 74,064,561, forward strand.
CACTCCTATGGCCTATTTATTGCCTACCTCCTCATGCCTTTTACACACAATGTATATAGATTTTTTTTTCCTACTATGTTATTGACTTGTTTATTGTTTACTCCATGCGTAACTCTGTGTTGTTGTCTGTTCACACTGCTATGCTTTCTTGGCCAGGTCGCAGTTGCAAATGAGAACTTGTTCTCTACTAGCCTACCTGGTTAAATAAAAGGTGAAATAACATTTGTAAAAATAAATAAAAATCCCGAGAGTAATGGGCAGGTGGAGAGAGTGAACCAGGATGTGGGCAGGTTTCTGCGGTCCTATTGCCAGGACCGGCCGGGGGAGTGGGCGGTGTTCGTGCCCTGGGCAGATATGGCGCAGAACTCGCTCCGCCACTCCTCCACTAACCTCTCCCCCTTTCAGTGTGTATTGGGGTACCAGCCGGTTCTGGCACCGTGGCATCAGAGTCAGACCGAGGCTCCTGCGGTGAACGATTGGTTCAGATGCGCGGAGGAGACCTGGGAAGCCGCCATTGGTCACCCCCAGCGGTGTTCGCACAGGGGGACAGGGTCTGGCTTTCGACCCGAAACCTGCCCCTCTGCCTGCCCTGCCAGACGCAAGGCCTGCGGTTTGTGGGGCCATTCAAAGCCCCGAGGAGAGTGAATGAGGTATGTTACAGGTTACAGCTTCCCCCCGATTACCATATTAACCCCTCGTTCTGTGTCTCTCCTCAGACCGGTGGTGGCTGGTCCTCTCCAGGTGTCTGAGGTGCGGGAGGTTCCTCGCTCCCTTTGGACTTTGAAGGGGGCCCCGGCGTACTCTGTCCGTTCCATCCTGGATTTGAGGCGTCGGGCGAGGGGCCATCAGTACCTCGTGGAGTGGGAGGGGTACGGTCCAGAGGAGAGGTGCTGGGTTCCGGTGGCTGATGTATTGGACCCTGAACTGCTGAGGGAATTTCACCGGTCGCCGGCAGGATCGCCCTGCGCCTCGCCCTCCAGGTCATCCCCGAGGCCGGTGTCGACGCACCGCTTGGAGCCACGCGTCAGGGCGGGGTACTGTCACGACTTCCGCCGAAGTCGGCTCCTCTTCTTGTTCGGGCAGGGTTCGGCGGTCGACGTCACCGGCTTTCTAGCCATCGCCGCTCCATTTTTCATGTATCCATTTGTTTTGTCTTGTTTCCAGCACACCTGGTTTTCATTCCCCAGTCAATCGCTTTACAGGGCTCTCCTAAAAATAACTCCTAATTGCCAAACCTAGGCAAAGAGACACCATTTCCACCTAATCCCCCGGTTTTATACCTGTATCTCCGCCAAGCGGAGAAGCTACGTTTCGCCGCTTATCCCTCCCTTTACCACGACCCATTTAAAGTTCCAGAACATTTTCCTAAATGTTTCTCTCAAGAAGGTACCTTCGGAAGGTGCAGTGCCTTCAGAAAGTATTCACACCCCTTAACTTAATTTGGGCTCCCGAGTGGCGCAGCGGTCTAAGGCACTGTATCTCAGTGCTAAAGGCGTCACTACAGACACCTTGGTTCGAATCCAGGCTGTATCACAACCGACCGTGATTGGGAGTCCCATTGGGCGGCACACAATTGGCCCAGTGTTGCCCGGGTGTGGCCGGTGTAGGCAGTCATTGTAAATAAGAATTGTTCTTAACTGACTTGCCTAATTAAATAAAGGTTGAATAAAAATATTTAAACTTTGACAGAATAAAAATGTTCCAAAACATGTAAAACATGTGACAAAGAAATTAACTTCATGTCCTGAATATGTTTGGGGAAAATCCAAAACACTACATTACTGAGTACCAATTTATATTTTCTATCATGGTGGTGGGTGCATCATGTTCTAGGTATTCTTGTCATTGGCAAGGACTAGGGAGTTTGATAGTTTCACGACTTCCGCCGAAGTCGGCTCCTCTCCTTGTTTGGGCGTCATTCGGCGTCTAACGTTTTGTTTGTGTTATGTGTGTATTGTTGACGCGCCAGACTGGCTTGTTTTCCCCGTGTTATTTTTCCCGAAGATGTTTATTGTTAAACATAATTCTTGTGACTGTTTTGCGCGTTTTGCCTAAATAAAGTGTGCGCCTGTTCACAAATCTCTGCTCTCCTGCACCTGACTTCACTACCAGTACGCACACATCTGACAGTTAGGATGAAAAGAAACCAAAAACTGGTTCAGTCTGCTTTCCAACAGACACTGGGAGACAAATTCACCTTTCAGTAGGACAATAACCTAAAACACATCGGCAAATATACACTGGAGTTGCTTACCATTGATGACGTTGAATGTTCTTGAGTGACCTAGTTACAGTTGACTTAAATTGACTTGAAAATCTATGGCGAGACTTAAAAATGGCTGTCTAGCAATGATCAACAACCAACTTGACAGACACTTTTTTTTAAAGAATGTGCAAATATTGGACAATCCAGGTGTGCAAAGCTCTTAGAGACTGACCCAGAAAGACTCAGCTATAATTGCTGCCAAAGGTGATTCTAACATGGGTTGATTACTAATTTAAATCAAGATATAGTAGTGTTTATTATGCATATTCTTAAAAAAATACAATTAAACAGGTTATTTTGTGTAGATTGACCTTTTTTTTTATTAAATCCATTTTAATCCCACATTGTAACAACAAAAAATGTGGAAAAAGTCAAGGGGTGTGAATACTTTCTGAAAGCACTGTATACTAGGCCTGATTCAATTCAATCAATCAGTTGAAATGTGAGAGGATTTTTTAAAGACGACACATTCAAGCAGTTACAGTTGTCATTACTACATAAAGCATGTTTGAAAATACACGAGTGAAATAAGAGACCTGCGTTCACTGATTAACGCCATGATTTGACATTCCCTGACACTTGAGGATAATAGGTTTGTCATTTAATCAAGGCCTCAAAGCAGTGGTTCAACACAACCGGTATTGAATGAAGAAAAGGGCGATTACGAGAAATCACAACTACATGTGCATGCCCACCCGAATGTTACGCTAAATACTGTAACATAGCACTAACAGCTATATATCTCCCCCCCATTTTCTATCAAAAGTAACCGGGCACTATTTCCTCGCCGCCTGCCGTCTGAAAATAGACGTCATCCTTTTCTATGTCGCAGTTTTATGTTGTTGTTTTCTACCGTTTCCATTTCTTGATCCTTCAGATCTGAGAGGTTAGCGGCATGCTAGAGCTAACGTGGTGCGGTGGGCGCAGGACCCGGGCTATAAAAAGACCCAGACTGAGTTTTCCCTCTTCCTTGCATTATTCATGGGTTCACCTTCCATCAAGTGGCAGAAACCTCAAGGATGTCTAACTTTAGGTTGTGTGTTTGAAAAAGGGAAAGACAAGAGGAGCCAGGCTGAGGCAACGTTCCCTCTGTGCTGCTGCCGTGTATAATTTATTCCCGGTTCAGATTACATCAAATACTTGTACCCTCTTGAGTGTTGCAGTTTACATCTACGACGCTTAAGGGAAAGAGAGATGTTTTATATTTCCTCTCTCGCTCTCGTCTCTCTAGCTCAGTCAAAGAGCGACAGCACCTGTTACATCCATAAAGATGACATTCAACACAGTACTCGGAAGGGGCTCCGAAAAACAAGCTTGTCGTTAAATGTCGAGACAAAGTTGAGACAATCAGACCTATGGAGCAATTGCGGTGGTGTCGTTTGGGCTACACTTTTCCGCAGATGTTGTTTATGGTTTACTTCATTCCATCTCGATAGATAATTTCATATCCTCAGTGTCACAACCAGTGTATGACGCTCACTGTTATGGAGTTGCTTTTTGCCTATTGTGTTTTTCTAGGCACCGGAGTGAGAGAGACAGACCAGTATATAACAAGCAGGTCATTATTTCAAAGTTTTTGTCTGCAACACTCAAAATATTATGCAATGTCTCCTGAATTGATTTACTGTAGACTGTGTAACCTAGAGGAGAGTCCATTCCAGTGGTGGTCGGTGCTGTTTAAGACGAGGGGGACAATTTTCATGACCATGGCCTTATTTCTATTACATCATATTGGATGACTGTCATTCATATTCCATTCAACCAGCTAAATATAACATCAACAGGTTTAGGCTCCTACAGTACATGATACTCACATGTCCCTATACCCATCATGAGGTTGCTACAACCTAGCCTATGAATGGAAGTTTGACACATTCAATACCGCCTTGCACACTCTTGCCTGCATCTAGCTGATCTAGGGTGTAATCATTAGTCCAACAGTTGCAAATTAGTTTCTAATTGGACAAATTCAGGTATGTTTATCCCTGTTTCATTCCATTTAACACAGTACCCTTTCATATCAGCCACATACAAACAGCATGATCCATTTCATAATATTCCACTTTCTCATATCTACATCTCACTAGTTCCCCTTGCTTGTGGATTTCAGTGCAGAACACATCAGCTGTCTGTGACCAGGCGAAAAACCTTTCCAAGCCAAACCTTCATATCATAAACGCTACCGCTACACACAGCCTACATTGTTGTCACTATATTAACGCCATAGTCAACATACCTACTAGAAATAACGCGTTAGTAAACCCATTACAATCATGCAGTATAGTGTACAGTCAACAGCAAGCAGTTTAGCAGTTACACCGGCGGGACCTGGTGGCAATACATTTATAAAACCAAAAGCTACCTTGACTTGAAAGAGTTCTATTGTTGGATAGCCATAGCCAGCTAGCTAACATAGCATCCCTCTCTGTTTGAGCCGGGTGTTTGAGTAGGCTAAACTAACTAGCTGCATTCTCTAGCTTAGTGAGTGAATGTGAGAAACATAGCTATCACTCTCGCGCTCTTGTTTCTCCTTCATTTGTGAAGAAATTCACTTGTTCAAAACTGTTCAACTATTGTCTCTTTCGGAGTCAACTACTTACCATATTTTATGCACTGCAGTGCTAGCTAGCTGTAGCTTATGCTTTCAGTACTAGTACTCTATTATTTTGATTGTGTGGACAACATGTCAGTTCATGCTGCAAGAAGGAGTACGTCCTCTGGAAGTTGCCATAATTACTGGGTAAGTCTATAGAGGGTGAAACTGTCTTTTTGTGTCTGTTGAAAATTAAAGATTACGGAGAAAGAAAATATTGCCATTTCCCAGAACCACAGCTCTCTACCAGTGCGTCTGAGCACACAGTTGGCTGATCTTGAAATAGGTATGCTCCCAGGTTTTGTATTTTAGTCAGAAGAGGACGGAAACTAGCTGTCCTCCGGCTACACCATGGTGCTACTCTACAGAGTGCTAGAGGCTATTGTAGACTCATTGCAAAAGTGTGTTTAAAATGTTTTATTATTATTTGGTGACGTGAATATATTTAGTATAGTTATCTAAAAAGGATAACTTTTTGAATATTACATTTTTCTGTTCACCGAGGATGGTCCTCCCCTTCCTCCTCTGAGGAGCCTCCACTGGTGCATTCTAAAGCAGATAACGGGGCGGGGGTGAACTTTACACCGCAAAGGCAGTGATTATTTGTAACAGAACGGCTGCATCTACCGTATCTTAAGAGGCCGTTCTTGGAAAACAGCTTTTACAAAGGCTAATTTGGTTGGACTTATTTTGCCATTTGAGATGACCAGTGCAGACTGTTTTGACACAGCGGACCTCTAAGTGTGTGTGTGTGTGTGTGTGTGTGTGTATGTGTGTGTGGTAAACCCCATGCCCTCCAATTGCTGTGCCTCGTGGTCGCTCAGGGAGATTCAGGTGGCAGTGGCGCGGCCATGGAAAAAGCTAGGCATCTGCAATGTCATTCCGCGTACATCCAAATAGACGGAACACACAGAGGCTGCAGTAAACAATTATCTCGTCTGGGCAGGGAGGGAGAGCGAGGGGAATCAAAACTAGTGACTGCTAAGTGCAGAGTCACCACCAATCACCCACTACTGGAAGCCCTTTATGACACAAGTCGACAGACAGGAAAAAACAGTCAGCGATAAAACCCACGACAGTCAGCGCCGGGCAATGCCAGGAATGTCAACCAGATTGAATTGATGCTTTTCCATACTGACACATTTATATGTGAGGGTCCATTGAAATATAAGTTGATGTTGCAGAGTCCAGTGACTTGTGTCATTCTCCATGGCACAAAGCTGGCACTTGAGCTCTGTTTTGAGTGATAATGTTGTGGCGCATGGTGTCTGTTAAACTGCATTAGTTATAATGTGAGCAGAACCATTTTGGCCTTTTCAGTCTGGATGTCAGGGACTAAGTAGCTCTGTGGGAAAGAGAGAGGTAAAAAAAATAAAAAATATCTGGGAAAACTGCTGACAGCTTTTTGTCCGGAGGGGCGGAATACTAAAATGCCTCTGTATGACAGACCGGGGTCGTTCCCTAGTCACGGAGCAGACTTTCCCTGACCAAGTGATTTTAGTAAACAATGTTGAGGACTCACTCCCCTTATTGGGGGTGTAGAACAGTAATGTGGCCGTTTGGGTGGGGGTGGGCTGCCCATCCCCAGTCCCCCAGTCTGAGCAGCACGGTAGTGTGTGTGTGTGTGTGTGTGGTGGGTGGGGTGGGGGGGGCTTACTGGAGGGAAAGAGAGGCATAAGGAGAAATCGATATGTCTGCTGTGAGTCACTTGCCACTGTGCCTTTGGCCTGGCGGGGAAGAGGCGGTGGGGGGGAAATCAAAACGGACACCTTAACAAAACTAATAACTATCAGCGTGGCTGCTCTCCAGACAGACGTGTCAGTTTGTGCTGCTCTGACAGAGAGATAGGTACAGGCACAGCAGGACAGACAGAGCTGTAGCACAGCAGGCTGGAGCACATAGGGCTGTGAGCACCACTGGCGGGACTGCCTGGTAACAACACACACTGCCATAGGGCCTGAGGAGTGGGGGGCTGGAGTCTGTATTTAAGGCAATGGGAAGATATGGACAGGTAAATGGAAAAAGCGTGGGAGTATTTCTGAAAAAGTTTTTAGATTATAACTGTCGGTGTTAGATGAAGCCAGATTCAGAGCAAGGCTCATCTGTATGACTGGGGGTGTTCTGATGGAGACTCTGCAATCTACAAGTCCATTATAACTTGCATTGTTGAAGTGCTCCTATAAATCCTAGTTTAGGGACATTAACAACTCCCTCAATTCTGATATATTTTTAACCCAAATCTATCCTACAGTTCCTTTAGTGAATGAAGAAAATATAGTTTTCTCCTGAGGAACCGACACATTATATTTTCATAGCCACTCAAACGGAGTTGGCGTCTCTGAATGTTCTCGCGGTAAGTTAAATATTTGCCAGCTGGGGTGTTTTTTATTTTGTGTGTTGTCGTGAAAGAACAGTGCCCAATCTTGAAACAACCATATGTACAATGAATCCAATAAGCATGGTGGAAGAATGCACCTGGGGTCCTTGGGCAACGGCTGGCTGTGGTAGTCCCCGCCTGGGTTGCCACTCCATGCCTGCTGCTCTGTGTCACATCTTTGAGTAGATGCCACGTTACAGAATAGATCATTAATAGCCTAGTGAGTCGGTGTGTGTTAATCTCTCTCCTTCTCGGTCACATTTACAGCTACACACCACAATATGTCTCCATCTGCCTCCCAGGAGCAGCGGGCCCTGGCCACTCTACTGCAGGCCACGCTTCACCTAATTATGCCAATCAAAGAGGTTCAGTGGGAGGAGTGGGGCTGGTGGGGGGGGGTGCGCTAGGCTGTCGATTTCCATTCACACAGCCCTCGCTCACTCCTCTTTTACACAATTTGCAAGAGCAGAGCAGGTTTTTCATATCTATATTGACTCGTGATGGCAGTGAGGCGCCTCGTACACGACTTTATCCGCTTGACATCGGTTTGGTCGTTGCCACAAACCCCAGTTGCTGAGATTTCACCACTAGCTTTCCTTTTCCTAGATTTAAAAAAATCCTTCCCCTCAACCAAGGACAGAAGGCTATTTGAAGAGACAGGGTAGCTGTTATATTCTTCCACATGTGTGGAACTATTTTGCCTTTACTGTTATTCTCCAAGGCAATATGTATTCATCCACAGAGTGCAAGACTTTCTCAGTTTCTTCAAAGTGTTGCATAATTCTTCAATATTCATAGCACAAATCGCTTCAACCGCCTCAGTCTCTCCCCTCAGGGGTGCTGTTTAGATTTCAACAGCTGTAGTTAGTGCTGGCCAGACTCTGGGGATGTCGCCAAGGTCATATGATGCTTTAGAGGGATGCTAGCGCGGCGGCAGCGTTTTTAGCACTGCTAGTCACCCCCCAGCAGCATTTAAATCAGCATCTTAACAAACATGTTGCCAACTTCCAATCCTTCTCTGGAGAAAAAAAACATGTTACCTGAGACAAGCAATTTACCTTTTTTTGTTGTTTGCCTGACCTAGAGAAAACAGTTTCAAAGGGTCTTCCTGCGGTCTTAACAGCTTTGCTTGAACAGGTAGGCACACCGGGCCGCCTTTTCCCCCCCAGAAGATGAATTTGCGAGCTGTCGGCTTCAGACAGGGCGAGTAGTTGTGTTTCTGTAATGGGACACTGGAAGTGTCTTTGATTAATGAAAGAGCGATACTGAGCTGTTAGGGAACCAGCGCACTGAGAGAGCGATTGAGCGGCGGATATGTGCCGACAGATGCCGGCGCACGGCCGGATCCCAGGGAGAAGAAGGGAGATGAGGATGAGTCAGTCTGGATATGTTTCTCTTGCCAAGAGTGGGCGTGTCACGCAGAGAAATAGGTGTGAAAATGGGTGTCGTACACATTCCCCCAGCCTCCATGAGAAGCTGGAATTGAGGCTTCCTCTTACAGATAACGGCCAGAGTTCTGGTGACTGATACAGAACACAAACCATCAGACTCAACGGTGTGGACACTGTTCCATTTCATACCCCCAATCTCATTGGGAGACCATGAAGCCCAAAACTAAAATGAATTCAAATGTTCCCAAAAGCACAACTAAGGGTTGCGATGACAGTGCTGCCTAGCTGAGAGAATGATTTAGAGTTTTTTTTATTTATTTTTTACACGTGTCTATTTTGGCAACTTAGTGGAAGCCAAGTACGAGATGTTCCACCACTTGTTTGTCTAAATACATTTTGTTCTGTCTCTCATTTAGACTTTTCCCCCACTCTTGCTTAAGTCACAAACCTCAGGGAGAAGAAAATCTTGATCAAGCAAAAACACGCCTTCTTATATAAAACACACAGAGCTGGAAAGGTTGTTTTTTACAGAAATGCCCCAAAATCCTTTGGTTAAAATACAAGAACACTGTATTTTCCTGTCTGCTGCCAAGTGGCTATTCCTCAGCAAAAAAATAAACAATTATCTTTTGGGAACAGCTGAATGTCTGATCATGTGGCATTTTTCCTGCCCCCAATAGTGAATTTATAAAGAACTTTAATTTACGAAAATAAAGACTGATGTAATGGAACAAAGCTCATTGATAGACCACACTTTACAAGACAGCTGCAAATAACGTCCGCTTCCAACAAAGCCTTGCTGTTGTTTTGCTAATGCACATTTATTGGCCGATAGTATTATTACTGATTTAAAAAGGCAAGAACACATTTTAATGAGCTGATTAGTTTGCCTGGGATGCAACAAAAACATTTTCTGGACAACACATCATGATTAAGGGGATTTCCTGTGAGAAGGCACTTTATCACCGTCAAAACGTTCCAAGATGGGCACAGGCCCCATCCAAAACCTAAAACATAACTCAGGCAAAAACCTTTCCTCTTAAGAGCATTAGAAAGGTGGGATTCTTATGTGAGGGTGTTTTTCTCTCACCCAAACCCCCTCTTCTTTATTTTGGTGTCTAGGACCTCAATTGAATTATTGTTGGGGGCACAGAAGAAAGGATGTTTATGCTGGCCTTGTTTCCAGGCTGGAGTGCATTCCTCACCCAAAGCATGACTAAAGGTATGTGAACCTTCTGGACAAAGCCACTGGCCACAATGGCCCTACACAGCCCAGTCCCATGGCCAGGCCTGAGCTCTCACAGTGACCATTCATTGAGTGGGCCCAGCACCTTGATATCCATCTGCTACTGTGGGGTCAACCATCATTTCCACTGTTATCCAGTCCGTGCTAGTGTGTGTGTGTGCGTGCGTGCGCGCTCGCGTGAGCCCTGGCCCTTTTCCTGGCCTGACCAGTGTGAACAGGGGCTTTGTGAGTGTATGTGTAGAGTGGTGTGATGCCGTTGCTCTCTAAATCAATATCAACAACCCACTGGTCAGTTATGAACAATGAACAAATGCAATGTGAGAACTCTGACTTAACGTTTCAAAGTGCATAAATACACTTAAAACACCTCAAACGTGCAAAATACACCTAGACAAATGTGCCACTCAGAAACGACAGTTGAAATTCATTCTAGTTTATTTCTCGTCCAGAGGCAACACCTGGCTCTCATGGAACACCATCTGAGCCAATCATCACTGTGTACATCTGCAGGGAATAGGGATGCTTGGACTAAGAATCCCCAGGTCATGTTAGTGCCTACAGGAAAGACCTGTGGCTTGATTAGGGTGCAGGTGGTCAATGGTATAAAGTACTTAAGTAGTACTTTAAAGTATTTTGACTTAAGTCATTTTTTCGGGTATCTGTACTTTACTTTTTATATTTTTTGACATTTACTTTTCACTACAATCTTAAAGAAAATAATGTACTTTTTACTCCATACATTTTCCCTGACACCCACAAGTACTCTTTACATTTTGAATTCTTAACAGGACAGGAAAATGGTTCAATTCACACACTTATCAAGAGACCATCTTTGGTCATCCCTACTGCCTCTGATCTGGCAGACTCACTAAACACAAATGCTTTGTTTTTAAATTATGTCTGAGTGTTGGAGTGTGACCCTGGCTATCCGTAAATACATTTTAAAAAACAAGACAATTGTGCCATCTGGTTTGCTTAATAAAGAATTTAAAATTATTCATACTTTTACTTTTGATACGTAAGTATATTTTAGCAACTACATTTACTTTTGATACTTAAGTAAATTTAAAACCTAATACTTTTGGACTTTTACTCAAGTAGTATTTTACTAGGCAACTTTCAATTTTACTTGAGTCATTTTCTATTCATGTATCTTTACATTTACTCAAGTATGACAATTGGGTACTTTTTCCATCACTGGAGGTGAACGACCCAAAGGGATTTGGATGTTTGACCTGGAAACTCTTCTGACAGTGGGAACTATATTATTCTCTATGAACAGGCTTGATGCCTGCTGTAATGTATCAGAGTGGTCCTGGGCAACGCGCCTGACTATAACACAGAGGGAAGAGGAGGTGGGTGATGCTAAATTTGATAATCAGCTGAGACAGTCAATTTGCTAATAAGGGATTCTAATTAATTCATCAATGTGCATTTCAGCCGGCAGTATTGTCAAGAGCAGTCAATTGCAGTTTGCTTCCTCCCTCTCCTCTTGCTCTGTTATTGCCTTCAATGTGAGAGTAGCTCAAATGTTGATATCAATTTCACGCAGCGCTTGGGAGAATAGAGTTCACATAGAAAGGCACGACAATTAAGTTCAAGTATGCTCACCACCAGACGAGCATCTCTATCGGTCTTAACTGATGGATAGAGGTTGCACTGTTAAGGATGTGTATAATAGGCAACTGACTGTGCGTTGGGGGGCGTTATGAAGCGGTCATTGGCCACACATGCCAATTCTTCATAGTTTTGGAAAATAACAACTTGCATACATTCAGGGTGAACGTTCAAACTGGAAGAATAAACTATGAGATCCCACCAATAAACTATGGTTCCCTACCCAGTGGTTTTAAAAAGAGATCTCATAAAACAACAAGGACCAAATTGTTAAATTCATTTAATTTTCAATTGTTATGAAAATGTATAATTGCATACCTATCCTACCGACATGCATGAGAAAATAAGAATATATCATATTCCAATTTAAGATCCTCATAGACGCAGTAATTATAAACTAAGCTGAGAAAGGTCCATTCATCTTATCAATGGATTACACTCCCTGTATTTTCCATTCTAAACCTGTGTGTTCAGGTCAGGGTAGAGGCTTAGGTAAACTCAATGCTGTGGTGGTCATGTCGAAGGCAGTAGTGCCCTCTAGGCTGAAACTGAGTCACCCCTCTCCCTTACAGGAAACCAACGGGTTAAAATGAGTGAAAGACAGACGGAGGGGTAGAGGGAGGGAGAGAGAAAGAAGGGAAGGGAGGGAGATGAGCTCACCCACAGAGGGGGCTTAGTAAGTGCAAATGCCAGCGAGCGAGGTGGCCCCTTTTTATTCCTGTGACCTAAAGAGACCTCCACCACACGCTAAAATACATTCATGTTTCTTAGAAGATGATTTAATTAACTATATTTGTTCAATAGTGAAATAACAAGCAAATATCCCAGAAGTGGATGTAGGTATGAGTATTGATCATTTTTTTCATCCAATTAAATATGTTTTACTTTTTTTGTTACAAATAAAACAGAATGGCCAGAACCACCTACAGTACAACTAATGACGTAAGCTAAATTGTTCAAATGTTATTGGGTCATCGACAAGACAACCCACCAAATGCTTCCATTGCTGTAGAGGAAGGAATTTATGGAGTGGGGGATTGGGGGTCAAAGGTGAGCCCTTAGTACTCAACAGTCAGCCTAAAAGCCAGAGATAAGAGCTGAAAGCATACTGTGTGCCTGATACCAGCCCCTGGGCAAACAAATACAGTAAAGCGTGACCAACTGGAAATCCTCCACTCTGTTAGGGGCCAGAGTTTAGAGCTCTTCCCAAAGTCAAACCGGGTCTGGGTTTGGCCAGAGTTGTCAGTCGTTCATCAACCAGCCCTTAATGGCCAAGGCTTTATTCTGTCACTATAAATGACCTTCGCCACAGGGAGAAAAGACAAAAGTGGACAATGCAAGTTGACAAGGCAGGCATCAATTCCATACATGTCAATTGGATCTAAATAAGGGGTCATGGGGGTCGTCTGGACACTCACCACTCCCTGAGAGGCTAGTCTTAAAAAGGCACACTATTTGTGTATCGGCTCTGGCGATTGGCTCATTTTCGGGCGTGCGTGACAGTGCGGAACAATGGCCTGGGTCTTTGGGATTTGGGGGAAGGGGGGGGGGGGACAAGTGGTGACAAGGTCTTGTCTCCTGAGCTGACAACAGAGTGCCACTTCCCTTAAACTTAATGCACACTATCTGGCACCAGCCACATACAACAATCAATCTCACTTCAAACACAGGTGGATTGAGGCTGTCGTTGGTTTCCGCTGAGGAATGGAAAGCGTGTTTGCGGCGGAGTGAAGTCAGAAACTGCTCAGTCCAGAGTGTGACAGAACACAGATGTCCTCAACATCCCACATCACATTTGCTCATCTAGACTTCTGGAATGATGTTATGCATTTAAAACTTGGCTGATATTTAAAGGTTGAGGAGCAGTGACCTCAAATATACTAATAAAATATGCAAATACTGAAGACCTGGTCTTTGTTAAGTCATGCACCCAGTGATCTCTTGCAACCTATGTGACATGTGCCATCCATTTCTACACGAGTTAAGAATGGAAAAGCACAAGTGTGCACCGCCAAAAGCGCAACAGTCTTCCTTTCTTTCACTACCCCTTCCTTATTTCCATCATCCCTGCCTGCCGAAGGCCTGTCAGCAGCTTCTCCTCTCCACAGCTCTAGCTTCGCACGACTTTGCTGACACAGGAAGTGGTTGGTCACACCGACATATGTGCTGTATGTCTCTCACACACACACACAAACATGCACAGACAGAGGCGCGCACACACACATGCTTTTATTACAGTTGAATGTCTTTTCATTTAAATTTCTCAAGGCAGGTCCCTTCTTGGAACAAAACAATTTATTCGAAAAGGGATTAATCCTAACAACCGAACCACGTTGTAAAATAAATCCTCCTTGAGACCGGCCATGTGCCTTTCCAAGTCAATTGTTCTATGAAATGACACTATGCCACATTCTTCCACAAACCGCTAATCACAAAACATGGGACATGTTCAGCTGGCTATTTGCTGGCAAGTCCACCTCCATTTTTCAAAAACAAAAAGGCAACTGTAATTGTTCCATCTTTTAGAAGCATGGAAATTAGATCCTTTCAAGACGTTGCTGGCTTGTTTCCTGTTGGCAACATCCTGGCCACCAAACAAAAGCATCTGAGGCAGAGAACTGTGGCTGGCATTGGGAACATTATAACAATATCCACATTTAATTAGCTCTGTTACAAAGGAGCGCTCACTGTTGTCGTTGGCAAGTTATACAGTACTGGACCCACACTACTGCTTCAGCCCATGCAACACATACAGTTGAAGTCAGAAGTTATCATACACCTATACCAAAATACATTTAAACTCACTTTTTCGCAATTCCTGACATTTAATCCTAGTCTTTGGTCACTTTATTTTAAGAATGCGAAATGTCAGAATAATAGAGATAATGATTTATTTCAGCTTCTATTTCTTTCATCACATTCCCAGTGGGTCAGAAGTTTACATACACTCAATTAGTATTTGGTAGCATTGCCTTTAAATTGTATAACTTGGGTCAAACATTTTTGGGTAGCCTTCCACAAGCTTCCCACAATAAGTTGGGTGAATTTTGGCCCATTTCTCCTGACAGAGCTGGTGTAACTGAGTCAGGTTTGTAGGCCTCCTTTCTCACACACGCCTTTTCAGTTCTTACATACATTTTGTATAGGATTGAGGTCAGGGCTGTGTGATGGCCACTCCAATACCTTGACTTTGTTGTCCAGAAGCCATTTTGCCACAACTTTGCTTGCAAGCATGCTTGGGGGTGATTGTCCATTTGGAAGACCCATTTGCGACATAGCTTTAATTTCCCAACTGACGTCTTGAGATGTTTCTTCAATATATCCACGTACTTTTCCTGCCTCAAGATGCCATCTATTTTGTGAAGTGCACCAGTCCCTCCTGCAGCAAAGCACCCCCACAGTATGATGCTGCCACCCCTGTGCTTCACAGTTGGGATGGTGTTCTTCGGCTTGCAAGCCTCCCCCTTTTTCCTCCAACATAACAATGGTCATTATGGCCAAACAGTTCTATTTTTGTTTCATCAGACCAGAGGACATTTCTCCAAAAAGTACAATCTTTGTACCTATGTAGAGTTGCAAACCGTAGTCTAGCTTTTTTATGGCGGTTTTGGAGCAGTGGCTTCTTCCTTGCTGAGCGGCTTTTAAGCTTAAGACTATGTAGGACTCGTTTCACTGCGGATATAGACAGTTTTGTACCTGTTTCCTCCAGCATCTTCACAAGGTCCTTTGCTGTTGTTCTGGGATTGATTTGCACTTTTCGCACCAAATTACATTAATCTCTAGGAGACAGAACGCGTCTCCATCCTGAGCGCTATGACGGCTGCATGGTCCCTTGGTGTTTATATTTGCGTTTTATTGTATGTACAGATGAACGTGGTACCTTCAGGCATTTGGAAATTGCTCCCAAGGATGAACCAGACTTTGTGGAGGTCTACAATTCTTTTTCTGAGGTCTTGGCTGATTTCTTTTGATTTTCCCATGATGTCAAGCAAAGAGGCCCTGAGTTTGAAGGTAGCACAGCTGAAAACTGTTGTCCTGATTAAAGAAGCAATAAAACTGGCCTTCTTTATACTAGTTGAGTGTCTGGAGCGTCAGCATTTGTGGGTTCGATTACAGGCTCAAAATGACCAGAAACAAAGAACTTTCTTCTGAAACCCGTCAGTCTATTCTTGTTCTGAGAAATGAAGGCTATTCCATGTGAGAAATTGCCAAAAAACTGAAGATCTCGTACAATGCTGTGTATTACTCCCTTCACAGAACACCAGTCTCAACAGTTTTCAGCTGGGTTAAAATAATTGCATAAGGGTTTTCTAATGATAAAATTAGCCTTTTAAAATTATAAACTTGGATTAGCTAACACAATGTCCCTGATCACCGACAACGACAAGACAGCCTATAGGGAGAAGGGCAGAGATCTGGCCGGGTGGTGCCAGAATAACAACCTATCCCTCAACGTAACCAAGACTAAGGAGATGATTGTGGACTACAGGAAAAGGAGGACCGAGCACTCCCCCATTCTCATCGACGGGGCTGTAGTGGAGTAGGTTGAGAGCTTCAAGTTGGAATGGTCCAAACACACCAAGACAGTCGTGAAGAGGGCACGACAAAGCCTATTCCCTCTCAGGAAACTAAAAAGATTTGGCATGGGTCCTGAGATCCTCAAAAGGTTCTGCAGCTGCAATATCGAGAGCATGGTTGCACCACTGCCTTGTACGGCAACTGCTCGTCCTCTGACCACAAGGCACTTCAGAGGGTAGTGCGTACGGCCCAGTACATCACTGGGGCTAAGCTTCCTGCCATCCAGGACCTCTATACCAGGCGGTGTCAGAGGAAAGCCCTAAAAATGGTCAAATACCCCAGCCATAGACTGTTCTCTCTACTACAGCATGGCAAGCGGTACCAGAGTGCCAAGTCCAGGACAAAAAGGTTTCTCAACAGTTTTTACCCCCAAGCCATAAGACTCCAGAACAGGTAATCAAATGGCTACCCGGACTATTTTTGATTGGAACGCAGGAGTGATGGTTGCTGATAATGGGCCTCTGTACGCCTATGTAGATATTCCATTAAAAATCTGCCGTTTCAAGTTACAATAGTCATTTACAACATTAACCATGTCTACACTGTATTTCTGATCAATTTGGTGTTATTTTAAATTAAACATAAAATGTATGCTTTTCTTTCAAAAACAAGGACATTTTTTAAGTGCCTGCAACTTTTGAACGGTAGTGTAGGTCTCAATCAAATGTATTTATAAAGCACTTTTTACAACAGCAGATGTTAAAGTGTTGTACAAAAACCCTGCCTAAAACCCCAAACAGCAAGCAATGTAGATGCTGAAGCACAGTGGCTAGAAAAAACGTCCAAAAAAGGAAGGAACATATAGAGGAACCAGGCTCGGAGGGGTGGCCAGTCCTCTCCTGGTCTCTGTCCCTAAAGCAGGCTCTCAGTCTGTTAACCACACTAGTGGAGCAAAATGTCACGTTAATTAACATGTGTGTGTCGCTCTCAGTTGAGTATTTGCTTGAATCTGAGTACACACCCTGGCACGCCAGGGTTTGCCCAGGAGATTAGGCCTACCTGCGCCACAAGGGCCCAGCAGAGAAAAGAGAGAATGCCCAAAGCTTCAGCAGATCCGATAGACCTGTAGAATATGAGCACTAAGTTCCCTTCACTCAATGAACTAAACAAAAATTCTCCCATTATGGATAACTAGCTCTATGGAAATAATAAGATGTTCATAGAACATCCCTTGTCAGAATATTCTCAGAAAAAAATCCCTGGAAATTGATGATGATGTTTTATATGATAATCTACATAACCTCAGAGTGCAAGGTTGGTTTCTTTTCTCTGACAATGGAGAGGACTACCGTGAGTTTTTATAGAGAGTTAGAGCCCCAGAGTTCCCTCTTGAAGGACAGAATCCTTTTTAAAGCCCAGAATAGAGATTTGAATAGAACCTATGTCTTTGGATGGTACTGTACATGGCTATTTCACAGCAAATTATGCTCTTTTATATCAATTATATATAAACATAATTTCTTAAAACATTCAGAAAATAATAGATCATATATATGTGGATCCACCACCAACCTTTGCTTTTATTATATAACAATGACAAAGTGTAAAGGGCTTATTAGACATTTATTTACTGTTAAAAGACATCCAGTTCACTTCTTTCAGATAATAGCCACCAAAATGAACAGATGTGTTTACTACAGAAGCTCCAACATCAGTTCACCCACAGGCTAGTCTGTAACTGTTCACGCACAGGCTAGTCTGTAACTGTTCACGCACAGGCTAGTCTGTAACTGTTCACCCACAGGCTAGTCTGTAACTGTTCACCCACAGGCTAGTCTGTAACTGTTCACCCACAGGCTAGTCTGTAACTGTTCACCCACAGGCTAGTCTGTAACTGTTCACCCACAGGCTAGTCTGTAACTGTTCACCCACAGGCTAGTCTGTAACTGTTCACCCACAGGCTAGTCTGTAACTGTTCACCCACAGGCTAGTCTGTAACTGTTCACCACAGGCTAGTCTGTAACTGTTCACGCACAGGCTAGTCTGTAACTGTTCACGCACAGGCTAGTCTGTAACTGTTCACGCACAGGCTAGTCTGTAACTGTTCACGCACAGGCTAGTCTGTAACTGTTCACGCACAGGCTAGTCTGTAACTGTTCACGCACAGGCTAGTCTGTAAGTCTGTAACTGTTCACGCACAGGCTAGTCTGTAACTGTTCACGCACAGGCTAGTCTGTAACTGTTCACGCACAGGCTAGTCTGTAACTGTTCACGCACAGGCTAGTCTGTAACTGTAACTGTTCTGTTCACGCACAGGCTAGTCTGTAACTGTTCACGCACAGGCTAGCTGTCTGTTCACGCACAGGCTAGTCTGTAACTGTTCACGCACAGGCTAGTCTGTAACTGTTCACGCACAGGCTAGTCTGTAACTGTTCACGCCACAGGCTAGTCTGTAACTGTTCACGCACAGGCTAGTCTGTAACTGTTCACGCACAGGCTAGTCTGTAACTGTTCACGCACAGGCTAGTCTGTCTGTTCAACTGTTAGTCTAACTGTTCACGCACAGGCTAGTCTAACTGTTCACGCACAGGCTAGTCTGTAACTGTTCACGCACAGGCTAGTCTGTAACTGTTCACCCACAGGCTAGTCTGTAACTGTTCACGCACAGGCTAGTCTAACTGTTCACCCACAGGCTAGTCTAACTGTTCACTACAGGCTAGTCTAACTGTTCACCCACAGGCTAGTCTAACTGTTCACCCACAGGCTAGTCTAACTGTTCTAACTGTTCACAGGCTAGTCTCACAGGCTAACTGTTCTGTTCGCAACTGTTCACTGTAACTGTTCACGCACAGGCTAGTCTAACTGTTCTGGCTAGTCTGTAACTGTTCACGCACAGGCTAGTCTGTAACTGTTCACGCACAGGCTAGTCTGTAACTGTTCACCCACAGGCTAGTCTGTAACTGTTCACGCACAGGCTAGTCTGTAACTGTTCACGCACAGGCTAGTCTGTAACTGTTCACCCACAGGCTAGTCTGTAACTGTTCACGCACAGGCTAGTCTGTAACTGTTCACCCACAGGCTAGTCTGTAACTGTTCACCCACAGGCTAGTCTGTAACTGTTCACGCACAGGCTAGTCTGTAACTGTTCAACTGTTCACAGGCTAGTCTGTAACTGTTCACTAGTCTGTAACTGTTCACCCTACAGGCTAGTCTGTAACTGTTCACCCACAGGCTAGTCTGTAACTGTTCACCCACAGGCTAGTCTGTAACTGTTCACCCACAGGCTAGTCTAACTGTTCACCCACAGGCTAGTCTAACTGTTCACCCACAGGCTAGTCTAACTGTTCACCCACAGGCTAGTCTAACTGTTCACCCACAGGCTAGTCTAACTGTTCACCCACAGGCTAGTCTAACTGTTCACCCAGGCTGTCTAACTGTTCACCCACAGGCTAGTCTAACTGTTCACCCACAGGCTAGTCTAACTGTTCACCCACAGGCTAGTCTAACTGTTCACCCACAGGCTAGTCTAACTGTTCACAGGCTAAGTTCACGCACAGGCTAGTCTAACTGTTCACGCACAGGCTAGTCTGTAACTGTTCACGCACAGGCTAGTCTAACTGTTCACGCACAGGCTAGTCTAACTGTTCACGCACAGGCTAGTCTAACTGTTCACGCACAGGCTAGTCTGTAACTGTTCACGCACAGGCTAGTCTGTAACTGTTCACCCACAGGCTAGTCTGTAACTGTTCACCCACAGGCTAGTCTGTAACTGTTCACCCACAGGCTAGTCTGTAACTGTTCACCCACAGGCTAGTCTGTAACTGTTCACCCACAGGCTAGTCTGTAACTGTTCACCCACAGGCTAGTCTGTAACTGTTCACCACAGGCTAGTCTAACTGTTCACCCACAGGCTAGTCTGTAACTGTTCACCCACAGGCTAGTCTGTAACTGTTCACGCACAGGCTAGTCTGTAACTGTTCACGCACAGGCTAGTCTGTAACTGTTCACGCACAGGCTAGTCTGTAACTGTTCACGCACAGGCTAGTCTGTAACTGTTCACGCACAGGCTAGTCTGTAACTGTTCACGCACAGGCTAGTCTGTAACTGTTCACGCACAGGCTAGTCTGTAACTGTTCACGCACAGGCTAGTCAGGCTAGCTAACTGTTCACGCACAGGCTAGTCTAACTGTTCACGCACAGGCTAGTCTAACTGTTCACGCACAGGCTAGTCTAACTGTTCACGCACAGGCTAGTCTAACTGTTCACCCACAGGCTAGTCTGTAACTGTTCACCCACAGGCTAGTCTAACTGTTCACCCACAGGCTAGTCTGTAACTGTTCACCCACAGGCTAGTCTGTAACTGTTCACCCACAGGCTAGTCTGTAACTGTTCACCCACAGGCTAGTCTGTAACTGTTCACCCACAGGCTAGTCTGTAACTGTTCACCCACAGGCTAGTCTGTAACTGTTCACCCACAGGCTAGTCTGTAACTGTTCACCCACAGGCTAGTCTGTAACTGTTCACCCACAGGCTAGTCTGTAACTGTTCACCCACAGGCTAGTCTGTTCACCCACAGGCTAGTCTGTAACTGTTCACCCACAGGCTAGTCTGTAACTGTTCACGCACAGGCTAGTCTGTAACTGTTCACGCACAGGCTAGTCTGTTCACGCACAGGCTAGTCTAACTGTTCACGCACAGGCTAGTCTAACTGTTCACGCACAGGCTAGTCTAACTGTTCACGCACAGGCTAGTCTAACTGTTCACTAGTCTGTAACTGTTCACGCACAGGCTAGTCTGTAACTGTTCACGCACAGGCTAGTCTGTAACTGTTCACGCACAGGCTAGTCTCACGCACAGGCTAGTCTGTAACTGTTCACGCACAGGCTAGTCTGTAACTGTTCACGCACGCACTGTAACTGTTCACGCTAGTCTGTAACTGTTCACGCACAGGCTAGTCTGTAACTGTTCACGCACAGGCTAGTCTGTAACTGTTCACGCACAGGCTAGTCTGTAACTGTTCACGCACAGGCTAGTCTGTAACTGTTCTAGGCTCTAACTGTTCACGCACAGGCTAGTCTAACTGTTCACGCACAGGCTAGTCTAACTGTTCACGCACAGGCTAGTCTAACTGTTCACGCACAGGCTAGTCTGTAACTGTTCACCCACAGGCTAGTCTGTAACTGTTCACCCACAGGCTAGTCTGTAACTGTTCAACTAGTCTCTGTTCACGCACAGGCTAGTCTAACTGTTCACGCACAGGCTAGCTGTTCACGCACAGGCTAGTCTGTAACTGTTCACGCACAGGCTAGTCTAACTGTTCACGCTAGTCTGTAACTGTTCACGCACAGGCTAGTCTGTAACTGTTCACGCACAGGCTAGTCTGTAACTGTTCACGCACAGGCTAGTCTGTAACTGTTCACGCACAGGCTAGTCTGTAACTGTTCACGCACAGGCTAGTCTGTAACTGTTCACGCACAGGCTAGTCTGTAACTGTTCACGCACAGGCTCTGTAACTGTTCACGCACAGGCTAGTCTGTAACTGTTCACGCACAGGCTAACTGTTCACAGGCTAGTCTGTAACTGTTCACGCACAGGCTAGTCTGTAACTGTTCACGCACAGGCTAGTCTGTAACTGTTCACGCACAGGCTAGTCTGTAACTGTTCACGCAACTGTTCACTGTTCACAGGCTAGTCTGTAACTGTTCACGCACAGGCTAGTCTGTAACTGTTCACGCACAGGCTAGTCTGTAACTGTTCACGCACAGGCTAGTCTGTAACTGTTCACGCACAGGCTAGTCTGTAACTGTTCACGCACAGGCTAGTCTAACTGTTCACGCACAGGCTAGTCTAACTGTTCACGCACAGGCTAGTCTAACTGTTCTAGTCTAACTGTTCACGCACAGGCTAGTCTAACTGTTCACGCACAGGCTAGTCTAACTGTTCACGCACAGGCTAGTCTAACTGTTCACGCTAGTCTAACTGTTCACGCACAGGCTAGTCTAACTGTTCACGCACAGGCTAGTCTAACTGTTCACGCACAGGCTAGTCTGTAACTGTTCACGCACAGGCTAGTCTAACTGTTCACTGTTCTGTTCACGCACAGGCTAGTCTAACTGTCTCTGTTCGCACAGGCTAGTCTAACTGTTCACGCACAGGCTAGTCTGTCTAACTGTTCACGCACAGGCTAGTCTAACTGTTCACGCACAGGCTAGTCTGTAACTGTTCACGCACAGGCTAGTCTAACTGTTCACGCACAGGCTAGTCTGTAACTGTTCACGCACAGGCTAGTCTGTTCACGCACAGGCTAGTCTGTAACTGTTCACCCACAGGCTAGTCTGTAACTGTTCACCCACAGGCTAGTCTGTAACTGTTCACCCACAGGCTAGTCTGTAACTGTTCACCCACAGGCTAGTCTGTAACTGTTCACCCACAGGCTAGTCTGTAACTGTTCACGCACAGGCTAGTCTAACTGTTCACGCACAGGCTAGTCTCTGTTCACGCACAGGCTAGTCTAGGCTAGTCTGTAACTGTTCACGCACAGGCTAGTCTGTAACTGTTCACGCACAGGCTAGTCTGTAACTGTTCACGCACAGGCTAGTCTGTAACTGTTCACGCACAGGCTAGTCTGTAACTGTTCACGCACAGGCTAGTCTGCTGTTCAGTCTGTAACTGTTCACGCACAGGCTAGTCTGTAACTGTTCACGCACCAGGCAGGCTAGTCTGTAACTGTTCACGCACAGGCTAGTCTGTAACTGTTCACGCACAGGCTAGTCTGTAACTGTTCACAGGCTAGTCTGTAACTGTTCACAGGCTAGTCTGTAACTGTTCACGCACAGGCTAGTCTGTAACTGTTCACGCACAGGCTAGTCTGTAACTGTTCACGCACAGCTAGTCTGTAACTGTTCACGCACAGGCTAGTCTGTAACTGTTCTAACTGTTCACGCACAGGCTAGTCTGTAACTGTTCACGCACAGGCTAGTCTGTAACTGTTCACGCACAGGCTAGTCTGTAACTGTTCACAGGCTAGTCTGTTCAACTGTTCACGCACAGGCTAGTCTAACTGTTCACGCACAGGCTAGTCTAACTGTTCACGCACAGGCTAGTCTAACTGTTCACGCACAGGCTAGTCTGTAACTGTTCACGCACAGGCTAGTCTGTAACTGTTCACGCACAGGCTAGTCTAACTGTTCACGCACAGGCTAGTCTAACTGTTCACGCACAGGCTAGTCTGTAACTGTTCACGCACAGGCTAGTCTAACTGTTCACGCACAGGCTAGTCTGTAACTGTTCACGCACAGGCTAGTCTAACTGTCTAACTGTTCACGCACAGGCTAGTCTAACTGTTCACGCACAGGCTAGTCTAACTGTTCACGCACAGGCTAGTCTGTAACTGTTCACGCACAGGCTAGTCTGTAACTGTTCACGCACAGGCTAGTCTGTAACTGTTCACTGTTCACGCACAGGCTAGTCTGTAACTGTTCACGCACAGGCTAGTCTGTAACTGTTCACGCACAGGCTAGTCTGTAACTGTTCACGCACAGGCTAGTCTGTAACTGTTCACCCACAGGCTAGTCTGTAACTGTTCACCCACAGGCTAGTCTGTAACTGTTCACGCACAGGCTAGTCTGTAACTGTTCACGCACAGGCTAGTCTGTAACTGTTCACGCACAGGCTAGTCTGTAACTGTTCACCCACAGGCTAGTCTAACTGTTCACCCACAGGCTAGTCTGTAACTGTTCACCCACAGGCTAGTCTGTAACTGTTCACGCACAGGCTAGTCTGTAACTGTTCACGCACAGGCTAGTCTGTAACTGTTCACGCACAGGCTAGTCTGTAACTGTTCACGCACAGGCTAGTCTAACTGTTCACGCACAGGCTAGTCTGTAACTGTTCACGCACAGGCTAGTCTGTCTGTTCACGCACAGGCTAGTCTAACTGTTCACGCACAGGCTAGTCTGTAACTGTTCACGCACAGGCTAGTCTGTAACTGTTCACGCACAGGCTAGTCTGTTAACTGTTCACGCACAGGCTAGTCTGTAACTGTTCACGCACAGGCTAGTCTGTAACTGTTCACGCACAGGCTAGTCTAACTGTTCACGCACAGGCTAGTCTAACTGTTCACGCACAGGCTAGTCTAACTGTTCACGCACAGGCTAGTCTAACTGTTCACGCACAGGCTAGTCTAACTGTTCACGCACAGGCTAGTCTAACTGTTCACCCACAGTTCTGTAACTGCACCCACAGGCTAGTCTAACTGTTCACGCAGTCTGGCTAGTCTGTAACTGTTCACCCACAGGCTAGTCTGTAACTGTTAGTCAACTGCACAGGCTAGTCTGTAACTGTTCACCCACAGGCTAGTCTGTAACTGTTCACTGTAACTGTTCACACAGGCTAGTCTGTAACTGTTCACCCACAGGCTAGTCTGTAACTGTTCACGCACAGGCTAGTCTGTAACTGTTCACCCACAGCTACAGGGCTAGTCTGTAACTGTTCACGCACAGGCTAGTCTGTAACTGTTCACGCACAGGCTAGTCTGTAACTGTTCACGCACAGGCTAGTCTGTAACTGTTCACGCACAGGCTAGTCTGTAACTGTTCACGCACACTGTCTGTAACTGTTCACGCACAGGCTAGTCTGTAACTGTTCACGCACAGGCTAGTCTAACTGTTCACGCACAGGCTAGTCTAACTGTTCACGCACAGGCTAGTCTAACTGTTCACGCACAGGCTAACGCACAGGCTAGTCTAACTGTTCACGCACAGGCTAGTCTAACTGTTCACGCACAGGCTAGTCTAACTGTTCACGCACAGGCTAGTCTAACTGTTCACGCACAGGCTAGTCTAACTGTTCACGCACAGGCTAGTCTGTAACTGTTCACGTCTGTAACTGTTCACGGGCTAGTCTGTAACTGTTCACGCACAGGCTAGTCTGTAACTGTTCACGCACAGGCTAGTCTGTAACTGTTCACGCACAGGCTAGTCTAACTGTTCACGCACAGGCTAGTCTGTAACTGTTCACGCACAGGCTAGTCTAACTGTTCACGCACAGTCTAACTGTTCACGCACAGGCTAGTCTAACTGTTCACGCACAGGCTAGTCTGTAACTGTTCACGCACAGGCTAGTCTGTAACTGTTCACGCACAGGCTAGTCTGTAACTGTTCACGCACAGGCTAGTCTCACGCACAGGCTAGTCTGTAACTGTTCACGCACAGGCTAACTGTTCTAGTCTAACTGTTCACGCACAGGCTAGTCTGTAACTGTTCACGCACAGGCTAGTCTGTAACTGTTCACGCACAGGCTAGTCTAACTGTAACAGGCTGTTCTGTTCACGCACACAGGCTAGTCTGTAACTGTTCACCCACAGGCTAGTCTGTAACTGTTCACCCACAGGCTAGTCTGTAACTGTTCACGCACAGGCTAGTTGTAACTGTTCACGCACAGGCTAGTCTGTTCACGCACAGGCTAGTCTAACTGTTCACGCACAGGCTAGTCTAACTGTTCACGCACAGGCTAGTCTGTAACTGTTCACGCACAGGCTAGTCTGTAACTGTTCACGCACAGGCTAGTCTGTAACTGTTCACGCACAGGCTAGTCTGTAACTGTTCACGCACAGGCTAGTCTGTAAGTCTGTAACTGTTCACGCACAGGCTAGTCTGTAACTGGCACAGGCTAGTCTGTAACTGTTCACGCACAGGCTAGTCTGTAACTGTTCACGCACAGGCTAGTCTGTAACTGTTCACGCACAGGCTAGTCTGTAACTGTTCACGCACAGGCTAGTCTAACTGTTCACGCACAGGCTAGTCTGTAACTGTTCACGCAACGCACAGGCTAGTCTGTAACTGTTCACGCACAGGCTAGTCTGTAACTGTTCACGCACAGGCTAGTCTAACTGTTCACGCACAGGCTAGTCTAACTGTTCACGCACAGGCTAGTCTGTAACTGTTCACGCACAGGCTAGTCTGTAACTGTTCACGCACAGGCTAGTCTGTAACTGTTCACGCACAGGCTAGTCTGTAACTGTTCACGCACAGGCTAGTCTGTAACTGTTCACGCACAGGCTAGTCTGTAACTGTTCACGCACAGGCTAGTCTGTAACTGTTCACGCACAGGCTAGTCTGTAACTGTTCACGCACAGGCTAGTCTGTAACTGTTCACGCACAGGCTAGTCTGTAACTGTTCACGCACAGGCTAGTCTGTAACTGTTCACGCACAGGCTAGTCTGTAACTGTTCACGCACAGGCTTCTGTAACTGTTCACGCACAGGCTAGTCTGTAACTGTTCACGCACAGGCTAGTCTGTAACTGTTCACGCACAGGCTAGTCTGTAACTGTTCACGCACAGGCTAGTCTGTAACTGTTCACGCACAGGCTAGTCTGTAACTGTTCACGCACAGGCTAGTCTGTAACTGTTGTTCACGCACAGGCTAGTCTGTAACTGTTCAACTGTTCACACAGGCTAGTCTGTAACTGTTCACGCACAGGCTAGTCTGTAACTGTTCACGCACAGGCTAGTCTGTAACTGTTCACGCACAGGCTAGTCTGTAACTGTTCACGCACAGGCTAGTCTGTAACTGTTCACGGCTAGTCTGTAACTGTTCACGCAGGCTAGTCTGTAACTGTTCACGCACAGGCTAGTCTGTAACTGTTCACGCACAGGCTAGTCTGTAACTGTTCACGCACAGGCTAGTCTGTAACTGTTCACGCACAGGCTAGTCTGTAACTGTTCACGCACAGGCTAGTCTGTAACTGTTCACGCACAGGCTAGTCTGTAACTGTTCACGCACAGGCTAGTCTGTAACTGTTCACGCACAGGCTAGTCTGTAACTGTTCACGCACAGGCTAGTCTGTAACTGTTCACGCACAGGCTAGTCTAACTGTTCACGCACAGGCTAGTCTAACTGTTCACGCACAGGCTAGTCTAACTGTTCACGCACAGGCTAGTCTAACTGTTCACGCACAGGCTAGTCTAACTGTTCACGCACAGGCTAGTCTAACTGTTCACGCACAGGCTAGTCTAACTGTTCACGCACAGGCTAGTCTAACTGTTCACGCACAGGCTAGTCTAACTGTTCACGCACAGGCTGTTCACGCACAGGCTAGTCTGTAACTGTTCACGCACAGGCTAGTCTGTAACTGTTCACGCACAGGCTAGTCTGTAACTGTTCACGCACAGGCTAGTCTGTAACTGTTCACGCACAGGCTAGTCTGTAACTGTTCACGCACAGGCTAGTCTTTCACTGGCTAGTCTTAACTGTTCACGCACAGGCTAGTCTAACTGTTCACGCACAGGCTAGTCTAACTGTTCACGCACAGGCTAGTCTAACTGTTCACGCACAGGCTAGTCTAACTGTTCACGCACAGGCTAGTCTGTAACTGTTCACGCACAGGTCTGTAACTGTTCACGCACAGGCTAGTCTGTAACTGTTCACGCACAGGCTAGTCTGTAACTGTTCACGCACAGGCTAGTCTGTAACTGTTCACGCACAGGCTAGTCTGTAACTGTTCACGCACAGGCTAGTCTGTAACTGTTCACGCACAGGCTAGTCTGTAACTGTTCACGCACAGGCTAGTCTGTAACTGTTCACGCACAGGCTAGTCTGTAACTGTTCACCCACAGGCTAGTCTGTAACTGTTCACCCACAGGCTAGTCTGTAACTGTTCACGCACAGGCTAGTCTGTAACTGTTCACGCACAGGCTAGTCTAACTGTTCACGCACAGGCTAGTCTAACTGTTCACGCACAGGCTAGTCTAACTGTTCACGCACAGGCTAGTCTAACTGTTCAACAGGCTAGCACACAGGCTAGTCTAACTGTTCACGCACAGGCTAGTCTGTAACTGTTCACGCACAGGCTAGTCTGTAACTGTTCGCACAGGCTAGTCTGTAACGCACAGGCTAGTCTGTAACTGTTCACGCACAGGCTGATCTGTAACTGTTCACGACAGGCTAGTCTGTAACTGTTCACGCACAGGCTAGTCTGTAACTGTTCACGCACAGGCTAGTCTGTAACTGTTCACGCACAGGCTAGTCTGTAACTGTTCACGCACAGGCTAGTCTGTAACTGTTCACGCACAGGCTAGTCTAACTGTTCACGCACAGGCTAGTCTGTAACTGTTCACGCACAGGCTAGTCTGTAACTGTTCACGCACAGGCTAGTCTGTAACTGTTCACGCACAGGCTAGTCTGTAACTGTTCACGCACAGGCTAGTCTGTAACTGTTCACGCACAGGCTAGTCTGTAACTGTTCACGCACAGGCTAGTCTGTAACTGTTCACGCACAGGCTAGTCTGTAACTGTTCACGCACAGGCTAGTCTGTAACTGTTCACGCACAGGCTAGTCTGTAACTGTTCACGCACAGGCTAGTCTGTAACTGTTCACGCACAGGCTAGTCTGTAACTGTTCACGCACAGGCTAGTCTGTAACTGTTCACGCACAGGCTAGTCTGTAACTGTTCACGCACAGGCTAGTCTGTAACTGTTCACGCACAGGCTAGTCTGTAACTGTTCACGCACAGGCTGGTCTGTAACTGTTCACGCACAGGCTAGTCTGTAACTGTTCACGCACAGGCTAGTCTGTAACTGTTCACGCACAGGCTAGTCTGTAACTGTTCACGCACAGGCTAGTCTGTAACTGTTCACGCACAGGCTAGTCTGTAACTGTTCACACACAGGCTAGTCTGTAACTGTTCACGCACAGGCTAGTCTGTAACTGTTCACGCACAGGCTAGTCTGTAACTGTTCACGCACAGGCTAGTCTGTAACTGTTCACGCACAGGCTAGTCTGTAACTGTTCACGCACAGGCTGGTCTGTAAATGTTCACGCAAAGGCTAGTCTGTAACTGTTCACACACAGGCTGGTCTGTAAATGTTCACACAAAGCATATATATAACCTGTGACTGCAACAGGCACTGGGGAGTGGAGACAGATAGACGTGAGGAGAGGGAAATCCAGTTGGGTTTCGTTCCTCCACAACTGTTCACAAGTGTCGCCGGGTGCTAATGGCATGATTAGCATGAAATGAGAGGTTAATTTGTATCGTGTAGGCCCACTCACAGCTTCTTTAGGGTCACACAAAAAGGGCCTCTCTATTGAGGTTCCCAACGCAGATACTGACTGGTGATTTTGACTATGCTCTACGCTGGAATGACAATTGCATTGGGAAATCCCACATACTAATACATACTTAATTTAATTATTACACATTTACTTTGTCGTTTTGTAGATAAACAAGACACACATTCAACGTCTACACACCTCGAAAAATGAAGCAAATCAATCCAAAACATTCACCGTATGTTTTAATATATCTGACAAAGTTCCTGTGAGAAATACAGATTCTCAAATACCTTCGCTCAGTATTGTTGGTTTCTAAAGCCGTAGCTCTTTTTCAGGCCTTGACACAGCAGACTAGTGTTGACACACCAAGCCCAAGCCAGAGGTAATGTGTTCAGATTGCTCCCAGGTCCACGACACCTGCCTGCTGTCACTTCGGAGGACTTTGCTCTTCCTCCATAATTGTAGTCAAGTAACAGAGAAAGTCAAGCCGGTGTGTGTGTGTTCACTTTCAATGAACTAGAATTGATCGTACAATTATAAATTCTCGGTGACCATGCAACTTCAAAACCTTAGCGACTAGATTAAAAGGTCCAATACAGCAGTTCTCAATAGCAAATCATTTCTGGGTAACAATTAAGTACCTTCCTGTGATTTTTTATGATTTTAATTGAAAACAAACCAAAATTGCTTCCAAGAAAATAGCAATTTCTCAAGCAAGATCTTTGCTAGGACTGTCTGGTGGGTAGGGGAAAACTGAAAACTAGCTGTTTATTGGCAGAGATATTGGGAACTCTTTATTTCTGGGCTATGAACTAGTTTAACTGGTGATATCACCAGGCGGGCTAAATCTCCATTGCACCAAAACAGGTGGTCTTTTCAAACAGCTCTTACACTAAAAGGGCATTATCGTCAACATTTTCATAAATTCACAGTATTATCCCAACCTCAGTGTGGAAATCTATGTAAAATACAGGTAAAGCACGTTTTGACTGCACTGGGTCTTTAAGTCAAGTTGTACTCACGTCTCATAATTGGGTATTGACCATTCAGCAAATGGTGGTTTCTTTAATTTTAGTCATCAATAACTGCTAATGCCAATCAAATTTGGTTTTCTAATTTGCCTGATGGACTACCTCAGCAATAGGTAGCTACTGAACTTATAACGGAAACTAACAGAAAATGTGACTGCTTTTGTTCTGAATGGATGTTCTGCTTCAACAGCATGAATAGAATGTTTTCAGTATAATAACGTGTGGGATGGGAATGATCACTACTCTAGTTCTCAATATCTAGAAACATTAGCTCACAGAGTTGGACTCAGAGCTACAGTGAAAGCGTGAGTTATCATATTACAGGTAGTACAGCAACAGCTATTCTCTGTGGGCAGACTGTCCTAGAAAAGAGAGACCTTTATCATGTTGACAAGAGAACTGGAAAATGTGGCAACAGAAATTGGCTGGGGATAAGAAAACCTTTTCCTTTCTCGCTTTTTCTCTCCCTTCTTCCCCTTCCCCTTCCTTCCCCCCCTCACCCCCCCTCACCCCCCTCTCTCATTCTCCCTCCCTCCCTCTCATTCTCCCTCCCTCCCTCCATTCTCCCTCCCTTCTCCCTCCCTCCCTCCCTCTCATTCTCCCTCCCTCCCTCCCTTCTTTCTTCCTTCCTCCCTCCTCCCATTCTTCCTCCCTCCCATTCTCCTCCCTTCTTCCTCCCTCCCATTCTCCCTCCCTCCCTCTCCTTCCCATTCTTCCTCCTCCCTCCCTCCCATTCTTCCTCTTCCCATTCTTCCTCCCCCATTCTTCCTCCCCCTCTCCCTCCCCCTCCGTCCCATTCTTCCTCCCTCCCTCCCATTCTTCCTCCCTCCTCCCATCCCTCCCTCCCTCATTCTTCCCCCCTCCCTCCCATCTTCCATTCTTCCTCCCTCCCTCCCATTCTTCCTCCCATTCTCCCTCCCTCCCCATTCTTCCTCCCTCTCCCATTCATCATCCCTCCCTCATTCTCCCTCCCTCCGTCCCTCCAATTCATCCTACCTCCCATTCTTCTTCCCTCCCATTCTTCCTCCCCCCTCCCTCTCATTCTCCCTCCCTCCCATTCTTCCTCCCTCCCATTCATTCCTCCCTCCCTCTCATTCTTCCTCCCTCCCCCTCCCTCCCTCTCATTCTTCCTCCCTCCCCCTCCCATTCTTCCTCCCTCCCCTCCCATTCTTCCTCCCTCCCATTCTTCCTCCCTCCCATTCTCTCATTTTCCTCCCTCCCTCTCATTTTTCCTCCCTCCCTCCCTCATTCTTCCTCCCTCCCTCCCATTCTCCCTCCCTCCCATTCTTCCTCCCTCCCATTCTTCCTCCCTCCCTCTCATTCTCCCTCCCTCCCTCTCATTCTTCCTCCCTCCCCCTCCCTCCCTCATTCTTCCTCCCTCCCATTCCCTCCCTCCTCATTCTTCCTCCCTCATCCTCCCTCCCTCTCATTCTCCCTCCCTCCCATTCTTCCTCCCTCCCATTCTTCCTCCCTCCCTCTCTCATTCTTCCTCCCTCCCTCCCTCATTCTTCCTCCCTCCCTCCCATTCTCCCTCCCTCCCATTCTTCCTCCCTCCCTCTCTCTCATTTTTCCTCCCTCATTCTCCCTCCCTCCCATTCATCCTCCCTCATTCTTCCTCCCTCCCTCCCTCCCATTCTTCCTCCCTCCCATTCTTCCTCCCTCCCCTCTCTCATTCATCCTCCCTCCCTCATTCATCCTCCCTCCTCCATCCTCCCATCTCATTCATCCTCCCTCCCTCCCATCCATTCTTTCTTCCTCTCATTCATCCTCCCTCCCTCTCTTCATCCTCCCTCCCTCCCATTCATCCTCCCTCCCTCTCCATTCTCCCTCCCTCATTCATCCTCCCTCCCTCTCATTCATCCTCCCTCCCTCTCATTCATCCTCCCTCCCTCTCATTCATCCTCCCTCCCTCTCATTCATCCTCCCTCCCTCTCATTCATCCTCCCTCCCCTCTCATCCTCCCTCCTCTCATTCATCCTCCTCCTCCATCCTCTCATTCATCCTCCCTCCCTCTCATTCATCCTCCTCCCTCTCATTCATCCTCCCTCCCTCTCATTCATCCTCCCTCCCTCTCATTCCCTCATTCATCCTCCCTCCCTCTCATTCATCATTCCCTCCTCCATCCTCCCTCCCTTCATTCATCCTCCCTCCCTCTCATTCATTCACATTCATCCTCCCTCCCTCATTCATCCTCCCTCCCTCTCATTCATCCTCCCTCCCTCTCATTCATCCTCCCTCCCTCTCATTCATCATCCTCCCTCCCTCTCATTCATCCTCCCTCCCTCTCATTCATTCCCTCCTCCCTCCCTCCCTCATTCATCCTCCCTCCCTCCATTCTCCTCATCCTCATCCTCCCTCCCTCTCATTCATCCTCCCTCCCTCATTCATCCTCCCTCCTCTCCCTCTCATTCATCCTCCCTCCCTCTCATTCATCCTCCCTCCCTCTCATTCATCCTCCCTCCCTCTCATTCATCCTCCCTCCCTCTCATTCATCCTCCCTCCCTCCCTCTCATTCTTTCTTCCTCTCTCTCCTCCCATTCTTCCTTCCTCCCTCCCATTCTTGCTCCCTCCCATTCTTCCTGCCTCCCTCCCTCCCATTCTCCCTCCCGTTCTCTCCCTCCCTTCCCCCTCTCTTTCTCTCCCTCCCTTCCCCCTCTCTTCTCTCCCTTCCCCCTCTCGTTCTCTCCCTTCCCCCTCTCGTTCTCCCTTCCCCCTCTCCCTTCCCCCCTTCCCCCCTCTCGTTCTCTCCCTTCCCCCCCTCTCGTTCTCTCCCTTCCCCCTCTCTCGTTCTCTCCCTTCCCCCCCCCCTCTCGTTCTCTCCCTTCCCCCTCTCGTTCTCTCTTCCTCCCCCTCTCGTTCTCTCTTCCTCCCCCTCTCGTTCTCTCTTCCTCCCCCTCTCGTTCTCTCTTCCTCCCCCTCTCGTTCTCTCTTCTCTCTTCCGCCCCCTCTCGTTCTCTCTTCCTCCCCTCTCGTTCTCTCTTCCTCCCCCTCTCGTTCTCTCTTCCTCCCCCTCTCGTTCTCTCTCGTTCTCTCTTCCTCCCCCTCTCGTTCTCTCTTCCTCCCCCTCTCGTTCTCTCTTCCGCCCCCTCTCGTTCTCTCTTCCTCCCCTCTCGTTCTCTCTCTTCCTCCCCTCTCGTTCTCTCTTCCGCCCCTCTCGTTCTCTCTTCCGCCCCCTCTCGTTCTCTCTTCCGCCCCTTCTCGTTCTCCTCCATCATGGCCCTTGTGCCCAGGTGCAATCAATTTCCCCCTGGCACTTGCCAACTCTGTACTGGCATAATATAAATTGCACAGCAGAGATATGTCATGATAAGGAGTGGACATTTCAGATGTTATAGCTCTAAGGTCAGGACAACCTGGCAGTTACTTCAGTCTTTCAAAAATAAATCTGTCTGAAAAGCCTGTAATAATTCATATGGCGCGTCACTGAAACATGAAGAATTCAGATCGTCTGCTATTCTCACCCTACAGTGCCGATATTTACGGCTTAATATCGTTGGCGCAGGAAAAGAAAAGTTGCCATTTTGCTTTTCCTGTCTGCTTAATTGGCATTGTTAATGACTTTCTGAATTACAGCCCCGTAAAATAAGTGTTTTTGGACAACAAATTCCTTATAAAAGTCTTACTAGCTGGCTGTTATTTGGTTTTATGTAGGTCTAGAATGAGTGTGTAATGCAGATTGAGTCAGTTCATTGGACAATGCTCTACATGAACGACGAAGTGCATCCAAAACATCGTAGCTCCTGGACCCTGTCCGCGCATTGAAAGGCGATGAGAATGATTTATCAGTGACCCAAGCCCTGCTCAGATAATCCCTACCATTGTGTTGCCGAGCTGTTGCAATGCTGCTGCAAATGTAGAGTTGAAGTCGGAAGTTTACATACACCTGAGCCAAATACATTTAAACTCAGTTTCTCTCATTTCCTGACATTTAATGTGAAATGTCAGAATAATAGTAGAGAGAATTATATATTTCAGCTTTTATTTCTTTCATCAATATTCCCAGTGGGTCAGAAGTTTACATACACTCAATTAGTATTTGGTAGCATTGCCTTTAAATTGTTTAACTTAGGTCAAACGTTTCAGGTTGCCTTCCACAATAAGTTGGGTGAATTTTGGCCCATCCCTCCTGACAAAGCTGGTGTAACTGAGTAAGGTTTGTAGGCCTCCTTGCTCACGCACACTTTTTCAGTTCTGCCCACAAATGTTCTATAGGATTGAGGTCATGGCTTTGCGATGGCCACTCCAATACCTGGACTTTGCTGTCCTTAAGCCATTTTGCAACAACTTTGGAAGTATGCTTGGGGTCATTGTCAATTTGGAAGACCTATTTGCGACCAAGCTTTAACTTCCTGACTGATATCTTGATATCCACATAATTTCCCTACCTCATACTGCCATGCACTATTTTTTGAAGTGCACCAGTCCCTCCTGCAGCAAAGCACCCCCACAACATGATGCTGCCACCCCCGTGCTTCACAGTTGGGATGGTGTTCTTTGGCTTGCAAGCATCCCCCTTTTTCCTCCAAACATAACAATGGTCATCATGGCCAAACAGTTCTATATTTGTTTCATCAGAACAGAGGACATTTCTCCAAAAAGTACGATCTTTGTCCCCATGTGCAGGTGGTGGTTTTGGAGCAGCGGCTTCTTCCTTGCTGAGCGGCCTTTCAGGTTGTGTCGATATAGGACTCGTTTTACTGTGGATTTATATATACTTTTGTACCCGTTTCCTCCAGCATCTTCACAAGGTCCTTTGCTGTTGTTCTGGGATTGATTTGCACTTCTCGCACCAAAGTATGTTCATCCCTAGGAGACAGAACGCCTCTCCTTCCTGAGTGGTATGACGGCTGCGTGGTCCCATGGTGTTTATACTTGCGTACTATTGTTTGTACAGATGAACGTGGTACCTTCAGGCATTTGGAAATTGTTCCCAAGGATGAACCAGACTTGTGGAGGTCTTTGCTGATTCCTTTTGATTTCCCCATAATGTTAAGTAAAGAGACACGGAGTTTGAAGGTAGGCTTTGAAATACATCCACAGTAACATTTCCAATTGACTCAAATGATGTCAATTAGCCTATCAGAAGCTTCTAAAGCCATGACATAATTTTCTGGTATTTGCCAAGCTGTTTAAAGGCACAGTCAACTTAATGTATGTAAGCTTCTGACCCACTGGAATTGTGATACAATGAATTATCACTGAAATAATCTGTCTGTAAACAATTGTTGGAAAAATTATTTGTGTCATGCAAATGTAGATGTCCTAACAGACTTGCCAAAACCATAGTTTGTTAAAAATAAATTTGTGGAGTGGTTGAAAAACAAGTTTTAATGACTCCAACCTAAGTGTATGTAAACTTCCTTTTGTCCAGGTGGGTAAGGGCAGTGTGGAGTGCAATAGAGATTGCGTCATCTGTGGAACTGTTGGCGGTATGCAGATTGGAGTGGGTCTAGGGTTTCTGGGATAATGGTGTTGATGTGAGCCATGACCAGCCTTTCAAAGCAATTCATGACTACCGACATGAGTACTACAGGTCGGTAGTCATTTAGGCAGGTAACCTTGGTGTTTTTGGGCACAGGGACTATGGTGGTCTGCTTGAAACATGTTGGTATTACAGACTCTGTCAGGGACAGGTTGAAAATGTCAGTGAAGACACTTGCCAGTTGGTCAGCGCAGGCTCGGAGTATACGTCCTGGTAATCAGTCTGAATGTTGACCTGTTTAAAGGCCTTACATCGGTTACGGAGTGTGTGATCACACAGTTGTCCAGAACAGCTGGTGCTCTAATGCATGCTTCAGTTGTTTGCCTCGGAGTGAGCATACAATCATTTAGCTCGCCTGGTAGGCTCGTGTCACTGGGCAGCTCACAGCTGTGCTTCCCTTTGTAGTCTAATAGTTTGCAAGCCCTGCCATATCCAACGAGCTTCGGAGCCGGTGTAGTAGGATTAAATCTTAGTCCTTTATTGAAACCAGTGACTGATGTGGTGTACTCCTCAATGCCATCGGAAGAATCCCGGAACATATTCCAGTCTGTGCAAGCAAAACAGTTCTGTTGCTTATCATCCATGTCATCTGACCACTTCTGTATTGAGCGAGTCACTGGTGCTTCCTGCTTTAGTTTTTGCTTGTAAGCAGGAATCAGGAAGATGGAGTTATGGTCAGATTTGCCAAATGGACGGTGAGGGAGAACTTTGTATGCATCTCTGAGTGTGGAGTAAAGGTGGTCTTCATTTTCTCGTCTTCTTCTGATTGCATGGTAGAAATGAGGTCAAACGGGTTTAAGTTTCCCTGCGTTAACTTCTTTTGGATAGGGGGCAGCATTTTCACTTTAGGATGAATAGCGTTCCCAGAGTGAACTGCCTCCTACTCAGTCCCAGATGCTAATATATGCATATTATTATTAGTATTGGATAGAAAACACTCTGACGTTTCTAAAACTGTTTGAATGTCAGTGAGTATAACAGAACTCATACGGCAGGCAAAAACCTGAGAAAAAATCCAAACAGGAAGTGGGAAATCTGAGGTTTGTAGTTTTTTAACTTAGCCCCTATCGAATTCACAATGGAATATGGGTTATTTTGTACTTCCTAAGGCTTCCACTAGATGTCAACCGTCTTTAGAACGTTGTTTCAGGCTCCTCATGTGAAGGGGGGCCGGATGTGAGCTGTTTGACTAAGGGGTCTGCCAGAAATAATAATTCTCAGTCACTCGCATTTCACATGAGAGGTATCTCTCGTTCCATAGCTTTTCTACAGACAATGGAATTCTCCGGTTGGAACATTAATGATAAAACAAATCCTAAAGATTGATTCTATACTTAGTTTGACAAGTTTCTTCGACCTGTAATATAACATTTTGAACTTTTCGTCCGACTGGACCTGAACTCACTTTTGGATTTGTTTACCAAATGCCCTAACAACAGAAGCTATTTGGACATAAATGGACATAAATGATGGACATTATCAAACAAAACAAGCATTTATTGTGGACCTGCGATTCCTGGGAGTGCATTCTGGTGAATATCATCAAAGGTAAGTGAATATTTACAATGCTATTTATGACTAATGTTGACTGCGCAACATGGCGGATATTTATTTTGGCTGGTTTGGGCTCTGAGCACCGTTCTCAGATTATGTTTTTTCCGTAAAAAAATGTGTAATCTGACACAGCGGTCGCATTAAGTAGAAGTGTATCTAAAGTTCCATGCATAACACTTGAATTTGTAAAATGTAAAATAAGATGTTTGGATATAAATATGAACTTTACCGAACAAAACATACATGTATTGTGTAACATGAAGTCCTATGAGTGTCACCTGATGAAGATCAAAGGTTAGTGATCTCGATTTGTGCTTTTTGTGACTCCTCTCTTTGGCTGGAAAAATGGCTGGGTTTTTCTGTGAGTTGGTGGTGATCTAACATAATCA
This sequence comes from Oncorhynchus nerka, assembly GCF_034236695.1. Lineage (NCBI taxonomy): Eukaryota > Metazoa > Chordata > Actinopteri > Salmoniformes > Salmonidae > Oncorhynchus > Oncorhynchus nerka. The sequence continues at coordinate 74,102,080 of NC_088405.1, forward strand.
TTTGTGGAGCTTTCGCTGTAAAGCATTTTTTTTATTTTATCAGACACTGTGGCTGGATTAATGAGAATTTTATCTTTAAAATGGTGCCTAATACTTGTATGTTTGAGACATTTGATTTTGTATTTGGTGCCCTGCAATTTCATTGGCTGTTGGAGAGGGGTTCCGCTAGCGGAACGGGGTTCCCCAGTCCTAGACAGGTTAAAGTCCCCGGCCACTAGGGGCTCCACCTCTGGATGAGCATTTTATTGTTGGTTTATGGCCTTATACAGCTTGTTGAGTGCTGTCATAGTGCCAGCATCTGTTTGTGGTGGTAAATAGACAAAAAATATAACTCTTGGTAAATAGTGTGGTCTACAGTTTATAATGAGATACTCTACCTCAGGCGAGAAAAACCTTGAGACTTCATTAATATTATATTTTGTGCACCAGCTGTTATTGACAAATAGACAGACTGCCACCCCTTATCTTACCGGAGGCAGCTGTTCTATCTTACCGATGCTGTTTGATATCCATGTCGTTGTTCAGCCACGACTTGGTGAAACATAAGATATTACAGTTTTTAATGTCTCGTTGGTAGGATAGTCTTGATTGGAGCTCATCCAGTTTATTTTCCAATGATTGCACTTTGGCTAATACAATTGATGGAGGAGGAGGGTTACCCACTCGCCGTCAGATTCTTACAAGGCACCCTGACCTATGACCCCTATATCTCAGTCTCTTCTTCATGCGAATGACTAGGATTTGGGCCTTGTCCGGTGTCTGAAGTAAATTGTTTGCGTCCGGCTCGTTAAATAAAGAAATCTTTATAAGGTACGAGGTGAGTAATTACTGTTCTGAAATGCAGAAGCTCTTTTCGGTCATAAGAGGCGTGGCAGAAACATTTTGTGCAAAATAACACACAATAGCACAATTGGTTAGGAGCCCCTAAAACGGCAGCCATCTCCTCCGGTGCCATTATAGGAGACAATTCCAGAGTATGGCATAAATGCCTATACAGATGTCTCAAACCATTGCATGTCTAACAGAGAGCCCGGCACACACAGAGACTTTCAGAAACCCAGACACGCACAGTCAAATACAGTCTCCAGAGATGCTCTTCAGAGAGTGCAGACAATGCTGCATAGCTATGTGGCGAGTGATATCTTCAGTTAGACTTTGAAGTAGCTCAGTCCCGCAGTTTGTTTCTCTCAATGTCGCGAGGGGTCATTCATCGAAGACTATCCCCCTCTTTATTGACGTTTGTCCTCAAAACTGCAACATTTCTTAATTTGGCCCCTTTTTTGTTGTTGTTTGTTTGTGTATATGTGTGTATGTATGCATGTATGCATGCATGTATGTATGTATGCATGTGTGCGCACGTCTGCTTGTGTGGCTCCTGACTGTGACGGAGAGGTCTCAGGATTTTATTGGGATATACGTTGATGGAGTGCGAGCACAGACACATGTAGCCTGTGACTCACTGAGACTACAGCCAGTGGTTGTTGATTTGGGTTTCTGTTTTGTAAGAAAAGTACTTTCATTTTTTTTTACTGGAATGCTGGAGGAGCTTTTAGACAACTAAGACTCACTTCTGTCACACCTATCAACATGTGTTCGTATCGTGTTCATGTATATTCATGAGGAGGTGAACACAAACACACACAAAGTGTGAGAGACCGAGGGACTGAGGGAGCGAGACTAGGTCCAGTACCTTTTCAACATTGCTGCTCTATTGCGCCAATAAAATAATAAAAAGGGTCATCCTGCTCCCTCCCCCAGCTCACTTTGAAATGGGAATGTTGAGGGAACAATCAAAAGAGATGAACAGCTGTCTGGAGCTAGACTTTAGTTCTATGCGTTAGAAATACAGGAGCAACTTTTCAGGAAAGTTAGGAACCAATATACAGTCAGTTAGAAAAGCAAAGGCTAGCTTTTTGAAACAGAAATTTGCATCCTGTAGCACAAATTCCCAAAAGTTCTGGGACACTAAAGTCCATGGAGAATAAGTGCACCTCCTCACAGCTGCCCACTGCACTGAGGCTAGGAAACACCGTCACCACCGATAAATCTACGATAATCGAGAATTTCAATAAGCATTTTTCTACGGCTGGCCATGCTTTACACCTGGCAACCCCTACCAAAAGCTCTGCACCCCCGCAGCAACTTGCCCAAGCCCACCCTCCCCGCTTTTCCTTCACCCAAATCCAGATAGCAGATGTTCTGAAAGAGCTGCAAAATCTGGACACCTACAAATCAGCTGGGCTAAACAATCCGGACCCTCTCCTTCTAAAATGATCAGCCGAAATGGTTGCAACCCCTATTACTAGCCTGTTCAACCTCTCTTTCATATCGTCGAAGATCCCTAAAGATTGGAAAGCTGTCGTGGTCATCCCCCTTCAAAGGGGGAGACACTCTAGACCCAAACTGTAACAGACCTATATCTATCCTGACATGCCTTTCTAAAGTCTTCGAAAGCCAATTTAACAAAACAGATCACAAACCATTTCGAATCCCACCGTACCTTCTCCACTATGCAATCTGGTTTCTGAGCTGGTCATGGGTGCACCACAGCCACGCTCAAGGTCCTAAATGATATCATAACCGCCATCAATAAAAGACAGTACTGTGCAGCCATATTCGTCGACCTGGCCAAGGCTCTCGACTCTGTCAATCCCCACATTCTTATCGGCAGACTCAATAGCCTTGGTTTCTCAAATGACTACCTCGCCTGGTTCACCAACTACTTCTCAGATAGAGTTCAGTGTGTCAAATCGGAGGGCCTGTGGTCCGGACCTCTGGCAGTCTATGGGGGCGCCACAGGGTTCAATTCTCGGGCCGACTCTTTTCTCTGTATATACCAATGATGTCCCTCTTGCTGAAGGTGATTCTCTGATCCACCTCTACACAGACGACACCATTCTGTATACTTCTGGCCCTTCTTTGGACACTGTTTTAACAACCCTCCAGATGAGCTTCAATGCCATACAACACCCCTTCCGTGGCCTCCAACTGATCTTAAATGCTAGTAAAACTGAATGCATGCTCTTCAACAGATCGCTGCCCGCACCTGCCCGCCTCACAAGCATCACTATTCTGGACGTTTTTGACTTAGAATACATGTGGACAATTTTCCACCATAATTTGCAAATAAATTCACTAAAAATCCTACAATGTGATTTTCTGGATGTTTTTTCTCCCTTTGTCTGTCATAGTTGAAGTGTACCTATGATGAAAATTACAGGCCTCTCATCTTTTTAAGTGGGAGAACTTGCACAATTGGTGGCTGACTAAATACTTTTTTGCCCCACTGTAGATGTCTGGTTAGACTGTAAACTCTCCTTCCAGACTCACATTAAGCATCTCCAATCCAAAATTAAATCTAGAATCAGCTTCCTATTTTGCAACAAAGCCTCCTTCGCTCATGATGCTAAACATACCCTCGTAAAACTGACTATACTACAGATCCTTGACTTCGGCGATGTCATTTGCAAAATAGCCTCCAACACTCTACTCAGCAAATTGGATGTGGTCGATCACAGTGTCATCTGTTTTGTCACCAAAGCCCCATATAATACCCACCACTGCAACCTGTATGGTCTCGTTGGCTGGCCCTCGCTTCATATTCGTTGCAAATAAATATTTGCTAGGTAAAGCCCCGCCCTATCTCAGCTCACTGGTCACCATAGCAACACCCACATGTAGCACGCGCTCCAGCAGGTATATTTTACTGGTCATCGCCAAAGCCAACACCTCTTTTGGCCACCTTTCCTTCCAGTTCTCTGCTGCCAATGACTGGAACGAATTGCAAAAATAAAAAAAATATTTAAAAAAAATATATATATATATATATATATTTTTTTTTTTTCGCTGAAGCTGGAGACTCATATCTCACTCACCATCTGTAAATAGCCCATCCAACCAACTACCTACCTCATTTCCCATATTTGTTTTTCTGCTCTTTTGCACACCAGTATTTCTACTTGCATCCTCATCTGCACATATATCACTCCAGCGTAATTTGCTAAATTGTAATTACTTCACCACTATTGGCCTATTTATTGCCTTACATACTTAATTTTGCACACACTGTATACAGATTTTTCTATTGTGTTATTGACTGTACATTTGTTTATCCCATGTGTAACTCTGTTGTTGTTTTTGTCACACTGCTTTGCTTTATCTTGGCCAGGTCGCAGTTGTAAATGAGAACTTGTTCTCAACTGGCCAACCTGGTTAAATAAAGGTGAAAAATAAATACATAAACGGAAGCGGCAACATGGGTGGGTAACATCTCGCCAAGGTGCTGAAGAATAGTACATTTTATTCCCATCTGATCTGCGGAAAAAAGCTGCGTTCCTCTCCCGTTTTGGAGAGCCAAAATCGGCAACCATCAAAAGCAGAGCGCCACTTTGAGACTAAACACCACGTGTAAACACACATTTACAGTACACACACACACACAATGTTTTCAGATGCTCTGAATAACAAAAAAACAGAACATGCTCTCATTTTTTTGAGAGAGGTGGGGTGGGGGCAGTGGTGGTGTTGAGGCAATCTGGGTCTCAAGACATCTAAGGTTTGCAATTAGTTCCAGTGCCACCATTAATGCGTTGATGAAGCGGGCTCAGCAGGGGGCTAAGGGCTGTCTCAAAGAGCCCTCTTTTCCATGTGGAAAAGCCCCTAAACTCTGAATGATTCCGCAGATACGCTGGCTGCACTGCGCAGGCCTTCGGGGTTGCAATAGGGAGGCAGGCCTCCGTTGCATTTGTTATGGTTCACCACAATGAAAATGTCACACCTCCCAACTCGGAAAGAAGAAGAAAAGAATGGAGCCCTGTGAAGCTGGGTGTCGACTAAACAACAACAACAACGTCACCGAGTAAAGACAGAAACATGTGCACTGGATATTTGTTCAATCGTTCGCAAGGCTCTCGCTTTTTTCCCCACACACACACTACTGTGGGCTTTGGATCTCCTCAATGATACATGTCAAGAGTATTCGCAGAAAAAAAGGAAAAGAGAGGCATAGATAAACTCTGATGCAAACCCCCTTTCTTCACATTGAAGCTGGGTCTCTGATCCAAGCCCGCATTGTTTTCAAGGGACACCATATCAATAGACAAATATCCTCTCTGGATTATTACAAATAGCTGACGTGTGTAATTGTCTTGTCCAAGGCAACGCTCAGGTCCGGCAAAAGCTGAGAGCTCTTTCTACACTAACGAACACCAAAACATGAATGACATAACCTTCCAAAGCCTAATCCCATACCATAACCTTTTTTACCTCGTGAAAAGGCATTATCAAAATACTATAAATATTAATACAAAACTAGTCTAGATGCAGATTGAAGAAATTACATATACAACAGGCCCAGACTTGCATCTGTTCAAGATGGAATAGGATTCTGATTGATATTTTCCGATGACTGCAGACATAAGCTATATTTTTAAACTTGTTGTTTTATATTTCATTAAGGCCCGTTGTTGTAAACATGTTACTACAATACCAAAAAATACATATGAAATGTTACAAAACAAAATGGATTTCATGGTCATGTTACATGAATAGCGTTTTGTCATGGTTCCCTTGGCCTTAATCTGTGAGATGGTTGGTCATACTTTGTATGTACTGTATTGGATTACATTCCTGCACGCAAAGTGCATCTATTCGCTCCCATTTACAGTTATCCAATTCACTAGTGTGTGTGTGTCCCAGTTAATAACATAAGTTGGATGATTTAAAGTGGTGTGTGTGCCTGTGTTTTTTCTTCTTGTGGTAAATTTCAAAAAAGTTAATTTTGAAATATTCTACCATGGCGGAAAACAGTGACCGGCTGACATCTAGAGAATGAAGTTGAGCAGAATTTGTATGAAGAATTTGGTAGGAAACCGGGTCAATAAATACTGTGGGAGGAAAAGGACTGAAATAATATATCCAGCGCATCCATTTGCAGAGAGAAACATTTATTTTATATTCTAGGTTAATTTTCAGATTTTTAAAATATATTAGTTCAGAACATTTCCAATTTCTAAAATGTTCACACTGCATGATCAGTGGCACAATTTAAAACAATATAATATTTTTTTACAAAGCAGCTCAAAATCTCCAAACCTAAAATTAAAGTCTGCCCTACTTTTCGGCATTCAGCGAAATGAGGTCATTCCATTTTTGGGACATTTCTCTGAATATCAGCGGCAGCCATTTTGTCATGGTTCATATTGTCATGGTTATAAATGAAATACAGTGCTTTCAAAAGGCATTCATATCCCTTGACTTATTCCACGTTTTGTTGTGATATTGCTTCAATTCAAAATTGATTTTTACACACAATAGACAAACAAAGGGAAACCCAGCCGCGAGCTGCCCAGTGACGCGAGCCTACCAGATGGGCTGAATGCCTTTTATACTCGCTTCGAGGCAAGCAACACTGAAGCATGCATGCATGCGAGCACCAGCTGTACCGGACTGTGTGATCATGGTCTCCATAGCAGATGTGAGCAAGACCTTTAAAAAAGGTCAACATTCACAAAGCCGAGGGGCCAGGCGGATTACTAGGACGTGTACTCAGAACAAGTGCGGACCAACTAGCTAGGGTCTTCACTGACATTTTCAACCTCTCCCTAACAGAGTCTGTAATACCTACATTTTACAAGCAGACCACCATAGTCCCTGTGCCCAAGAAAGCAAAGTTAATCTGATTAAATGACAACCACTCTGGTATCCATGAGTTGCTTTGAAAGGCTGGTCATAGTTCACATCAACACCATCCCGGAAACCCTAGACCCACTCCAATTCACATACCGCCAACAGATCCACAGATGACACAATCTCCATTGCAATCCACACTGCCCTTTCCCACCTGGACAAAATAAACACCCATGTGAGAATGCTGTTCATTGAATACAGCTCAGTGTTCAACACAATAGTGCCCACAAAGCTCATCACGTAGCTAACACCTACCTCTGCAACTGGATCCTGGACTTTGACGGGCCGCCCCAGGTGGTAAGGGTAGGCAACAACACATCTGCCACCTTCATCCTCAACACTGGGGCCCCTCAGGGGTGCGTGCTTAGTCCCATCATGTACTCTCTGTTCACCCACGACTGCGTGGCCAAACACGACTCCAACACCATCATTAAGTTTGCTGATGACAACGGTGAAAGGCCTGATCACAGACAATGATGAAACAGCCTATAGGGAGGAGGTCAGAGACCTGGCCGTGTGGTGCCATGACAACAACCTCTCCCAATGTGATCAAGACAAAGGAGATGATTGTGGACTACAGGAAAAGGAGGACCGAGCATGCCCCCATTCTCATCGACGGGGCTGTAGTGGAGCAGGTTGAGAGCTTCAAGTTTCTTGGTATCCACATCACCAACAAACTATCATGGTCCAAACACACCAAGACAATCGTGAAGAGGGCATGACAATGCCTTTTCCCTCTCAGGAGACTGAAAAAATTTGGCATAGGTCCCCAGATCCTCAAGAAGTTCCACAGCTGCAACATCGAGAGCATCCTGACCGGTTGCATCACCGCCTGGTATGGCAACTGCTTGGCCTCCGACCGTAAGGCGCTACAGAGGGTAGTGCGTACGGCCCAGTACATCACTGGGGCCAAGCTTCATGCCTTCCAGGACCTATATAATTGGCGGTGTCAGAGGAAGGCCCCGAAAATGGTCAAACACTCCATTCACCCAAGTCATAGACTATTCTCTCCGCTACCACACGGGAAGCGGTACCGGAGCGCCACGTCTAGGTCCAAAAGGCTCCTTAACAGCTTCTACCCCAAAGCCACAATACTGCTGAACAGTTAATCAAATGACCACCCAGACTATTTGCATTGACACCGCCTCCCCTTGATTTACACTGCTGCTACTCGCAGTTTATTATCTATGCAACGTTACTTTACCCCTATCTACATGTACAAATTACCTCGACTAACCTGTACACCCAAACACTAACTCTGTACCAGTACTCCCTGAATATAGCCTCATTGTTAATTTGTGTTATTTTTCATTTTATTCAGTAAATATTTTCATAAAACTGCATTGTTGGCTAAGGGCTTGTAAGTAAGCATTTCACATTAAGATCTATGCCGGTTGTATTCGGCGAATGTGACAAATAACATTTAGTTTTGATTTGACATACCCCATAATGACAAACTGAAAACATGTTTTCAGAAATTAATCCAAATGTAATAAATTAAATACAGAAATATCTCATTAACTAAGTATTCACACCCTAAATCAAGACCTCATAGAATGACCTTTCAGCTTTAAGGTATGACTATCAGCTTTTCACATCTGGATTTGGGGATTTTCTCCCATTCCTCCTTGCAGATTAAGTTAGATGGGGAGTGGCAGTGAACAGCAATCTTCAAGTCTTTATGCAGATTTTCAAATGGGATTAAAGTATGGGCTTTGGCTGGGTAATGAAAGGACTTTCATATTCTTGATCTGAAGTCATTCCAGCGTTGCTTTGGCTGTATGCTTGGGGTCATTGTCCTGTAAGGTCGTTTGCACTCTGAAGAAGGTTCTCATCAAGGATTTGACTGTATTTGGCTCCATTCATTTTCCCCTCTATCCTTACTAGTCTCCCAGCTCCTGCCGCTGAAAAGCATCCCCATAGCATGATGCTGCCACCACCATGCTTCATGGTAGGGATGGTGTTAGACCGGTGTCAAACTGTGCCTGTTTTTCTCCAGAAATAGCACTTGGCATTCAGGCCAAAGAGTCCATTCTTTGTCTCATCAGACAACAGAATATTTTGCCTTACGCGCTCATCTGCCTTTTTGTAAACTCCAAGCCTGCAATCTGTAGATTTTTCTCAGGAGTGGCTTCCGTCTGGCTTCTATCCCATAAAGCCCAGATTGGTGAAGTGCTGTGAAGACTGTTGTCCTTCTGACAGGTTCTCCCATCTTAGCCAAGGAACTCTGTAGTTCTGTCAGAGTGGTCATTGGGTTCTTGGTCACCTCCCTGACAAAGGTCCTTCTTGCCCGGTTGCTCAGTTTGGTCCGACGACCAGATCTAGACAGTCTGGGTAGTTCCATATTTTTTCCATTACCCAATGATAGCGACCATTACCCAATGATAAACTTTCAACACTCTAGAAATTGTTTTATACCCTTCCCCAGATATATGCCTCATCACAAAATCGCTGACATCTACAGACAGTTCCTTGGACTTCAAGGTATAGTTTCTGCTCTGACATGCACTGGGAACTGTGGGACCTTACATAGACAGGTGTGTTTTTCTAAATCATGTCCAAACTATTGAATTGGCCACAGGTGATCCAATCAATAACATCTCAAAGATGATCAAAGGAAATTGGATGCACCTGAGCTCAATTTGGAGTGTCATAGCAAAGGGATGTGAATACTTAAACTAAATTACCAAAAGTATGTGGACACCTGCTCGTCAAACATCTCATTCCAAAATCATGGGCATTAATATGGAGTTGGTCCCCCTTTGCTGCTATAACAGCCTCCACTCTTCTGGGAAGGTTTTCCACTAGACGTTGGAACATTGCTGCGTGAACTTGGACGATAAGGCCTGGCTTGCAGTCAGTGTTCCAATTCATCCCAAAGGTGTTCAATGGGGTTGAGGTCAGGGCTCTGTGCAGGCCAGTCAAGTTCTTCCACACTGATCTGGACAAACCACTTCTGTATGGACCCCACTATGTGCACGGGGGCATTGTCATGCAGAAACTGGAAAAGGGCCTTCCCCCAAACTGTTGCCACAAAGTTGGAAACACAGAATCATCTAGAATGTCATTGTACACTGTTGCATTACTAAGGGGCCTAGCCCAAACCATGAAAAACAGCCCCATGCCATTATTCCTCCTTCACCAAACTTTACAGTCAGCACTATGCATTGGTGCAGTTCGCATTCTCCTGGTATCTGCCAAACCCAGATTCGTCCGTCAGACTACCAGATGGTGAAGCGTGATTCATCACTCCAGACAATGTGTTTAAACTGGACCATGGCGAACGAGCTTTACACCACTCCAGCTGACACTTGGCATCGCGCATGTTGATATTAGGCTTGTGTGCGGCTACTTAGAAACCCATTTAATGAAGCTCCCGATAAACAGTTATTGTGCTGACTTTGCTTCCAGAGGCAGTTTGGAACTCGGTAGTGAGTGTTGCCACTGAGGGCATACGATTTTTCGCGCTTGACGCTTCATCACTCGGTAGTTCCGTTCTGCGAGCTTATGTGGCCTATCACTTTACAGCTTAACTGTTGTTGCTCCTAGACGTTTCAACTTCACAACAACAGCACTTACAGTTGACCGAGGCAGGTCTAGCATGGCATATATTTGACAAACTTAGATGTTGGAGAGGTAGCACGCTATGACGGTGCCATGTTAAAAGTTACCGCGCTCTTCAGTAATGCCATTCTACTGACAATGTTTGTCAATTGTGTCTGCATGGCTTTGTGCTCGATTTTACACACCTGTCAGCAACGGGTGTTGCTGAAATAGCCAAATGCACCAATTTTAAGGGGTGTCCACATATTTGTATATACAGTGCATTCGAAAAGTATTCAGACTCATTTACTTTTTTCACAGTTAGGTTATAGCCTTATTCTAATATGGATTGAATTAAATGTTTATCAACCTACACACTATACCGCTTAATGACATTTCTAAAATCCTGTTTTTGCTTTGTTTGCAAATATATTAAAAATTTAATTGATTGGACATGATTTGGAAAGGCATACACCTGTCTGATATAAGGTTTCACAGTTGACAGTGCATGTCAGAGCAAAAACCAAGCCATGAGGTCGAAGGAATTGTCCGTAGAGGTCCGAAACAGGATTGTGTCGAGGCTCAGCCCACTTGGAGCTTGCCAAAAGGCACCTAAAATGACTCAGACAATGAGAAACAAGATTCTCTGGTCTGATGAAACAAAGATTGAACTTTCGCCTGAATGCCGAGCGTCACGTCTGGAGGAAACCTGGCACCATCCTTACTGTGAAGCATGGTGATGGCAGTTGTTTTTCCACGGCAGAGACGGAGAGACTAGTCGAGGGAAAGATGAACAGAGCAAAGTACAAGAGATCCTTGACGAAAACCTGCTCCAGAGCACTCAGGACCTCAGACTGGGGTGAAAGTTCACCTTTCAACAGGACAATGACCCTAAGCACCCTATTTTAGAATAAGGCTGTAACGCGACAAAGTGTGGAAAAAAGGGAAGGGGGGGGGGGGTCTGAATCCTTTCCAAATGAGATTTGTATTTCCTTTTCAATAAATTTGCAAAAAGGTCTTAAAACATGTTTTCACTTTGTCATTATGTGGGTATTATGTGTAGATGGGTGATTTAAAACATTGTTTTGATCCATTTGGAATTCAGGCTGTAACGACAAAATTTGGAATAAGTCCAATACTTTCTGAAGGCACTGCAAAACGTCTTTTTTTTTTTATTGGTCACTTACTGGTGTTCAGTCGGCCACATTCAAAGCCTCTGTCAAACTCGGATTGGGTTGAGGAGAGGACTGACCAGTAAGATGGCAGGTCCCTTTGTGTTCTTAAAGACAATGGGGTGAGAGGTGGGGGTCAAACCGGACCCCAGGACCTCTCCTGACCTCCACCCCTCCCCGTTAATGCCCAGGCCAGGAAAACTCTGACCCTCGAGCCATTGTGCCTCTAAAAACAATCAAATCTGTTCCAGCAGACTGTTGAGTTATTCATATTGTATGGCCGTTACTCTCTTTCTTCAACCAGTGTCCGTTTCACATCACTGCCACTGAAGGCAAAATTACGTGAAGATTACAGAGGATACTCCGGCAGATGGTGCCTTGTCCCCTCATGTCCGGAGCTCGGGTGACTTTCCATTTCTTAATGAAAGAAAACAAATAGGACTGCCTATCCAAAGAGGATTTGGTAATTGAGTCCCATAAGACGGTATATGATATTGATGCAGCAGTATTTGGATTAAGCTAAATATACGTATCAAGCACACTGAAATCAAACTGCTTGGACTAAATTCCAGTTCTTGATTGTGCCAAGTAATGAGCTTATTCTTAAGCATGGTGTCTCTTTGCATGGGATCAACAATGACCTAACTGGATCCCCAGAATTAGGTTACATGCAACAGTTTTTGTTGAAGATTCATACTTGGGGTCAAATTCTCACTCATTGCACTACTGTGAGTCAAAGCTGTTTCATAAATAATGTACAGCGAAGCTGGGGTGTCCACAAAGGTGTAGAATTGTACTTGTCCAAATAACACCATCCATTGTTTTGAGCATTACTCCTCCCCTTTGTCTCTCTGAGGTGGCTGACAGACAGTGAGGTCCTCCTGTCTTTTTCATCCATGCTGCACTTTTCCTCATGCCCACCATGTCACGGACACACAGCTGTTGTTCTAAAACATGGTCTGTGTGCCAAAATTATTTGCTGATCAATAAAAAAAGCCTACTTTTCACTATGAAGCAGCCTCCTTGGAAGTCAGCCACCCCCCCAAACACACCCCACCCCGATGCTCTTTGACCTTATTGGAGGCCTGACCGAGCAAAAACAGCGGTCCTCCCATGAGGCCCCTGGAGGCTCCTGTTTCACTTGGGCAATCAAAGGGACTACTGTAAATAATGGGGGCCTGTTTGACCCTGCCTTTGTCTGGGCCAAGACCCCTGCATCCACTCTACTGTAACAGAGCCCACCTCTCATAATGGTGGCTCTCATGGCTTATAGACCCCCAGCCTCCTGCCGCTACACCCACAGAGGGCAAAAAAAAAAAAAAAAGAGCCCCTGTCAGATTCTCCAAGCGGGTCACGCCCCCCCCCCCCAAGCTCAGATACACATTGGCCTTTGTCCTCTGCCTCCCCTGTGCAAGACCAGGGCTTGGGAGCGAGGGGGACACTAAACCCTGGGATCCTCAGTCTCAGGAAATGGGCAATAAGGCAGATCAAATTGACAGATCCAAACTAAATCTGAATCTAACAGAGTAGGGCATGGGGAAATAACTACCATTTGATTTTCCTTTTCATGATGCTCTGAAGATGTGTATAAAGTGATCAAATAAATCACACACAAATACATATAGAACTACAGTATTTCAATCAAAAGAGTAGTAACTCATACAACACTGAACAAAATAAATACGATTTTACTGAGTTACAGTTCATATAAGGAAATCAGTCAATTGAAATAAATAAATTTGGCCCTAATCTATGGATTTCACATGACTGGGAATACAGATATACCTCTGTTGGTCACAGATACCTGAAAAAAAGGTAGGGGCATGGACCAGTTAGTATCTGGTATGACCACCATTTGCCTCATGCAGCGTGTCTCCTTCGCATAGAGTTGATCTGAGCTGTTGACTGTGGCCTGTGGAATGTTGTCCAACTCCGTCAATTATTTATTTAACGAGGCAAGTCAGTGAAGAACAAATTCTTATTTACAATGACGGCCTACACCGGCCAAACCTGGACGACACTGGGCCAAATTGTGTGCTGCCCTATGGGACTCCCAATCACTGTCGGTTATGATAGAGCCTGGATGGCTGTGGGAAGTTTCTGGATAATGGCAGGAACTGGAACACACTGCCGTACACATCGATCCAGAGCATCCCAAACATGTTCAATGGGTGACATGTCTGGTGAGTATGCAGGCCATGGAAGAACTGGTTCATTTTCAGCTTCCAGGAATTGTGTACATATATTTGCGAAATGGAGCTGTGCATTATCATGCTGAAACATGAGGTGATGGCGGTGGATGAATGGCACAACAATAAGCCTCATGATCTCATCATGGTATATCTGTGCATTCAAATTGCCATTGATAAAAATCAATTGTGTTCGTTGTCATTAGCTTATGCCTGCCCCTACCATAACCGCACCACCACCATGGGGCACTCTGATATCAGCGTTGTGAACAGCAAACAACTCGCCGACAGGACACCATACGCTGTCTGCCATCTGCCCGGTACAGTTGAAACCGGGATTCATCAGTGAAGGGAAGACATTGAAGACTTCTCCAGCGTGCCAGTGGCCATTGAAAGTGAGCATATGCCCACTGAAGTTGGTTACGACACCAAAAAGCAGTCAGGTTAAGACCCTGGTGAGGATGACAAGTATGCAGATGAGCTTCTCTGAGACGGTTTCTGACAGTTTGTGCAGAAATTCTTTGGTTTTGCAAACCCACAGTTTCATCAGCTATCCGGGTGGCTCGTCTCAGACGATCCTGCAGATAAAGGAGCCAGATGTGGAGGTCCTGGGCTGGCGTGGTTACACATGGTCTACACATGGTCTGTGGTTGTGAGGCTGCTTGGACATACTGACAAATTCTCCAGAATGATGGCTTCTCTGGCAACAGCTTTGGTTGACAATTCTGCAGTCAGCATGCCAATTGCATACTCCCTCAAATCTTGATACATCTGTGGCATTGTGTGACAAAACTGCACATTGTCTCCAGCACAAGGTTTACCTATGTAATGATCATGCTGTTTAATCAGCTTCTTAATATGCCACACCTGTCAGGTGCATCTTGGCAAATGAGAAATGCTCACTAACAGGGATGTAAACAAATGTGTGCTCAGAATGAGAGAAATACAATTTTTGTGCGTATGGAAAATGTTGGGGATCTTATATTTCAGCTCATGAAACATAGAACCAACACTTTATATGCTGTGTTCATATTTCTGTTCAGTGTAAGATACTACAAGTGAAATAAGAAACAACAGTTTTGCACTAAACCGTACACTATGGAAAATAGGTATCGTTCATAGCGAAACTCTTTCACAGCCCTGTTTCTTTTGCTGACCAGTGTGTGTGTGAGCGTAGAGTAGAGTGGTGGTGTGGTGGGGCTTCGGGTAAAAAGCTAAGTTAAATATTGGAGGGATGCAGGAAGGTGAGGGCCTGAGATAAGGTGTGACATGGGGTTAAGGACCCAAAGACCTGTTTGGGACTCCAGTCCCTCGCATACTGTGGCCATAGACAGTGCACCAGAGGAAGGAAAAAATAAAAGTACAAATCTGGGTCGCTCCGAGAAAGGACACCAGAACGAACCCGGAGACAGACTTGAAACGCTTGTGAGTGAACAGCTAAAATAGTAAATAAAAACTAACTCTATTTTATCAATGTACCAATCGGGCTTCAGGAAGAAGCAGAGCACAATTACAGCAGCCATGAAGGTTTAAAATGCTATCACTGAAGCCCTTGACAAAAAACAGCACTGTGTCTCACTTTTTATTGATCTCTCTAAGGCTTTTGATACAGTTGATCATGCTATACTAAGGCAGAGATTGTCAAGTGTAGGTCTTTCAGAGCATGCAGTTGCATGGTTTGCTAACTATCTGTCTGATAGAACTCAGTGCTCTCAATTTGATGGGCTTATGTCTGTTAAATTGTCTGTCTTGAATGGTGTGCCCCAAGGCTATGTACTTGGTCCTCTCTTATTCACTATTTATATAAATGATTTAGACAAAAATGTCCAAAATGCACAACTCCATTTTTATGCTGATGATACTGTTATTTACTGTTGTGCCTATTCTCTTACACAAGCTTTCCAGAACTTGCAAACTGCTTTTTATACTGTTCAACATACCTTGCGTCAATTGAAGCTTATCCTCAATACTGACAAAACTAAACTAATGGGGATTTCTAAAGCAAGAAATAGACCTCTGAACCTTTCACCTATTACTACCTGTCAGGGCAAGGAGATTGAGGTTGTAACCTCATAAATATATTGGAATTTTAATTGATGACTGCCTCTCTTAAATTCCATATTCAACAACTTACAAAAAAATTGAAGCTGAAATTGGGATTTTATTTTAGGAATAAGGCCTGTTTTTCTTTTGAAGCCAGAAGTAGGCTAGGATCAGCTACATTTATGCCTTTATTAGACTATGGGGATATTTTATATATGAATGCTTCCGCTCAGTGCTTGAGATCAATTGACACCCTTTACCATGACACAGATTTATTTTAAACTGCAAAACCCTTACGCACCACTGCACTTTGGCTGGCCTTCTTTAGTCACTCGTAGGCTCCGGCACTGGTATACTTTTATTTACAAAGCCATTTTGGGTTTAGTACCTTTTTAATTTGGGCATTTTTATTGTTCAGAAATGTGGTGGGTACTCTCTTCGTTCGCTGGACTTTATCCTGCTAACTGTTCCAAATGTCCGAACTGAATTTGGTAAAAGGGCTTTTATGTACTCTGCGCCATCGTCTTGGAACGCCTTACAAAATACTTTTAGACTGGAAGAACTTGTCATTCATCAGTGATTTAAAAATACCAATCGGGACCTTGAGACTGATTCCCTGACCTGTCAATGTTTTTAATTTGCAGTTTTTGATTTTGTTATTCTCTTGTGAATTCTATGGTTTTTACTAGATTACATGTAGTTTTTCATGTTGTTTGTCTGTAATTTTTTTGTAATGACTTGGTGCTGCCTATCTTGGCCAGGAAGCTCTTGAAAAAGAGATTTTATTTCTCAAGAGCCCTTCCTGGTTAAATAAAGGTTAAATAAAACAAAAAAGTGAATCAATGGGTGTCTCCTTTGCTGGAATTTCAAAGGTGGAGAATGGGGTGTAACATTCCTGGCTGGACAAGCAAACCTTTATTTGGAAGGGAGGTCTGTGTGATAGTGTAGAACAGGCATGTACCCCCACCCTATGCTTAATTGCTTTCGGCGAGACCTGACAGCATCATCAGTAACTTTCTGGCTGAGACAGGTGCGACAGAAAGGATGCTGTTTGACTCATGACATGTCAGTGATCGGTCCAGGAAAATGAAAAAGGCTTTTTCCCACATTTGAAGATCACAGACAAAAACCCAAAACAATCTCGATGAGGCTAAAAAAAGACGAGGGATACTGACAGCAAGATCGTAAACCAGAAAAATCTATTTGATACACCTTCAAATACAAAGAATGTATGTACAAGACAACCATGAATCTCTATCCAGACGAGTATCAGTATAGCGATACTCATTACTATCACGGCACGGAAACAAAACACGAAGCAGATTTAACTTCCTTAGAAAAACAGCCCTAATGTTGGAAACAAACATTATGTCATCCAAAGTCACATGTATTTATGTTCCAAGCTACAGCACACAATATATTTCATACAGCAGGTTTTTAGAAGGACCAAAAGAGTTGTCTGCTTCTTGTTTTCATTTTTGCAATGGAAAATAATGACGATACTGGTATTGTCACAGCCGTATCGGACACGCGGCTCTCAAAGCACCATGCTATCCATCATCGTCAGCTGTCTGCCACTGCTAATCTCTCAGCCCATCTTCATTCAGCAAATACATAAATCAATTATGGTTTTTAAGCTTTATACCATGATTTACTCAACTGATCCCCCCCCCATGGATTACAGTAAGAATTTAAACGTGTTGCAGGAGCTAAAGCGCTCCGGCCCGCACTTGGTGCTCCCTGCTAGTAGCAGTCAAAGAGGGGCAGACATATTGGTTACTTCAATGCGGTGTTATGAGACAGTGGAAACCGACACAAAAAATAGTGTGGCTCAAAGAGCCAAATTGTTGGTTCACTTGCGAAAACAGAGAAAAACTAAACAATGTGTGACCCAATAGCCAGTCAATAAAACCACAAGAAAACAAACTGCTTCAACCAAAAATTCTGAGGCAGGAATATAGACAGGCAAAAAGCTGTCTAACAACCTGCCAGATTAGATGTGTGTATGTTCCAGGACATACCCTAGCTGGGGTCCTGAGAGGAGTGAGATGGTCGGGTAGTAAACAGGACCTGTACGGTGCCGTCCAGCCTATCGCCCAGCCCAGTCCCCAACCTGAGTGCTCCTTTGTGATGGGAGTTTTATGACCCCATTCTTAGCACTCCATTGGGGCCCCTTGCCAATCTCTGGCACCCCATTCAGGCGGCAACAAAGAAGCTAATTAGAGCCTCTCTCGGTGGAAGCCCGCGGAGGGCTCTGATTTGATACTTCCAGGGGAGGCTGGGAGCCGTGGCGGTAGCATTCACACAGGTCTTGTGCACGCTTGGGTTGGCCCTTTGGCTCGGGACCACACTCATTGTGCCCCCGCGCTCGGCAGCGCGTTAGAACCACCAAGGGGGAACCGACATCATCTTTCATGTGGCGGGACCCGGAGAGGAGATGCTAATGGGATATCGACAGGATTAAAACACCGGCATTCGGGACCGAAGAAGGGGGGGCAGGGAGGGAGCAGCTCTATAAACATGAAATCAAAACCGGGCTTTAAGGGGGATCATTGTAATTCATTTGGCTTTTAATGGAAAAGTTGCTTGTGGTTTGTGCTTACAGTAAGGCTGCAGTTACACTAATCAACTTTCACACAATTTTAGTTGTAAGGGATATCTCAAGCAACTTTGCTGTTACACGAAGCAACTCAAACATGCTTAAAATTGCATGCAGCAGCCAATCCAATTTAACTCACCCTATGTCATCTGCTTCATTACATCATGGTGTCACAAATGATTTGTTTGTTTATCTAACTGTTTAGTTATAGTAACAGCATGGATGAAGACAAAATGCAGCCTGTACAATTTAGTTAGGTAGCCAAAACGACATAGCAAACACCAGCACAGCTAGCAACGATTTTACTAGGCTAGCAACAAACTAAGCTAGCTACCACAGTTCACGGTGGATAATTTCGGTTGAAACTGGTCAGGGAGAGATTTAGCTTCACTTTGAAATGATATTTGAATGCTTAAGCATGTACAATAACCTGTACACATTTCCTGTTGTGCTAGTCTCTGTTCTGTCAACCCTGATCACGGGTTGTGCTGCGCAGCACTGATAGCTGTGTTGACATGGCAACTGGGTCAGAATTCCAAACTTTCTAATGGATCATGTTTGTTTTGATTGGCTGTTACTTGCACAAAGTTGAAACATCTCAACTAGATGCAACCAAGTTGCAGATTAGTTGCAGGAGGTGTTTCACAAAGCAACTCATTTGCAAGAAGGGGTCAGAACTGGTTCAGGGAACAGAACTGAAAACCAGAGTATGGGAACCATTTAATAACCTTTTACCTTCTGGGCATTTTTTCCCCAGTCCCACAAAAAACAAGTGCCTATGCAAAGCCCTCACTCTGTCACTCAGAAACTTAAACCAGTGTCTTTCTGTCAAGTTTCACATTGGATTTATTAACTACCAAAAAGTAAGATGTGTTTTTATTTTAATTCTGGTGCCGCTCTGCACACCCAAGCTTGTAAACTAGCTAGCTTGTCCAACATTAAGCCAACTTTCTGAAGCTCAAAGACATTCAAAGTTCCTTCATAGAAGCCACTCCTCCATATATGCAATTATGTGGTCCTAATTCAGATGATGCATGTCATAACAACAAGATGCCCAGCACTTCAAGCCAAGCCTCCTCCTCCACCTGCAAAATGTCAGTGGAATCTTGTGCCCTACACTTGTTTGTCCAATGCATGTAAATAAGCTTGGCCCGCCATAGCAAGCTGTTCTATCCGTAATGATTGGTGAAGTTATTTAAATGTAAAGCTAAATGTAAATACATTTAAAAAAAGATATTTCAGGAGGTTTAAAAGGAACAATATAAACCTCAACTTTTGGGGGGGTTCAGAACTTTATTTTGCTTATCGGAACTGTGGAACGGAATGCAAAAAATAAAATGGTTCTTTCAGAACGAAACGATTGGAAAATCATTTTGGTTCCAACACCTGGTCGCAAGCAACTAAAATTGCGTGCAAATTGCTTAGTGTAACGGCAGCCTGAGAAAAGCTGAGTTCAAAAGTGGTAAATAGAATTGTTTTTCCTTTTATCAAAATAAAAGGAAAAACAAACCTATTCTGAAATGAAAGAATCATAGAAGTGTCTAACATTTCATCCCAACCAGTGTTTTACACAAACATCAGTGCAGCTGCTCTACTTGGAGTGAGAAATAGCCATCAGGAAGGTAGGCCAGACAATACATTTACATGTCACTTGATATCTGGCTGTAACTGCTAACCACTGGTGTGCTTTCACCCTTACCTAGACAGGCAGCCTGGCAGCGTAAACCAGTATAGGCTGTCCCTAGCACCTCCCTCCCCCCTCTGACCACAGGCTCACCAGAAGCACAAAAGATATGAAATGTGCGAGTCAAGGCCCCTAACAGCCTGCCTAACCACAAGAGGCCAGGCGCAGCACTCTCAGCACTAGCTAGGTTTAACCATGCAGAGACAGGTGAGGCAGGGCAGAAGTTGTGACAGGAAGCTAATGGTTGTTACACAACAGCCCTGCTCTCATCTCGGTCTGCCCAGAATACGGTTGATCCTCCATTGCCTTGGACACTGTCTGGAAATAAGATTTAGTTGATCTTTTTTCCTCTTTCATCTCCCTGGTCCCAAAAAGTAATTTTTTAGATGTTAGCCATGAGGTGGTGAGCCACCTGGCTCCATACAGAGTTTGCACCATGCTCCCCGGACCGTAATCCGGCCATCTCCAGTTGCAGTGGTGAGATAACGGGAGCCGCAGCACTGAAGAAAGGAGGCTTGTGCAGCAGTAACGTCTCATGCACCCAGCACTGAATGATGCTTATCTGGTTAATAAGTGTGTGTGGTCTGGCGCTTTTTGGGGTGATATATAAAAAACATTTTTTTTTACTGTATTTGCATTGTGTTGCTGTGTACGACATAATTCAATCAATCATAAAAAAACAGCATGAAGTAATGACAGGTATGAGCAGATTTTCAAATCCGATGGCGATTGTGTTTCGGGGGGGGGAAACGCTCCTTCTGACAGAGGGGTGTGCAGTACATTCCACATGATGTAACCCCATGTTAAGTCTTTAATCGATACATCTCCCGGCCTGACAGTGAGGACAGAGCACAGATCTGAGATCAGAGAGATGGCGGTGTAAATCGACCAGGGCCTTTTAGAGCCTGTCTATAATTGGGTTTCAGCCAGCTGCCTCGGCTCTGCTCTCGCGCCTGCCGGCCAAAGGCTGATCCTCAGATGCATAAACAAACAGACACCAGGCACTACATCAACAAGGCATCAAGGCTTGGCGACTATGAAAAGGAGGCAGTCGGGGAGGATAACATAATGCCTCATGGCTTGCCCCAGTCCTCAAATGTGGTCTGTTCTGGAAGAGGAGAAACTTCCTGGCATGTGTGCCCTTTTCAAAAAGCTTTTGTGTAGCTATTTGGATATTACCCCATGATGTACTACTGTACCTGTGTAAAGTGCTCTCCAGGGGATTTGCTCACTGCGTGATTTCAAATGGGGGTGATAATCCTGCTCCTTGTAATGGAGTTCTGCCAGTTTCACTTTGTAATAAAAAGCTTCTACATTTAGCCAAGCTTAGGTAAATCTCTTTCTTTCCCCCAATAATGTAGACTATGACAAAGGAAGCACAACAAAATGAGCAACAAAAAGAGTTCAAGGGCACATAAAAGCCCATCTATAAAATATGGTAAAATAATCCGCCATCCGGCTGTTGGTGGTGGATAGGATATCAGAGGGGTATACTACAATCCAGGATCAATGAGTTCGCTAGCTAACAACCAGAAATACCACACAATTTCTTCATTAAAAATGCTAAACTTAGGTGCTTGCTGAGTCAACTAGATTATTCCCTTTTGAAGCTCATCTTTAAAAAAAAAAATAATTTAAAAAACTATGTATACTGAACAACAATATAAGACGTGCAACAATCTCTACATTTTTACAGTTGAAATAAGGAAATCAGTCCATTTAAATAAATTCATCATCAGGCCCAAATCTATGGATTTCACATGACCGGGAATACAGATATACAGT
This sequence comes from Oncorhynchus nerka, assembly GCF_034236695.1. NCBI lineage: Eukaryota > Metazoa > Chordata > Actinopteri > Salmoniformes > Salmonidae > Oncorhynchus > Oncorhynchus nerka. Next base: position 74,123,782 of record NC_088405.1, read on the forward strand.
GGGGCAAAAACGTATTTAGTCAGCCACCAATTGTGCATGTTCTCCCACTTAAAAAGATGAGGCCTGTAATTTTCATCATAGGTACACTTCAACTATGACAGACAAAATGAGAAGAAAAAAGCCAGAAAATCACATTGTAGGATTTTTAATGAAGTTATTTGCAAATTATGGTGGAAAATAAGTATTTGGTCAATAACAAAAGTTTCTCAATACTTTGTTATATACCCTTTGTTGGCAATGACAGAGGTCAAATGTTTTCTGTAAGTCTTCACAAGGTTTTCACACGCTGTTTCTGGTATTTTGGCCCATTCCTCCATGCAGATCTCCTCCAGAGCAGTGATGTTTTGGGGCAACACAGACTTTCAACTCCCTCCAAAGATGTTCTATGGGGTTGAGATCTGGAGACTGGCTAGGCCACTCCAGGACCTTGAAATGCTTCTTAAGAAGCCACTCCTTCATTGCCCGGGCGGTGTGTTTAGGATCATTGTCATGCTGAAAGACCCAGCCACGTTTCATCTTCAATGCCCTTGCTGATTGATGGAAGGAGGTTTTCACTCAAAATCTCACGATACATGGCCCCATTGATTCTTTCCTTTACACGGATCAGTCGTCCTGGTCCCCTTGCAGAAAAACAGTCCAAAAGCATGATGTTTCCACCCCCATGCTTCACAGTAGGTATGGTGTTCTTTGGATGCAACTCAGCATTCTTTGTCCTCCAAACACGACGGGTTAAGTTTTTACCAAAAAGTTATATTTTGGTTTCATCTGACATTCTCCCAATCTTCTTCTGGATCATCCAAATGCTCTCTAGCAAACTTCAGATGGGCCTGGACATGGTACTGGCTTAAGCAGGGGGACACATCTGGCACTGCAGGATTTGAGTCCCTGGCGGCGTAGTGTGTTACTGATGATAGGCTTTGTTACTTTGGTCCCAGCTCTCTGCAGGTCATTCACTAGGTCCCCCCGTGTGGTTCTGGGATTTTTGCTCACCGCTCACCGCTTGTGATCATTTTGACCCCACGGGGTGAGATCTTGCGTGGAGCCCCAGATCGAGGGAGATTATCAGTGGTCTTGTATGTCTTCCATTTCCTAATAATTGCTCCCACAGTTGATTTCTTCAAACCAATCTGCTTACCTATTGCAGATTCAGGTCTTCCCAGCCTGGTGCAGGTCTACAATTTTGTTTCTGGTGTCCTTTGACAGCTCTTTGGTCTTGGCCATAGTAGAGTATGGAGTGTGACTGTTTGAAGTTGTGGACAGGTGTCTTTTATACTGATAACAAGTTCAAACAGGTGCCATTAATACAGGTAACGAGTGGAGGTCAGAGGAGCCTCTTAAAGAAGAAGTTACAGGTCTGTGAGAGCCAGAAATCTTGCTTGTTTGTAGGTGACCAAATACTTATTTTCCACCATATTTTGCAAATAAATTCATAAAAATCCTACAATGTGATTTTCTGGATTTTTTTTCTCATTTTGTCTGTCATAGTTGAAGTGTACCTATGATGAAAATTACAGGCCTCATCTTTTTAAGTGGGAGAACTTACACAATTGGTGGCTGACTAAATACTTTTTTGCCCCACTGTACATCTATGAAGTTGGATAATGGCAGGAACTGGAACACGCTGTCGTACACGTCAATCCAGAGCATCCCAAACATGTTCAATGGGTGACATGTCTGGTGTGTATGCAGGCCATGGAAGAACTGGGACATTTTCAGCTTCCAGGAATTGTGTACAGATCCTTGCGAAATGGGGCCATGCATTATCATGCTGAAACATGAGGTGATGGCGGTGGATGAATGGCACAACAATAAGCCTCATGATCTCGTAACTGTATCTCTGTGCATTCGAATTGCCATCGACAAAATGCAAATTGTGTTTGTTGTCCATAGCTTATGCCTGCCCATACAATAACCCCACCATGGGGCATTCTGTTCACAACATTGACATCAGCAAACCGCCCGTCACACGACACCATACAACGTCTGCCATCTGCCCGGTACAGTTGAAACCGGGATTCATCAGTGAAGAGCACACCTTTTCAGCATGCCAGGGGCCATCAAATGTGAGCAAGTCAGTTACGACGCCAAACTGCAGTCAGGTCAAGACCTTGGTGAAGACAAGCACACACATGAGCTTACCGGAGATGGTTTCTGACAGTTTGTGCAGAAATTCTTTGGTTGTGCAAAACCCCAGTTTCATCAGCTGTACGTTGGAAGCGGCTTATCGTAGAGCAGTTAACATTCAGTTCTCTGGCAACAGCTCTGATGGACAGTCCTGCAGTCAGCATGCCAAATGCAAAACTTGAGACATCTGTGGCATTGTGTTGTGTGACAGCACAAGGTGCACGTGTGTAATGATCATGCTGTTTAATCAGCTTCTCGATAATCCATCCACATGTGTGCACAAAATGTGATAGAAATAAGGTTGTGGTGTATCTCTCTCTTATCAGTCCCCCTGATATGCACAGATAAGGTCCCCAGCATACCAAGGGACCCTGGGTATTAGAACACGCCGACTAAGCTCCGCTCTGCCCTCTCTATCCACCTCGACACAAGGGAGGAAATTGAATATCCGAATGTCATTGATGAAAAGGTTTCTCGATCTCAAAGATGGCCGACGCAAAGTGGACAATCATTGATAGGGTTTCATTCGTACACCATGAGGCTAGGATTTGAGAGAAATGGTTTAAACATTGATGGTTAGTCATGTTTACCAGCTATATTCCGAAAGGGTTCTGGAGGGTTGTAAGTGCATTAGAGGTCAGTCATCCTCATGATAATGGGTGTTAAGTGAAAGCGATAAACCCAAAGCTATGGGCCTTTGAATCGGAAGCGGTGTTGGAATATCAAACAGAGTTCTCTTCCTTAGAGTTAGCCCCCGTACGATGCATTTGTCTAATAATCCCTCAGCCTTGCCAGCTGATTATTTTCCTATTGCGGGGGTTACTAAAATATTGCTTTAATCTTGTCTCCCTGAAGCCACAAGTAAACTCACCCAGGCTTTAAGAAATAATACATCTGAGCTTGTCAAATATGTCCCGGCTTTGGAGCAGAAAAAAAATGTATTGTTGTGGTGAGATGGAGCGTTGATTTGGCCCCTGTAGCAAAACCTAGGGCAATTGAAAAACAAAACACAGCACTTCATTTACCAATCCCTCACTCATAAATCTCTGGGAGATATCAATACATGACTTTGGAGGGCTACTTCAAGAGATACAACACCCCCACCCATTTGTGGAGCCAATCCACATCACATCCAGTTGTTTTGAGGCTTTATGACAGAACCCAGGACACAGGCGAATGAATGGAGCAGGCTAAAAGTATACAGGAAGTGAGCACTTACTGATGAATTCATTCAAACACACACACACACAAAGGACCTGTGCAACTTCTGGAAACAATTAGGGCCAGTTAACTTGACCTGTTTGAACCAAATGAACTCCCGACTGAAATTTTCTTCACGTTTGTAATCGGAGATGGCGGCGACCCTAGCACAGGGCTGCTGGTATATAATTTGTAATTAGTCAACCAGAACCATCGCTCTGTGAGCTATCAACAATCAAAGCATTTGACAAGTCTTTAGAAAAACATGTAGGTTTATCAACAGGGGAACCGCAATTTCTGTCAATTGATCAGATATAAAACATTTATGGGACAAAATAATGTACAGGTTTGCTGATAATAAACAAAAAGGGAATCAAAAAATCATATTCAATCAAATCATGACTCACAATTCTGGCAATTGATTGCTGTAAATTAACATCGGTGATAAGATGGAGATCTGCATATACAGTTGAAGTCGGAAGTTTTACATACACCTTAGCCAAATACATTTAACTTGTTAGGAACTAGCTCCCGCTGTGGGGATCAAATCAGCGGAAATTTCAAGTGCGCCACGTATAGTTTTTGATAAAACTCAAACTTTCATTAAAATACACATACAAGGTACTGAATTAAAGCTACACTCGTTGTGAATCTAGCTACCAAGTCAGATTTGTAAAATGCTTTTCGGCGAAAGCATGAGAAGCTATTATCTGATAGCATACACCCCCAAAATACTACAACGCCACTTAAAACGACAGATTTTGCGGTAGCCGGCGCTACCCAAAACGCAGAAATAAAATATAAAACATTCATTACCTTTGACGAGCTTCTTTCTTGGCACTCTTAGATGTCCCATAAACATCACTATTGGGTCTTTTTTTCGATTAAATCGGTCCATATATAGCCTAGATATCGATCTATGAAGACTGTGTGATCAAGGAAAAAAATAGCGTTTTATAACGTAACGTCATTTTTTTAAATTAAAAAAGTCGACGATAAACTTTCACAAAACACTTCGAAATACTTTTGTAATGCAACTTTAGGTATTAGTAAACGTTAATAAGCGATCAAATTGATCACGAGGCGATGTATATTCTATAGCTGTACGTCTGGAAATAATGTCCGGGTAAATCTCAACCAAATTATCCGGTCAGAGACCGGAAGAAAGGCGCTGCCTTGCGTCCGTTTGACCAAGAAACAAAGCCTAGGCAAATGACAAGACTGTTGACATCGTGTGGAAGCTGTAGGTATTGCAACCCCATTTAATATGGTTCACCTTTAACAATAGGTTGGAGTGGCGCATGGATATATTTTCCCATTTTCAGTGATCAGATTTTCCTGCACTTTTCGATGAAACGCACGTTCTGTTATAGTCACAGCCGTGATTTAACCAGTTTTAGAAACGTCTGAGTGTTTTCTATCCACACATACTAATCATATGCATATACTATATTCCTGGCATGGGCGCTGAAATGTTGCGCGATTTTTAACAAAAAGCTGCGAAAATTCGCATGAGCCCTAACAGACTCAGTTTCACAATCCCTGACATTTAATCCTAGTAAAAATTCCCTGTCTTAAGTAAGTTAGGATCACCACTTTTACATGATTTGGAAAGGCTATATAAGGTCCCATAGTTGACAGTGCATGTCAGAGCAAAAACCAAACCATGAGGTCAAAGGAATTGTCTGTAGAGGTACAAGACAGGATTGTGTCGAGGCACAGATCTAGGGAAGTGGACCAAAAATGTCTGCAGCATTGAATGTCCCCAAGAACACACTGGCTGCCATCATTCTTAAATGGAAGTAGTTTGGAACCACCAAGACTCTTCCTAGAGCTGACCCCCCAACAAAACAAAAGGAGATGATCGTGGACTTCAGGAAACTGTAGAGGGAGGGAACCCCCCGGATCCACATCAACGGAACAGCAGTGGAGAAGGTGGAAAGTTAAGTTCCTCGGCGTACACATCACGGACAAACTGAAATGGTCCACCCACACAGACAGTGTGGCGAAGAAGGCCCAACAGCGCCTCTTCAACCTCAGGAGGCTGAAGAAATTTGGCTTGTTGTCTAAAACCCTCAAACTTTTACAGATGCACAAGTGAGAGCATCCTTTCGGGCTGCATCACCGCCTGGAACGGCAACTGCACCGCCCGCAACCGCAGAGCTCTCCTCCAGAGGGTGGTGCGGTCTGCACAACGCATCACCGGGGGCAAACTACCTGCCCTCCATGACACCTACAGTACTCGATGTCACAGGAAGGCCAAACAAAACAAAAAAAATCACCAAGGACAACAACCACCTGAGCCACTGTCTGTTCACCCCGCTACCATTTAAAAGGCGAGGTCAGTACAGGTGCATCAAAGCTGGGACCGAGAGACTAGCTACTCTCTCAAGGCCATTACCGTTAAACTGGAAATCATTGGCCACTTTAATAACACTCTCTCTCTCCCTCTAACTGGGGCGACGGTTCACCTTCCAACAGGACAACGACCCTAAGCACACAGCCAAGACAATGCAGGAGTGGCTTCGGGACAAGTCTCTCAAAGTCTTTGAGTGGCCCAGCCAGAGCCCGGACTTGAACCCGATCCAACATCTCTGGAGAGACCTGAAAATAGCTGTGCTGCAACACTCCCCCTCCAACCTGGCAGATCTTGAGAAGATCTGCAGAGAAGCATGGGAGAAACTCCCCAAATACAGGTGTGCCAAGCTTGTTGTGTCATATCCAAGAAGACTTGAGGCTGTAATCACTGCCAAAGGTGGTTCAACAAAGTACTGAGTAAAGGGTCTGAATACTTATGTAAATATATTGTCGTCTTTATGGGGTATCGTGTGCTAAAGGAGCTACATTCAACGGTCTTACCCACTCACAACACAAAACATGAGCATGTTTCACTCTGTTTGTATTAAAAATAAATGGAATTGTAAACAAAACACTGTTACGCTTCAAATAAAAATGATATGTAGGGCAGAGGCTGGAAATGGTGTTTAAGTTAGTGACACCATTTCAATAAAAGTACCTTGGGTGAACTGGAAGTGTTGTTTAAGTTAGACATCATATTCCAGTTGAAAAGAGGTCATTTTCTGGAAATGGTGTCGTTCAGTTAGAGACATTCTATTCCAGAATTGTATGCACATTGTAATAATAAATAAGAACTTGGATGGGTCCACAGTTTAGCAGAGATCACTTGCTGATCTTATTTATTTTCACATATCAGAGTAGCAGCACTGGGCCTAAAAAACCTTGTCTAAATACAACCATCGATTTGTAGGGGCATGCCTTACTAGACCAACCCTTGATGTTTTAGTTGTTGAATGATAGACAAATCAAATGACAAGATCGCTTTAAGCTGCATGCTTAAAAATGAAAAGTCACTCCACTGGAATGTAATTTGAGCATTACACAGAAATCACATGCTGTGAAGAAATGGGGTAAACAATCGCCGCTGAACTAGGGACCCCACAGCTCCCAATTCAACCACTGAAAACACAGGAAGTTGTACAAGATCAGGGTACAGAGTACAACTTTTCAGCAAAACAAGCATGAGTCGTCTTTAAAATGTCATCCAACTCTTTTCAGTTGCATAAAAGCTTGAATCTCCAGACATGACCTAGGACCTGGAAACTCACCCGGGGCGCCCCATCCCCTCCCACTCCTTGTCTCACTATAATCTTAAACAACTGGAAATGTGAGCTCTCAATCAATGCTGACACACTGAGTCAGTCCCAAATTCCAACTCCTACAAGCTTCATGGGGTGTTGGGCTGTGTGAGAGTGTCAGGCCATTAGCAGAAACAGATTGAGTGAGTGTTTGAGTGTTTCTTATGGCCTTTACAGTTTTGGAAGTTGCACAAATATTTCTCAGGACGCAGACAACAGCATGCTGTGTAGTCTACAACAGAAGTGCACGGTGGGATTTAAACAGCAGTGCTTGCCTGGCATGGATTTACTCGCTGCAGCCCCTCTTTTCAGACTTCCATCCACACCACGACTACCCCACCCTCCAGCTCTGCTGACGAGAAGCAGAGGCCAGCCGAGCGGCCCAAAGGTTAGGCTGCAGAGGGCAGGGCCTGGGTCCTGTGCACAGCCCTCATTTCCTGGCCTGGACAGTCTGCTCCACTCATAAAGCTAATAAGGCCCTCCTTGTCCCCCAGGTGGCTGGGAGCCCCGGCCTGGGACACTCCATCACTGGCCACACCGCAGGGTTCAGGGGTGTGCTGGGGTGGGTGTGAGGAGAGGGGGAGGGGGCTGCTTCCCATTAGTCGACCTCCTCCGCCAGGTGCAACTAATGGGCTCAGCCAGCGCCGCGGCAGGACGGCTCGGTAGTCACCCGGACAGGCCTGGAAGTCATCAGGGGAGAGAACCTCTGACTCGGTCACCTACAATAGACTACTGCTTTTGTTTCAGAGATCGACAACACTTTAGCTGTTGAGTTTGTAGATATAGTATTGCTATGATAGCCTACTTTAAACAATATGAATACAGATATTCAAGTATCATGTAGTATCAGCAACAAGTGAGCAGTAGCCTGGTGGCATTGCAATACAACTGCCTTAAAATGCCTACATTATTGACTTTAGTACACAAGAAAGTAACTCCTACCCAATTCTGGGTGAAAATTGACAAACATCAGATCCAATGCTATTGCCAGCAGTATAATGGAAAATACATTACTTATTCCAATTAAGAAATGCATTTTATTAACCAAAAATAGACAATGATTTGAAATATGTCCAGTAAAAGGCATATTAAAATCAGTTAAACTCTTCTCAGCAATGTTTTAAAAGCAGGTGATAGACCACAAGAAGCTAATTTCACATTTACTAATTCAAATAAATGTATTCAAAATCAGGCTTAAAATTTGTTGCATCAGAATTGTGATAAGAAAAGCTAAGAAAACAAACAATGAGTTTTAAAATCTCAAACATTAAAATTTAAATCAAGGATATTATCCAAAGAGTCATCTACAGTTGAAGTCAGACGTTTACATACACCTTAGCCAAATACATTTAAATTAAGTTTTTCACAATTCCTGACATTTAATCCTAGTAAAAAGTCCCTGTCTTAGGTCAGTTAGGATCACCATTTTATTTTAAGAATGTGAAATGTCAGAATAATAGTAGAGATTTATTTCAGCTTGTATTTCTTTCATCACATTCCCAGTGGGTTAGAAGTTAACATACTCAATTAGTATTTGGTAGCATTGCCTTTAAATTGTATAACTTGGGTCAAACATTTTGGGTAGCCTTCCACAAGCTTCCCACAATAAGTTGTGTGAATTTTGGCCCATTCCTCCTGACCGAGCTGGTGTAACCGAGTCAGGTTTGTAGGCCTCCTTGCGCGTACACGCTTTTTCAGTTCTGCCCACAACTTTTCTATGGGATCGAGATCAGGGCTTTGTGATGGCCACTCCAATACCTTGACTATGTTGTCCTTGAGCCATTTTGCCACAACTTTGGAAGAATGCTTGGGGTAATTGTCCATTTGGAAGACCCATTTGCGACCAAGCTTTAACTTCCTGACTGATATCTTGAGATGTTGCTTCAAAATATCCACATAATTTTCCTACCTCATGATGCCATCTATTTTGTGAAGAGCACCAGTCACTCCTGCAGCAAAGCACCCCCACAACATGATGCTGCCACCCCCGTGCTTCACGTTTGGGATGGTGTTCTTTGGCTTGCAAGCATCCCCCTTTCCCCTCCAACATAACAATGGTCATTATGGCCAAACAGTTCTATTTTTGTTTCAACAGACCAGAAGACATTTCTCCAAAAAGTACGATCTTTGTCACCATGTGCAGTTGCAAACCATAGTCTAGCTTTTTTTAATGCCAGTTTTGGAGCAGTGGTTTCTTCCTTGCTGAGCGGCCTTTCAGGTTATGTCGAGAAAGGACTCGTTTTACTGTGGATATAGATACCTTTGTACCCGTTTCCTCCAGCATCTTCACAAGGTCCTTTGCTGTTGTTCTGGGATTGATTTGCACTTTTCGCACCAAAGTACGTTCATCTCTAGGAGACAGAACAAGTCTCCTTCCTGAGCAGTATGACGGCTGCGTGGTCCCATGGTGTTTATACTTGCATACTATTGTTTGTACAGATGAACGTGGTACCTTCAGGCATTTGGAAATTGCTCCCAAGGATGAATCAGACTTGCGGAGGTCTACAATTTTTTTCTGAGGTCTTGGCTGATTTCTTTTGATTTTCCCATGATGTCAAGCAAAGAGGCACTGAGTGTGAAAGTAGGCCTTTAAATACATCCACAGGTACACCTCAAATTGACTCAACTGAGGTCAATTAGCTTATCAGAAGCTTCTAAAGTCATGACATAATTTTCTGGAATTTTCCAAGCTGTTTAAAGGCACAGTCAACTTAGTGTATGTAAACTTCTGACCCACTGGAATTGTGATACAGTGAATTATAAGTGAAATAATCTGTCTGTAAACAATTGTTGGAAAAATGACTTGTGTCATGCAATGATGTCCTAACCGACATGCCAAAACTATAGTTTGTTAACAAGAACAGTGGAGTGGTTGAAAAACAAGTTAATGACTCCAACCTAAGTGTATGTAAAACTTCCGACTTCAACTGTAGTTTGTTAGCTACGGTGCCTTCAGAAAGTTCACACACCCTTTAGACTTTTCAACATTGTGTGTAGACCTGTAACACAACAAAATACCCCTAATGTCAAAGTGGAATTATGTTTTTAGATATTTTTACAAATGAAAACTGAAATGGCTTGAGTCAACAAGTATTCAACCCCTTTAGTATGGCAAGCCAAAATAAGTTCAGGACTAAAAATGTGCTTAACATGTCACATAATAAGTTGCATGGACTCACTGTGTGCAATAATAGTGAGCAACATGATTTTTGAATGACTACATAATCTCTGTACCCCACACATACAGATAATTGCAAGGTCCCTCAGTCGAGCAGTGAATTTCAAACACAGATTCAACCACGAAGACCAGGGAGGGCTTCAAATGCCTCACAAAGGGCAACTAAAGACAGGTAAAAAAAAGCAGACATTGAATATCTCTTTCAGCATGCTGAAGTTATTAATTACACTTTGAATTCTGTATAAATACACCCAGACACTACAAAGATAAAGCTTTGTTCCTAACGCCGTCACCGGAAAGCAAGGAAACCACAGGGATTTCTCCAAGAGGCTAATTGTGAGTTTAAAACAATTATTGTTTAATGGCTGTGATAGGAGAAAACTGAGGATGGATCAAAGCATTTTTGTTACTCCACAATACTAACCTAAATGACAAAGTGAGAAGAAAGAAGCTGGAGGATTACCAGGTGGTCTGCGATTGTGGGGCTGGTTGGACGTACAGCCAAATTCTCTGAAATGACGTTGGAGGCAGCTTATGGTAGAGAAATTAACATTAAATTATCTAGCAACAGCTCGGGTGGACATTCTTGCATGCAAATTGCACAATCCCTCAAAACTTGAGACTTCTGTGGCATTGTGTTGTGCAGTTGTGTCACACATTTTAAAGTCGCCTTTTAATCTCCCCAGCACAAGATGCACCTGTGTAATGATCATGCTGTTTAAATCAGCATCTTAATATGCCCCACCTGTCAAGTGGATTGATTATCTTGGCAAAGAATAAATGCACACACAGGTAAAAAAAAATGTGTGCACAAAATTGGAGAGCAAAATGCTTTTTGCGCATATCGACATTTTCTGGGATTTTTTTTCAGCTCATGAAACATGGTACCAACACTTTACATGATGCGTTTATATTTTTGTTCAGTGTATATGAGCCAAAAACCAAACATATTCGAGATTTAAAAAGACAATCACAACTTTTGATAGGTAGATTCCAGAATGATTTAAGGTTGAAAAATGTAGTGCCTATATTATATGTACGTGCCTTCAGAAAGTATTCAGACCCCTTGACTTTTTCCACTGTTACGTTACAGCCTTATGCTAAAATGAATTAAATTGTCCCCTCAATCTACACACAATACCCCAAAATCCTAAAGCAAAAACAGATTTTTAGAAATGTTTGCTAATTTTATTAATATCACGTTTACATAAGTATTCAGACCCTTTACTCAGTACTTTGTTGAAGCACCTTTGGCAGCGATTACAGCCTCAACTCGTCTTGGGTAGAACGCTACAAGCTTGGTACACCTGTATTTGGGGAGTTCCTCCCATTCCTCTTTGCAGATCCTCTCAAGCTCTGTCAGGCTGGATGGGGAGCGTTGTTGCAAAGCTATTTTCAGGTCTCTCCAAAGATGTTAGATCAGTTCCAAGTCTGGCTCTGGTTGGGCCACTCAAGGACATTCAGAGACTTGTACCGAAGCCACTCCTGGTTTGCCTTGGCTGTGTGCTTAGGGTCGTTGTCCTGTTGGAAGGTGAATCTTCACCCTCAGTCTAAGGCCCTGAGCGCTCTGGAACAAGTTTTCATCAAGGACCTCTTGACTTTGCTCCATTTGCATTGATCCTTACTGGTCTACCTAGTCTCTGCCGCTGAAACACATCCCCACAGCATGATGCTACCACCACCATGCTTCACCGTAGGGATGGTGCCAGGTTTCCTCCAGACGTGATGCTTGGCATTCAGGCCAAAGAGTTCAATCTTGGTTTTATCAGACCAGAATCTTGCCCTTTAGGTGTCTTTTGTCTTTTGGCTTCCGTTTGGCCACTCTACCATAAAAAGCCTGATTGGTAGAGTGCTGCAGAGATGCTTGTCCGTCTGGAAGGTTCTCCCATCTCCACAGAGGAACTCCAGAGCGCTGTTAGAGTAACCATTGGGTTCTTGGTCACCTCTCTGACCAAGGCCCTTCTCCCCCAATTGCTCAGTTTGGCCACGTGGCCAGCTCTAAGAAATGGAGGCCACTATGTTCTCGGGTACCTTCAATGCTGCAGACATTTTTTTGGCACCCTTCCCCAGATCTGTGCCTCGACACAATCTTATCTCGGAGCTCTACGGACAATTCCTTCGACCTCATGGCTTGGTTTTTGCTCTGACATGCACTGTCAACTGTGAAACCTTATATCAGACATGTGTATGCCTTTCCAAATCACGTCCAATCAATTGAATTGACCTCAATTTCGAGTCTGAAAGCAAAGGATGTGAATACTTTTGTAAATAAGGTAATTGTAATACATTTGCAAAAATGTCTAAAACCTGTTTTTGCTTTGTCATTATGAGGTATTGTGTGTAGATTGCTGAGAGAAAAAAATATATTTAATCATTTTTAGAATAAGGCTGTAACATACCAAAATGTGGAAAAAGTCAAGGGGTCTGAATACTTTCCGAAGGCACTGTATATCAGCACCCTTAAATTAAGTTATTGTACAGAGATGACTTAAAATAGCATTTTAACGTTGATTTAAAGAAAGATAGATTTGGGCAAAAATTAATAGGTTTACACATGTTAAATGGAACAAACCCAATGACATGAAGTTAAACAAAGTTGAGCTTACCTATGTTGCTCCACAGCTTCGTTGTCTGGTAGCTCTGCGCCACACACGTTGCAGCGTTCATGCTGGTTCCTACCGTCTGGCTTCATACCGGCAGCCAGCTCCCCCAACTTGTTGAAGAACTCCCTCTGGATGAAGCTCTGGGGCAGAAGTCCCCCGTAGGCACTGAAGTCCATGGACATGGCCAGGGCAGGGGACAGATGGAGAGAAGTGGCCATGGAGGCCGGCATGGATAGCATGGTCTCATTTTTATGATTGGTAGGCAGCGAGTACAAGGAGGCCAGGTGTTTCTCGGTCATGCCGGTCATACCCGCCATGGCTTCTAGACCCATTTGGCCGCCATCTGCTTGGGAGTCGCCCATGCCATCCTCCCGGACGTAGTGCAGCTCGCGGGCGCTCGTGATCACACTGCTCCTGGTTGGAGTCCCGGGGCCATCGCGGTTCTTGTCCAACTCGCTGCTCCTTTTGCCATTGCTGGAGGCGCTGGACTCCATGGTTCTGGGGCTCCCATGGCCTCCACCTTCATCCACTTGCATCATCTCAGTCTTGATCTCGGTCATCAATTGGTGGTGGGAGTTTCCTTGAGTCAGGTGCTCGCCCCCAAAGCCCTGCTGCAGGAGGGACTGGCCTATGCTCATCAGGCTGTCCACGGCAGCTTTGGTTGGGCTCATGGTGGAAAGCCCGAAGGATGTGGAAACCGAGGGGCTCTGGTCCACCATACTGGCCAGGGCCGAGGCTTGCTGGACGGCTGAATGGTAGCTCCCCTCCATGGAATGCTTCTTGGCGTTCTTCCCTCCTTGCCTGCAATTGCGCTCATCGTCTTCCTCCGTGCCTTCCTCGTTCATGTTGACCTCCGTGTCGTTGTCGTCTGAGGACTGGATTGTCTCCAGGATCTTGAGGCATTGCTCCTCCAGGTACTCAATTTCCAGGATCTCTGCTGCGTACAGTAGGTCATCCAGGTCTTCCACTTTGGCCTGGAGTGTGGCAGTGTAGGCATACTCCAGTATCTGCTGGAAGGTCTTTGGTGAAAGAAAGTCCAGGGTGTAATGCTGGCTGTTGCGGTGAAACAGGATCTCAAACATCTTGCTGGTGCAGGCCAGCACGGTCCGATGAGCATGGAACTCCTGGCTGTCCACCATGATGACCACATCGCAGAGGGTTCCTGCCAGACGCATCTGGTTAGCCTTCTTCAGCAGGGCCGTGGGGTGGTTAGGGTTCTGGAGCTGGATCATACCCATTTTAGTCAAATCCATAACGTCGCTGAGGTCCGCCAGGCCAACTCATGAGGCTTGCTTTCACTCCTCAGCAGTTTGTTCACTTACCGGTATCTTTGTAAACAAGATAAGGCCAATCTGGAGAGAATGAATAGAGAAAAAGAAAAAAGCACTGAATATTTTAGGAAAATACAGCAGTTTAAAATCTAAATAATTGTTGACTTCTTAAGTCCAATAAACTTCTAATAACTGTTGAATAAGAACAGACCAATATATAAACCTACACTTTAGATTTTTAAAAATCCACACATAGTTCTGCAGTGTTTAGTTAAAATAATAAAATTGCTGTTGTGTTAATTAATGCAGTTTATTATAAAAGCAATTTCAAACCGTAATTGTTACAGTTGCAATCAGAAGTTTACATAAACCTTAGCCAAATACATTTAAACTCAGTTTCTCACAATTCCTGACATTTAATCTGAGCAAAAATTCCCTGTTTTAGGTCAGTTAGGATCACCATTTTATTTTAAGAATATGAAATGTCAGAATAATAGTAGAGAGAATGATCTTTTATTTCTTTCATCACATTCCCAGTGGGTCAGAAGTTTACATACACTCAATTAGTATTTGGTAGCATTGCCTTTAAATTGTTTAACGTGGGTCAAAAGTTTCTGATACCCTTCCACAAGCTTCCCACAATAAGTTGGGTGAATTTTGGCCCATTCCTCCTGACAGAGCTGGTGTAACTGAGTCAGGTTTGTAGGCCTCCTTGCTCGCTCACGCTTTTTCAGTTCTGCCCACACATGTTCTATAGGATTGAGGTCAGGGCTTTATGATGGCTACTCCAATACCTGGACTTTGTTGTCCTTGAGCCATTTTGACACAACGTTGGAAGTATGCTTGGGGTCATTGTCCATTTGGAAGACCCATTTGCGACCAAGCTTTAACTTCCTGACTGATGTCTTGAGATGTTGCTTCAATATATTCCACATCATTTTCCTACCTCATGATACCATCTATTTTGTAAAGTGCAGCAGTCCCTCCTGCAGCAAAGCACCCCCACAACATGATGCTGCCACCCCCGTGCTTCACGGTTGGGATGGTGTTCTTCGGCTTGCAAGCCTCCCCCTTTTTCCTCCAAACATAATGATGGTCATTATGGCCAAACAGTTCTATTTTTGTTTCATCAGAGCAGGGGACATTTCTCCAAAATGAACAATCTTTGTCCCCATGTGCAGTTGCAAACCATAGTCTTGCTTTTTTTAATGGCAGTTTTGGAGCAGTGGTTTCTTCCTTACTGAGCGGCCTTTCAGGTTATGTCGATATAGGACTCATTTTACTGTGGAATAGATATTTTTGTATCTGTTTCCTCCAGCATCTTCACAACGTCCTTTGCTGTTGTTCTGGGATTGATTTGCACTTTTTGCACCAA
Organism: Oncorhynchus nerka; assembly: GCF_034236695.1. Lineage (NCBI taxonomy): Eukaryota > Metazoa > Chordata > Actinopteri > Salmoniformes > Salmonidae > Oncorhynchus > Oncorhynchus nerka. The sequence continues at coordinate 74,139,189 of NC_088405.1, forward strand.
AATACGTTCATCTCTAGGAGACAGAACAAGTCTCCTTCCTGAGCGGTATGACTTGCATACTATTGTTTGTACGGATGAACGTGGTACCTTCAGCCATTTGGAAATTGCTCCCAAGGATGAACCAGACTGGCGGAGGTCTACAATATTTTTTTCTGAGGTCTTGGCTGATTTCTTTTGATTTTCCCATGATGTCAAGCAAAGAGGCACTGCGTTTGAAGGTAGACCTTGAAATACATCCACAGGTACACCTCCAATTGACTCAACTGAGGTCAATTAGCCTATCAGAAGCTTCTAAAGCCATGACATCATTTTCTGGAATTTTCCAAGCTGTTTAAAGGCAGTGTCAACTTAGTGTATTTAAACGTCTGACCTACTAGAATTGTGATACAGTGAAATAATCGGTCTGTAAACAATTGTTAGAAAAATGTATTTTGTCATGCACAAAGTAGATGTCCTAACCAACTTGCCAAAATTATAGTTTGTTAACAAGAAATTTGTGGAGTGATCGAAAAACGAGTTTTAATGACTCCAACTTAAGTGTATGCAAACTTCCGACTTCAACTGTACTTGGCTTGTATTTCAATTTGATAAAGAACAGCAATTTATCCTTATTTTCTGGGCATTTTAAATTCAATTGTTCTCCTTCAAATAGGCTATACAATAACATGGGACACTTCATAAAAAAGGGGGGAAATTATATGAACATGACATTGAGCTGTTCTTTTCATAAGAAATACAAATATGGACACAACCCTGCTAGGATCGTAAAAATGTCATGCAAAAACATCATACTTGAAATTGATGAACATAGAGCAAATTATCAATTGATAAATAACAGAAGTCAAAAGCCAAGCAGACCTAATAACCCACAGATAACCCACAGATATATATATATTTTTAATCATATATTTTGCCCCTCAATTTATAGTTATCTGACAGGTTGAAGCACATGAACAGCGAAAAATAAGGACCCATGAGAACCTTGCAACACCCTAGTCTTTGTTAGAACGCATTGGTGCTTGGTTCACAAAGACCATCAACACCCATTCTGAAATTAAATGGCATCTTATTCAGTATTCTCATCACAGAGAGGAGCAGTGAGCCGAGGAGGGAGCGAGCAGCGAGCGGCTGCCAGGAATAGTTGGAACAGAGGATGTCGCAAAAGCAAACACCATGCAGCACCAACAAGATGATATCAAATCAAATGTTATTGGTCACATACACATGGTTAGCAGATGGTAATGCAAGTGTAGCGAAATGCTTGTATTGTAAGCATTACATGTCCATATGCCAAAAGTGCAGGTTTATACATGGACAGAATAGTTTCCATATACTGCTTTTACTTGGTTCGGAAGAGTGACATCAGATGCATACTACAGGCGGGAAGTAGGCTAGGCTGTGAGATCAATGACTTGAACACACGTTGGCCCTGTACAGTGCCTTCAGAAATTATCCACATCCCTTGACTGTTACAAAGTGGGATTAAAATGGATTAGCCTTTTTTTGTCAACAATCTACACAAAATACTCTCATGTCAAAGTAGAAGACAAATTCGAACATTTGTAAAAATTAAAAAGTATGGAACATATGTTGATTAGATAAGTATTCAACCCCGAGAACAATAAGTGTTAGAATCACCTTTGGCAGTGATTACAGTTGTGATTATTTCTGGATAAGAGTAAGAGCTTTGCACACCTGTATTGTGTAAGATTAGCCTATTATTATTTTTTTTATTCTTCAAGCTCTGTCGAATTGGTTGATGATCATTGCTAGACAACCATTTTATGGTCTTGCCTTAGATTTTCAGCAGATTTAAGTCAGAACTAACTTGGCCACTCAGGATCATTCACTAGCTACGTTTCCATTAACTCGTCCAGTGATTGTTTGTTTGTCGACATTTACAAAGTTTGATTAAAACAAATTGCCTGCAGGGGTGCATTTCCATTTAAAATATCATGTTGATGAATACAGCTGGACGTAATGATGTCACTAACCTAAAAAAAATGTTTTTTGAAAGAAATATAGAGTGTTAAATCAAAATGGTTGAAGTGTTTCCATGACCCATTTAGGCAAATTGCACATTAATAAATTGGCCTGTATTCCCTCACACCTATCGGGTTTAATCGGTTTTAGCCCGCTAAAGCCAGCATAGATAGAAAGCAATAATTTACTATTATTTGCCATGTCCTAATACTTGTCATGTGCCAACGTATCGTTACGGACCGTTCCATGGGGAAACTTGTACTCATGTGTATCTGAAATAATTGGATGGGGAAACTTGTACTCATGTTGATCTGAAATAATTGGATGGGGAAACTTGTACTCATGTTGATCTGAAATAATTGGATGGGGAAACTTGCCAGCCAACCAGAAAGCAAGGTGAAGCAATTCAGGCATTTTTGAAAGTCAGGACAATCTTTGTTTTGCAAATAAAATACTTTATAGTTCAAAAGAATATATTTTTCAAGACGTACGCATTTAGAATGAAATGTGGAATGGAGCTTTATAGTTACGCGGTGAAATCACGTGCCCTAGGTACCTTCAAAATGATTATGCAGTCATCATTTATTATAAAAACACAGTTCCCTAATTCATCTAAATAAATGAAGTTTGACAGAAGGAAAATCCACCCGTCGAATGGATAAACATTTTGTTGATCTTTAGAAAAATGTTCTTTATGTCTCCTATATCTGCTGTTTCCATGACATATGTCACTTTTGTTGTTGTTGCAACATTGCTTTGTCAAATAAACAGAAACCTGCCTACTGGGTTAATGGAAACCTTGGTCTTCTTGGTAATCCACTCATGTAGATTTGGCCTTGTGTTTTAGATTATCGTCCTGCTGAAAGATGAATTGATTTCCCAGTGTCTGGTGGAAAGAAGACAACCAGATTTTCTTCTGGGAAGTGCTTAGCTCCAGTCTGTTTCTTTTTTATCCTGAAAAACTCTGCAGTCCTTAATGATTACAAGCATACCCATAACATGATGGGTAGCACTTTGTGACATTGGCTGATGTAAAAAGGGCTTTATAAATACATTTGATTTATGCAGCCATCACAATGCTTGAACATATGGAGAGTAGTACTCAGTAATGTGTTGTATTTTCCCAAAACATAACATTTTGTATTCAGGACAAAAAAAAAGTGTCCTGAATGTTTCCCAGATGTTTTACATTAGTGCCTTGTTGCAAACAGGATGCATGTTTTGGAATTGTTGTATTCTGTTCAGGCTTCCTTCTTTTCACTGTCAATTAGGTTAGTATTGTGTTGATCCTTAGTGCTCTCCTATCATAGCCATTGAACTATGAAACTGTTTTAAAGTCACCATTGGCTTCATGGTGAAATCCATGAGCGGTTTCCTTTCTCTCCGGCAACTGAGTTAGGAAGGACGCCTGTATCTTTGTAATAACTGCATGTATTGATACACCATCCAAAGTGTAATTAATAACTCCACCATGCTCAAAGGGATATTCAATGTCCGTTTGTTTTTTTACCCATCTACCAATAGGTGCCTTCTTTGCAAGGGATTGGAAAACCTCCCTGGTCTCTGTGGTTGAAATTCGCTGCGCGGCTGTGGGTCCTTACAGATAATTGTATGCCTGGGCTACAGAGATGAGGTTGTCATTCAAAAATCATGCTAAACACTATTATTGCAACTTATTAAGCACATTTTCACTACTGAACTTACTTAGGCTTGTCATAACAAAAGGGTTGAATACTTATGGACTCAAGACATTTCAGCTTTTCATTTTTTATTAATTTGTAATCATTTGAAAAACATACTTTCACTTTGACATGATGCGTGTTGGCCAATTTAATCTATTTTAAAGTCAGGCTGTACCAGAAACAAAACGTGGAAAAGGCACTGTATGTATCATTGCCCACTCACAAAAGGCAACACCTCAAGAATAATAACCTTTAAGTTAATAATACTAAATGATCATAATATATTCCTGACTGTTGATATTGCTATTATCATTATTGATGTAAATGTTATTTTAGTAACCTTTAACAATTAATATGATAATGTATCATTATTTTAGGCAAATCATTTTATAATTGAACAAATTAGAAATATTCCATTATAAATCAGTAAAAATAAAATTGTAGGCTACATATATTTAAATGTTCCCTGAAATGAGATTGATAAAGAGCAGATAATATTAATTTATGCCTTAATTTTGCATCCACATTTCCTAAACAGTTATACTAGATTAGCAACACCCAGGCTCATCAGAGTGGCTCTCACAAAGAAAGTCAACAGTTTGCAGTCATCAGATATATTGTTGAGCAGTTAATCAAGGCTGTATAAATCTGGTATTGATGAGACTGTATATTAGTAGTGGCTGTCCAACAAATAATGTGGTGGCGTAAAAATGTTTTTTTCTTCTTTAAGACACAAATGCCAATTTAGCTCTAACCTATGACCTAGTAAATAGGTCAATGTCTGTAGCGTTGCATAATAAGGTTTGGCTGCATTTAGACAGGCAGCCCAATTCTGATATTTTTTTCCCTAATTGGTCTTTTGACCAGTCAGATTCGCTGTGAAAAAGATCTGATGTGAAAAGGTCTGGGGTGTATTCATTACCTCAATTATGTTGCAAAACTTTTATTTTATGCCAAAAATAAAACGTTTTGTAACGAAAACAATGTTTTTTTGGACAAATTCAGGTAGGTCCTTACCTGTTTCGTTCCCTTTGTTCGGTTTGCTTCTTAAACGGTAAAACGGTTTCCGTTGCAGGACGTAATGAATATACCCCTGATGTGATTGGTCAAAAGACCAATTAGTGGAAAAATATCAGAATTGCGCTGCCTGTGTAAACGCTGCCTAAGTGTCCCAGGTTTACCATACGAAACAATCGAAAGTTGTCTAATGAGGATCAGTAATGTAAAGGCCAGAAAACGTATTCATTAAACCGACTCGGTTGCAAAACGTTTCTTAAACGGAAGCAAACAGAACAAAACGGAGGGGGGCCTACCTGAATTTGTCCAACTCGTTTTAGTTGGAAATCGTTCCGTTTTGCAACTGTTTGGACTAATGATTACACCCCAGGTTTGAGACAGTGCGTTAATGTCACCAAATAATTTAACGCAATCGTGTGATACGTGCAGAAGACACCATTCGAAGGATTAATTATTAGTCTGTCAAAATGCTGTATTGAGCGCATATCAACGCCAACATAATGCAATCAGATCGAGAATCCTCTGAAGACCAACTGTAGCCAGTCAGCTGTCTGTCCAAGGCGCGCATCTCTTTAATGCAGTCTATACTCAAAAGAGTCCTGATGTTTAAAGCCGAAACGATAAAAACCTATGCTCGTGGAAATTGTGTCCAGACACATTTTGCTCAATAACAAATAGTACTCACACGTATCTCAGCAGAGTCTACTAAAGTAACGTTACATATGGGCGAATGAGACACAAATACATGATCTCAGCAGGGACTGGTTGCAACAATGATTACATTCACTAGCTTGCTATTCTGATTAACACACAGGTGGAATCGTCTGAAGTGATATCATTGAAGTGCTATCGTTGCAGTTGATAGCATTTTAATTGGACATGTCATGCTCGAGCTTGGAAGAGCGATATAACCCATATCGATAGCAATTCAACTCGCCAGTCCATATATAAAAACAATTATACTAAATTATTTGCATCAAACGGAGGCAACATGATTGCGAATCCAGGAATTAGCAGCAGTCTATCAATTTACTATGCGGGTCCCTACAGTACAATGTAGCCTACATCAGCTAAAATAGATGGACACAGTTCAGACTATTGCCCCTGTGTTCGTGATGATTTGTGATCACTCCTGCACGAGCACCTCAAGTGCGTCATTATTCATTTTTTAAACTTCCAGGAAAATAACAGCGGCGTGAGGTATCAGCGTATACTGTATTCTCATTTCAACAGGAAAACACGATTCTCAGAATAAACCACATGGAAGAACGTCACACTGTCTGATTTGCAATGTAGCCTAAACCCAGACATCACGTTCTCATGCTGCGATCTCCCGAATATGTTGACAGACGGTTACGTCAACCTAACATCTTTACATGCCCAATGTTGTGTTTATGTTAACTTCAACACCTTTCATGCGCTCAGACTTGTGGCTTCATCTGACACCCAAACACTTTCAATTTAAAATACTTCAGCGCACACATAAATTGATATTTGAACTTCGCTTGCCAAACTGTTGCGCCGCAACTCCCTATGGGCTACTGTAACTTAATGTGGGTTTAAAATGATGATAACAAACATACTATTAAATCATTCATAATGCGAGAGTACACAGGCAAACAACAACTGTAAGCATGCAGAAAAGCGGGTCTGTCACTAACACGAAAGCTGCGCACCCATATCAGTACTCACCTAAGTTGCAAGTTTTGATTCCGAATGTGTGGTTATTGGGCTACAGCATAGCAATGCAGTTCACAGTACCCGCTCTCACACGCACTAACTCCTCTCTTCTTTCGTGTTAGCAAATCAACACAACGGTGACGTCAACGCACCGAGTCACTCTTATTTCCCTTGAATCCATGCAAACACTGCGAAAGTGAGACACCTAGGGGGCTGCCGAATGTTTAAAGAGATTTTCTGATACTTTTGTATACTTTTTAGTCAGAGGTTCTGAAAGTAACACTCACAATCCAAAAGTGGTCCCCGAAAATTTCATGTGCACGTGCACCTCTGCCATTTGCACAGGTGTCCCAAAGCTGAGGGAGGGAAAATTATTACGCGTGAAGGGGCTAATTAGACCATCAGATAGCCACTTCTACCTAGCCAGCAAGGCTGCAGCCTTCAGAACTTCCAGACACACACTGCAATATGTTTGGAGGTCGCACAATTTAATACAAACAATGGATCGGTGCGCCTAATTATATATCATCTGCTTTTTTTACGCATGATTTCGAGACTTGACACATATAACAGATGCAATATCTCCCAAATTAAATTTTTAACTGTTACTGAGGTTTATATATTGTAAAACTACAGGGGGGATTTGCTAATTAGAATATCATGTTTGTTTTATTATTTAAAAGTGGAACATGAATTGCATCATTCAAGACAGGAGTGTGTATTGATCCCATTGCCACTCTCTGGAAGTCACCCAGAGTTTCATCAGCAACATGTGACAACCGAGGGGAGGTTCGTATTGGAGAGGGTGTGGTTTGGGATACAATGACAAGCTCTCTTTGCTGTGTCCACTGAGCCATTGGGCCTGCCCTGCAACCTCATTGGTTAATGCTGGGCAGGCCTTTTGCTGGCTGTCACTCAAATACCAGGGGCTGAAGCTCATTGGCTCAAACTCAAATTGCTAAGCAGTTGGCCCATGTGGGGGGAAATGTAGGAGAAATGGCGAGGTACAGCTTCAAGAAAACAATTCTGCATGTACAAACTACACATTGACACTTCAGCCAAAAGTGGGAGGTTTTAAAAATACTTTCTTCTTGTAGTTTTTTTCTTATCGCACATAGTAAGAAAAACTAACAAGAAATATGCCTCATATTGAAGATAATTGTCCAAGAAAGTTTTTGAATAACACATAAAAAATATGAATTAATATGCTACTTTAAAAATAGATAATTAAACAAATCCCCATATTTAGGCCTACTCTATCACTTATCAAAATATAGCCTAACATTTATAGTGCTTTTATTTGCCCCACCAGTGTCACTTGGCTTCATGTTGTTTTTTTACAACTTGTTTGCTTGTAGCCAACAGGCATTGAGCTGTGTACAGTAGACCTATTGGGAGGTAGGAGGTATATGTTACTGCAAGGGTAGGCAACCCTGGTCCTGGAGTGCCGCAGGCATTTCATGTTTTTACATTTATCAAATCAAATCAAATCAAATTTTATTTGTCACATACACATGGTTAGCAGATGTTAATGTGAGTGTAGCGAAATGCTTGTGCTTCTATTTCTGACAATGCAGTGATAACCAACAAGTAATCTAACTAACAATTCCAAAACTACTGTCTTATACACAGTGTAAGGGGATAAAGAATATGTACATAAGGATATATGAATGAGTGATGGTACAGAGCAGCATACAGTAGATGGTATCGAGTACAGTATATACATATGAGATGAGTATGTAGACAAAGTAAACAAAGTGGCATAGTTAAAGTGGCTAGTGATACATGTATTACATAAGGATGCAGTCGATGATGTAGAGTACAGTATATACGTATGCATATGAGATGAATAATGTAGGGTAAGTAACATTATATAAGGTAGCATTGTTTAAAGTGGCTAGTGATATATTTACATCATTTCCCATCAATTCCCATTATTAAAGTGGCTGGAGTTGGGTCAGTGTCAATGACAGTGTGTTGGCAGCAGCCACTCAATGTTAGTGGTGGCTGTTTAACAGTCTGATGGCCTTGAGATAGAAGCTGTTTTTCAGTCTCTCGGTCCCAGCTTTGATGCACCTGTACTGACCTCGCCTTCTGGATGATAGCGGGGTGAACAGGCAGTGGTTCTGGTGGTTGATGTCCTTGATGATCTTTATGGCCTTCCTGTAACATCGGGTGGTGTAGGTGTCCTGGAGGGCAGGTAGTTTGCCCCCGGTGATGCGTTGTGCAGACCTCACTACCCTCTGGAGAGCCTTACGGTTGAGGGCGGAGCAGTTGCCGTACCAGGCGGTGATACAGCCCGCCAGGATGCTCTCGATTGTGCATCTGTAGAAGTTTGTGAGTGCTTTTGGTGACAAGCCAAATTTCTTCAGCCTCCTGAGGTTGAAGAGGCGCTGCTGCGCCTTCTTCACGACGCTGTCAGTGTGAGTGGACCAATTCAGTTTGTCTGTGATGTGTATGCCGAGGAACTTAAAACTTGCTACCCTCTCCACTACTGTTCCATCGATGTGGATAGGGGGTGTTCCCTCTGCTGTTTCCTGAAGTCCACAATCATCTCCTTAGTTTTGTTGACGTTGAGTGTGAGGTTATTTTCCTGACACCACAATCCGAGGGCCCTCACCTCCTCCCTGTAGGCCGTCTCGTCGTTGTTGGTAATCAAGCCTACCACTGTTGTGTCGTCCGCAAACTTGATGATTGAGTTGGAGGCGTGCGTGGCCACGCAGTCGTGGGTGAACAGGGAGTACAGGAGAGGGCTCAGAACGCACCCTGTGGGGCCCCCGTGTTGAGGATCAGCGGGGAGGAGATGTTGTTGCCTACCCTCACCACCTGGGGGCGGCCCGTCAGGAAGTCCAGTACCCAGTTGCACAGGGGGCGGGTCGAGACCCAGGGTCTCGAGCTTGATGACGAGCTTGAGGGTACTATGGTGTTGAATGCCGAGCTGTAGTCGATGAACAGCATTCTCACATAGGTATTCCTCTTGTCCAGGTGGGTTAGGGCAGTGTGCAGTGTGGTTGAGATTGCATCGTCTGTGGACCTATTTGGGCGGTAAGCAAATTGGAGTGGGTCTAGGGTGTCAGGTAGGGTGGAGGTGATATGGTCCTTGACTAGTCTCTCAAAGCACTTCATGATGACGGAAGTGAGTGCTACGGGGCGGTAGTCGTTTAGCTCAGTTACCTTAGCTTTCTTGGGAACAGGAACAATGGTGGCCCTCTTGAAGCATGTGGGAACAGCAGACTGGTATAGGGATTGATTGAATATGACCGTAAACACACCGGCCAGCTGGTCTGCGCATGCTCTGAGGGCGCGGCTGGGGATGCCGTCTGGGCCTGCAGCCTTGCGAGGGTTACCACGTTTAAATGTCTTACTCACCTCGGCTGCAGTGAAGGAGAGACCGCATGTTTTCGTTGCAGGCCGTGTCAGTGGCACTGTATTGTCCTCAAAGCGGGCAAAAGTTATTTAGTCTGCCTGGGAGCAAGACATCCTGGTCCGTGACTGGGCTGGGTTTCTTCTTGTAGTCCGTGATTGACTGTAGACCCTGCCACATGCCTCTTGTGTCTGAGCCGTTGAATTGAGATTCTACTTTGTCTCTGTACTGACGCTTAGCTTGTTTAATAGCCTTGCGGAGGAATAGCTGCACTGTTTGTATTCGGTCATGTTGCCAGACACCTTGCCCTGATTAAAAGCAGTGGTTCGCGCTTTCAGTTTCACACGAATGCTGCCATCAATCCACGGTTTCTGGTTAGGGAATGTTTTTATCGTTGCTATGGGAACGACATCTTCAACGCACGTTCTAATGAACTCGCACACCGAATCAGCGTATTCGTCAATATTTTTATCTGACGCAATACGAAACATGTCCCAGTCCACGTGATGGAAGCAGTCTTGGAGTGTGGAGTCAGCTTGGTCTGACCAGCGTTGGACAGACCTCAGCGTGGGAGCCTCTTGTTTAAGTTTCTGCCTGTAGGCAGGGATCAACAAAATGGAGTCGTGGTCAGCTTTTCCGAAAGGGGGGGCGGGGCAGGGCCTTATATGCGTCGCGGAAGTTAGAGTAACAATGATCCAAGGTTTTACCACTCCTGGTTGCGCAATCGATATGCTGATAAAATTTAGGGAGTCTTGTTTTCAGATTAGCTTTGTTAAAATCCCCAGCTACAATGAATGCAGCCTCCGGATAAATGGTTTCCAGTTTGCAAAGAGTTAAATAAAGTTCGTTCAGAGCCATCGATGTGTCTGCTTGGGGGGGGATATATACGGCTGTGATTATAATCGAAGAGAATTCTCTTGGAAGATAATGCGGTCTACATTTGATTGTGAGGAATTCTAAATCAGGTGAACAGAAGGATTTGAGTTCCTGTATGTTTCCTTCATCACACCATGTCTCGTTAGTCATGAGGCATACGCCCCCGCCACTCTTCTTACCAGAAAGATGTTTGTTTCTGTCGGCGCGATGCGTGGAGAAACCCGTTGGTTTTCTTACTTGCACCGCACCCAACCTGGAAGACCAGGTATGTTGAATTTAGGCAATCACTGAACTGATCATTTAGCTCAGTTGGACAGGTGTGGTGCCTAGTTGTTCCAAGAACAGGGTTTCCTACCACTGGGTTACTGTATTTCCTAAGCCACACTCACAGTTACTGTATCAGTACAATAATGATAAGCGGCTAGTTGTGTTTAAAAACTTGTTTTATATTAGCCCCTAGGCTATAATTCCATGCCAGCGGGAGCAGAAAATTATTTTTGGTATTGCAGATTGTTCTAGCAATTCTCACATATGAATTTAATTGGGAAAAAGGATGTTTAACATGCTTTTTACATTTGTATCACAACCAATTTCCTTAAAATCATGATGAAATTGACAATTTTAGGTTATTTTTTGGACCATATGATCTGTGAACTGTACAAGATATAGACAACATCTTGGTGTCATTATACTCCTTATAGTGTTCTCTCAAATATGAGGTATGTTTTTATTCTGAAATACACATTTTAACATTCATTTATTCAACATTACAATATCTCAAAACAACCCTTTTTAAATGTAGCTTACTTTTAGACATTTAAAAAAAAAATTTTTACCTTTATTTAACCAGGCAAGTCAGTTAAGAACACATTCTTATTTTCAATGACAGCCTGGGAACAGTGGGTTAACTGCCTGTTCAGGGGCAGAACGACAGATTTGTACCTTGTCAGCTCTGTACCTTGTCAGCTCGGGGGTTTGAACTCGCAACCTTCTGGTTACTAGTCCAACGCTCTAACCACTAGGCTACCCTGCCACCGCAGACGTATTGTTTATAACAATATACTCTGTACATAGAGATGGACATTATAGGTAATTAACCAATCACAGTCCTCCTTTAGGATTACACATTCAGATAGTCAGCAGCAGAAGGAGTTCAGAATTAGCAGAACCCCCTGGAAATTTGATGTACTTGTAGAGTATATTTTTCCAAACACCTGACAGGTGTGGCATATCAAGAAGCTAATTTAAACAGCACAAGCATTACACAGGTGCACCTTGTGCCGGGGAGAATTAAAGGCCACTTTAAAATGTGCAGTTTTGTCACACAACATCACAGATGTCTGACGTTTTGAGGGAGCATGCAATTGGCATGCTGACCTTAGGAATGTCCACCAGAGCTATTGCCAGGGAGAATTGAATGTTAATTTCTCTACCATAAGCCGCCTCCAACATCATTTTAGATAATTTGGCAGTATGTCCAACCTGGCCTCCCAAATGCAGACCACGTGTATGGTGTCGTGTGGGCAAGCGGTTTGCTGATGTCAACATTGTGAACAGAGTGCCCCATGGTGGTGGTGGGGTTATGGTATGGGCATGCATAAGCTATGGACAACGAACACAATTGTATTCACTGTCACGAGATCCTAAGGACCATTGTCGTGCCATTCATCCGGCGCGATCACCTGATGTTTCAGAATTATATTCACAGCTCCATATCGCAAGGATCTGTACAATTCCTGGAAGTTGAAAATGTCAACATTTTTTCATGGCCTGCATACTCAGACATGTCACCCATTGAGCTCTGGATCGACGTGTTCCAGGTTGGAGGATGGTGGCAACTAAATTGTGGAGGACGGACTCGTGGTAATGGCTGGAGCAGAATTGGTGGAATAGTATCAAATACATCAAACACATGGTTTGATGCCATTCCGTTTGCGCCATTACAGCCATTATTATGAGCCGTCCTCCCATCAGCAGCCTCTACTGATGTGTACAACGGTGTGTTCCAGTTCCCGTCAATGTACATCAGCTTCGCACAGCCATTAAAGAGGAGTGGGACAACATTCAACAGGCCGCAATCAACAGCTTGATCAACTCTATGCAAAGGAGATGTGTCACACTGCATGAGGCAAATGGTGGTCACACCAGCTACTGACTGGTTTTATAATCCACACCCCTATCTTTTTTTAAGGTATCCAACAGATGCATATCTGTATTCCCAGTCATGTGAAATCCATTGATTAGGGCCTAATGGATTTAATTTTTAATTTTACCTTTATTTAACTAGGCAAGTCAGTTAAGAACCAATTCTTATTTTCAATGACGGCCTAGGAACAGTGGGTTAACTGCCTGTTCAGGGGCAAAACGACAGATTTGTAACTTGTCAGCTCGGGGACTTGAACTTGAAACCTTCCGGTTACTAGTCCAACGCTCTAACCACTAGGCTACCCTGCCACCCCTTTATTTCAATTGACTGATTTCGTTTTGAACTGTAACTCAGTAAAATCTTTGAAATTGTTGCATGTTACCCCCAACCACATACCCCAACCAGAAGCCATGGATTACAGGCAACATTCGCACTGAGTAAATGCTAGAGCTGCCGCTTTCAAGGAGCGGGTCTCTAACCCGGAAGCTTACAAGAAATCCCCCTATGCCCTCTGACGAACCATCAAACAGGCAAAGTGTCAATACAGGATGAAGATCGAATCGTAATACACCGGCTCTGACTCTTGTCGGAAGTTGCAGGGCTTGCAAATCATTACAGACTACAAAGGGAAGCACAGCCGAGAGCTGCCCAGTGACACGAGCCTACCAGACGAACTAAACTACTTCCATGCTTGCTTCAAGGCAAATAACACTGAAACATGGATGAGAGCACCAGCTGTGTGATCAGTGACAGTGTGATCACGCTCGCCATAGCCGATGTGAGTAAGAGCTTTAAACAGGTCAACATTCACAAGGCTGCAGGGCTAGACGGATTACCAGGACGTGTACTGCGAGCATGCGCTGACCAACTGGCAAGTGTCTTCACTGACATTTTCAACCTCTCCCTGTCCGAATCTGTAATACCAATATGTTTCAAGCAGACCACTATAGTGCCTGTGCCCAAGAACACTAAGGTAACCTGCCTAAATTACTACCGACCCGTAGTACTCACGTCTGGAGCCATGAAGTGCTTTGAAAGGTTGGTCATAGCTCACATCAACACCCACTCCAATTTGCATACCACCCCAACAGATCCACAGATGATGCAGATGATGACCTGGAGAAAAGGAACACCTATGTGAGAATGCTATTCATTGACTACAGCTCAGCGTTCAACATCACAGGGCCCTCAAAGCTCATCACTAAGCTAAGGACCCTGGGACTAAACACCTCCCTCTGCAACTGGATCCTGGACTTCCTGATGGGCCGCCCCAGGTGGTGAGGGTAGGTAACAACACATCCGCTACGCTGATCCTCAACACAGTGGCCCCTCAGGGGTGCATGCTCAGTCCCCTCCTGTACTCCCTGTTCACTCATGACTGCACGGCCAGGCACGACTCCAACACCATCATTACGTTTGCCGATAACACAACAGTGGTAGGCCTGATCACCAACAACGATGAGACAGTCTATAGGGAGGAGGTCAGAGACCTGGCCGTGTGGTGCCAGGACAACAACCTCCCCTCAACGTGATCAAGACAAAGGAGATTGTGGACTACAGGAAAAAGAGGTTCGAGCACACCCCCATATTCTCATTGACGGGGCTGCAGTGGAGCAGGTTGAGAGCTTCAAGTTCCTTATTTTCCACATCACCAACAAACTAACATGGTCCAAGCACACCAAGACAGTCATGAAGAGGGCACGACAAAACCTACTTATTTCATGTTGCATTTATATTTTTGTTCAGTATAGTTTCCCCATTTAACATTTAGCTTGCATGTTGAATCCCCCTCACACAAAATTCATAAGCAACAAGTCTGTAATTTCATACTGACCAATGGTTACATATGAAACATACACTGCTCAAAAAAATAAAGGGAACAAGTCAATCACACTTCTGTGAAAACAAACTGTCCACTTAGGAAGCAACACTGATTGACAATACATTTCACATGCTGCTGTGCAAATGGAATAGACAACAGGTGGAAATTATAGGCAATTAGCAAGACACCCCTAATAAAGGAGTGGTTGTGCAGGTGGTGACCACAAACCACTTCTCAGTTTCTATGCTTCCTGCCTGACATTTTGGTCACTTTTGAATGCTGGCGGTGCTTTCACTCTAGTGGTAGCATGAGACAGAGTCTACAACCCACACAAGTGGCTCAGGTAGTGCAGCTCATCCAGGATGGCACATCAATGCGAGCTGTGGCAAGAAGGTTTGCTGTGTCTGTCAGCGTAGTGTGCAGAGCATGGAGGCGCTACCAGGAGACAGGCCAGTACATCAGGAGACGTGGAGGAGGCCGTAGGAGGGCAACAACCCAGCAGCAGGACCCCTACCTCCACCTTTGTGCAAGGAGGAGCAGGAGGAGCACTGCCAGAGCCCTGCAAAATGACCTCCAGCAGGCCACAAATGTGCATGTGTCTGCTCAAATGGTCAGAAACAGACTCCATGAGGGTGGTATGAAGGCCCAACGTCCACAGGTGGGGGTTGTGCTTGCAGCCCAACACCGTGCAGGATGTTTGGCATTTGCCAGAGAACACCAAGATTGGCAAATTCTTCACAGATGAAAGCAGGTTCACACTGAGCATATGTGACAGACGTGACAGAGTCTGGAGACGCCGTGGAGAACGTTCTGCTGCCTGCAACATCCTCCAGCATGACCGGTTTGGCGGTGGGTCAGTCATGGTGTGGGGTGGCATTTCGCACAGCCCTCCATGTGCTCGCCAGAGGTAGCCTGACTGACCTTAGGTACCGAGATGTGATCCTCGGACCCCTTGTGAGACCATATGCTGGTGCGGTTGGCCCTGGGTTCCTCCTAATGCAAGACAATGCTAGACCTCATGTGGCTGGAGTGTGTCAGCAGTTCCTGCAAGAGGAAGGCATTGATGCTATGGACCGCCCGTTCCCCAGACCTGAATCCAATTGAGCACATCTGGGACATCATGTCTCGCTCCATCCACCAACGACACGTTGCACCACAGACTGTCCAGGAGTTGGCGGATGCTTTAGTCCAGGTCTGGGAGGAGATCCCTCAGGAGACCATCCGCCACCTCATCAGGAGCATGCCCAGGCGTTGTAGGGAGGTCATACAGGCACGTGGAGGCCACACACACTACTGAGCCTCATTTTGACTTGTTTTAAGGACATTACATCAAAGTTGGATCAGCCTGTAGTGTGGATTTCCACTTTAATTTTGAGTGTGACTCCAAATCCAGACCTCCATGGGTTGATACATTTGATTTCCATTGATAATTTTTGTGTGATTTTGTTGTCAGCACATTCAACTATGTAAAGAAAAAAGTATTTAATAAGAATATTTCATTCATTCAGATCTAGGATGTGTTATTTTAGTGTTCCCTTTATTTTTTTGAGCAGTGTATATTAAGATGGAAAACATGAGATAGATGTGGAGTCTTAATATGCAGCGGTGCATGGCGAGTTTTGAGCTCCATCCAAGTCAGGATCACTGAGTGCTTTATTACCTTTGAGCTGCATGCTGTGCTGGCTTACCCAGGGAGAAAGAAAAAAGGCATTGCCCAATCTCCATTTAATCCCCATTTCACCAAGGGAAAGAAAGACCAGTTGTAAATTACAACACTTTATTATTATCACTCAACTAAAACAATACAGAGGTTGCTGTTGAAGGCTGCCTTTGTAACTCTGGTGTGACTGTGCAACTGTCCATAGCATATGGTGTTGTGGTAACTTAAAGGAATAGTTCCCCCAAAGTACAAAATTACATATTGATTTCCTTACCCTGTAAGCAGTCTATGGACGAGGTATGACATCAGTCCATGTTTTGGTTTTGTTGACCTAGCCACTTTTCAAATGCTAAACTTTTAGCATTTGTGGCACAAATCCAATGCAAATCAATGGTACAGTGGCTTGTGAAAGTTTTCACCCCCCTTGGCATTTTTCCTATTTTGTTGCCTTAGAACCTGGAATTAAAATATATTTTGGGGGGGGTTTGTATCATTTGACTTACACAACACGCCTCCCACTTTATGTTTTATTGTGAAACAAAAAAGAAATAAGACAAAAAAACAGAAAACTTGAGCGTGCATAACTATTCACCCCCCCCAAAGGCAATAAGCTTGGCACATCTAGCCAATGGGATTTTTGCCCATTCTTCAAGGCAAAACTGCTCCAGCTCCTTCAAGTTGGATTGGTTCCGCTGGTTTACAGCAATCTTTAAGTCATACACCACAGATTCTCAATTGGATTGAGGTCTGGGCTTTGACTAGGCCACTCCAAGACATTTAAATATTTCTTCTTAAACCATTTGAGTGTTGCTTTAGCAGTATGCTTAGTGTCATTGTCCTGCTGGAAGGTGAACCTCAGTCCCAGTCTCAAATCTATTGAAGACTGAAACAGGTTTCCCTCAAGAATTTCCCTGTATTTAGCGCCATCCGTCATTCCTTCAAATCTAACTAATTTCCCAGTCCCTGCCAATGAAAACATCCCCACAGCATGATGCTGCCACCACCATGTTTCACTGTGGGGATGGTTTTCTCGGGGTGATGAGAGGTGTTGGGTTTGCGCCAGACATAGTATTTTCCTTGATGGCCAAAAAGCTAAATTTTAGTCTCATCTGACCAGAGTACCTTATTCTATATGTTTGGGGAGTCTCCCACATGCCTTTTGGCAAACACCAAACGTGTTTGCTTATTTTCGTCTTTAAGCAAATTACTTTTTTTCTGGCCACTCTTCCGTGAAGCCCAGCTCTGTGGAGTGTACGGCTTAAAGTGGTGTGAGTTTTAGTGGGGAGCCCTCACTGGCAGGTTTGTTGTGGTGCCATATTCTTTCAAAAAAAATTATAATGGATTTAATGGTGCTCCGTGGGATGTTCAAAGATTCTGATATTTTTTTATAACTCAACCCTGATCTGTACTTCTCCTCAACTTTGTCCCTGACCTGTTTGGAGAGCTCATTCGTCTTCATGGTGCTTGGTGGTGCCCCTTGCTTAGACTCTGGGGCCTTTGGGAACAGGTGTATATATACTGAGATCATGTGACAGATCATGTGACACTTAGATTGCACACAGGTGGACTTTATTTAACTAATTATGTAACTTCTGAAGGTAATTGGTTGCACCAGATCTTATTTAGGGGCTTCATAGCAAAGGGGGTAAATACATCTTGTACGCACCACTTTTCCGTTTTTCATTTAAAAAACATTTTTTTCTCCATTTCACTTCACCAATTTGGACTATTTTGTGTATGTCCATTACATGAAATCCAAATAAAAATACATTTAAATTACAGGTTGTAATGCAACAAAATAGTAAAAACGCAAAGGGGGATGATTTCTTTGGCAAGATACTGTATTAGCATATACCTATATTAGCATTTTTGGACTTGTTAAGAACATGGGATAGAGTGTGAATATTTATCTTCAGATAGTCTGTGGGGAAAAAGCTGAAAGAAAAAAATATATAAAGAATATTGCAACCTGCTCTTTAACCCAGTTCTGCATTGATAAATTAATTCATTTTCATTTCACTAGCAGAACGTGGTTACTACAAGATTGGTGAGCAATAGTTACTCTCAAATCAAGTGAAATCACAATTTATTTTTCACGTGCGGCAAATATAACAGTGAAATGCTTACTTACAGGCTCTGACCAATAGTGCAAAAAAAGTATTAGGTGAACAATAGGTAAGTAAAGAAATAAAAACAACAGTAGAAAGACAGTGAAAAACACTGTTGCATGATGTTGCAGCTGTAGAACCTTTTGAGGATCTCAGGACCCATGCAAAATATTTTCAATTTCCTGAGGGGGAATAGGCTTTGTCATGCCCTCTTCATGACTGTCTTGATGTGTTTGGACCATGATAGTTTGTTGTTGATGTGGACACCAAGGAACTTGAAGCTCTCAACCTGCTCCACTACAGCCCTGTCGATGAGAATGGGGGCGTGCTCGGTCCTCCTTTTCCTGTAGTCCACAATCACCTCCACAATCACGTTGAGGGATAGGTTCTTATTCTGGCACCACCCGGCCAGGTCTCTGTCCTCCTCCCTATAGGCTGTCTCGTCGTTGTCGGTGATCAGGCCTACCACTGTTGTGTCGTCAGCAAACTTAATGATGGTGTTGGAGTCGTGCCTGGGCATGCAGTCGTGGGTGAACAGGGAGTACAGGAGGGGACTAAGCACGCACCCCTGGGGGGCTCCAGTGTTGAGGATCAGCCTATCCTCACCACCTGGGGGCGGCCCGTCAGGAAGTGTTAAGTCCCAGGATCCTTAGCTTAGTGATGGGCTTTGAGGGTACTATGATGTTGAATGCTGAGCTGTAGTCAATAAATAGCATTCTCATATAAGTGTTCCTTTTTTCCAGGTGGGAAAGGGCAGTGTGGAGTGCAATAGAGATTACATCATCTGTGGATCTGTTTGGGCGGTTTGCAAATTGGAGTGGGTCTAGGGTGTCTGGGATAATGGTGTTGATGTGAGCCATGACCAGCCTTTCAAAGCACTTCATGGCTACGGACGTGAGTGCTACGGGTCTGTAGTCATTTAGGCAGGTTGCCTTTGTGTTCTCGGGCACAGGGACTATGGTGGTCTGCTTGAAACATGTTGGTGTTACAGACTCAATCAGGGACATGTTGAAAATGTCAGTGAAGACACCTGCCAGTTAGCCAGCACATGCCCGGAACACACGTCTTGGTAATCCGTCTGGCTCCACAGGATTGTGTATGTTGACCTGTTTAAAGGTCTTACTCACGTCGGCTACAGAGAGCGTGATCACACAGTCGTCCGGAACAGCTGATGCTCTCATGCACGCCTCAGTGTTGCTTGCCTCGACACGAGCATAGAAGTGATTTAGCTCGTCTGGTAGGCTCATGTCAATGGGCAGCTCTCGGCTGTGCTTCCCTTTGTAGTCTGTAATAGTTTGCAAGCCCTGCCACATATGACGGGCATCGGAGCCGGTGTTGTATGATTCAATCTTAGCTCTGTATTGACGCTTTTCCTGTTTGATGGTTCGTCTCAGGGCATTTCAGGATTTCTTGTAAGCTTCCGGGTTAGAGTCCCGCACCTTGAAAGCGGCAGCTCTACCCTTTAGCTCAGTGCGAATGTTGCCTGTAATCCATGGCTTCTGGTTGGGGTATGTACGTACGGTCACTGTGGGGATGACGTCCTCGATGCACTTATTGATGAAGCCAGTGACTGATGTGGTGTACTCCTCAATGTCATTGGAAGAATCCTGGAACCTGTTCCAGTCTGTGATAGCAAAACTGTCCTGTAGTTTAGCATCTGCTCAATCTGACAGCTTTTTATAGACCGAGTCACTGGTGCTTCCTGTTTTAATTTTTGCTTATAAGCAGGAATCGGGAGGATAGAATTGTGGTCGGATTTACCAAGTAATTACTAGTTTTTTAATTCAAAGTATTGGGTTTATTACGGGTGATAAACCCAAATCCCAGTTAGCATACAGAGATGATCAGAGCCATCAGAACCATTGAACACAGAATAAATATCAGATTTGCCCTGAAGAGATCACTAGAATGATGGTTGTCATTCATTTCCCTCCTTCCAATTTTCTCTTGCATTTGTTTGTTGAGTCAGGATCAATATGACTGACGACCATCATTGTTTCAACATCAGAAAGTATTTGAGGTGAACACACACACACACACACACACACACACACACACACACACACACACACACACACACACACACACACACACACAGCCATAACCACCAGAATCACAGGCATTGTCTGTATCCTCTACAGGCTTGCTTTGCAGGGGGGAAGAGTGGTATGTATGGGGCCCACAGTAGATCTTTGTAAAACTATGTTCATACACTGGGTCTGAATAGACTCTTTTTACACTTGTGTAAATCTGGGGCGTCTCTGGGACAGGAGCCCGCCTCTCTGACCTCTGACCCTAACCTCTGACCTCTAGTGGATTTAGTCCTGAACACATTACCGTCCCCATGTGCTCAGGCCAACTACTGTTTGTCAGTGACTCTTCTCTAAAACCAATGGCAGTATGATATAAAAAAGTTATGAACAACAGATCTTACATGCATTGATTTACTTTTCAAATCAATAAAGATTTTGGTATGATTTTCATGTAACATACAGTATATATTTAAATTGTGCTGTGATATTTCACAGAACCTTTCTCATCGCATAGTATCTACAGATTGTAATTTAAAGACAAATATTTTTACTAAAAGTATTATTATATTGTTGATTGATTGATTATGCTTTCCATATCTCCCAACACTGCTATTTGAAGGGATAATTTTAGATAGATGCAGTGGCGATTTTAGCATATAAATCTTGGTGGGGCAAACTCCCCCAATTTTTTTAGATGCATGCCAGCAAAGCCACTACAAAGTACAACACTAAACAATACATTAATTGCACTAAACGGTGACAAACGGTGCCCACAAACTGTTAGGGCCTAGATAAAGCTGTCCCAACAGCAGAGTCCCAACAGCTGTCCTAACAGCGGAGTCCCTACACCTTACCACTGCTACAACTTGCTATCAGCGGAGCCTTGTCTGGCAGTGAAACAATTAATTCAGCCTCATTCACTGCCTTTCATAAAAACATTGCTGAAATGGCAGACTTTCTTAAACAAATGTGGTTTCAACTGACATTTGAGATGTACAAACTATGGTATTCGAGTGGCAATTATTAATTTTGATTAAGACAATAATGAGCGAGCAAGGACAGACGTAGTCAATATCATTATTTGTTCAGCACTTTTGAAATGTGGGGACAAAGAGCAGACAAGAGGCACTTAGTAATTTTTATTAAGACATTAATGAGCGAGTTAGGATGGACGTAGTCAATATAATATTTTTTCAGCACTTTTGAAATGTACAGCGACAGAATTCAATGATGACATCTCTCTTAAACATGCTATAGGCTACATGTGCACCACCAAGTCAGAACAGTAGGCTAAGTTACTCCCTGGCATACTACATGATTTCTGCAGCAGCATACAATACATTTTTGGACTCACCTTGTTGTGCTGTGCTCACTTGAACAGGAAGGTGGCGCGGCAGTCCATCATGGGCAAATTTTGTCATCTAACTATGTCATCAAAGTCTGACATTCTCTGGATTTGTGGTGATTTCAAAACAGCTGGGAACTCTGAAAAAACAAGGTTGAATCATGACGTCAGTGATCTTCAGGTCCGAGCTCTAGAAAGAGACCCGAGTTCCAATTTTGGGTAGAGCAGACATTTCCATATGTTTTTGTTAACTGAATGTGTGACAGAACACAAAATGTTTGCAAATGTATTTAAAAAAACGTGGAAATATTACATTTACATAAGTATTCAGACCCTTTACTCAGTACTTACTATAGTTGAAGCACGGTTTGGCAGCGATTACAGCCTCCAGTCTTCTTGGGTATGACCGTACAAGCTTGGCACACCTGTATTTGGGGGGTTTCTCCCATTCTTCTCTGCAGATGCTCTCAAGCTCTGTTAGGTTGAATGGGGAGAGTCAATGCACAGCTATTTTCAGGTCTCTCCAGAGATGTTCAATCGGGTTCAAGTCCAGGTTCTGGCTGGGCCACTCAAGAACATTCAGAGACTTGTCCCAAAACAACTCCTGCGTTGTCCTGGCTGTGTGCTTAGGGTCATTGTCCTGTTGGAAGGCGAACCTTCATCCCAGTCTGAGGTCCTGAGCGCTCTGGAGCAGGTTTTCATCAAGGATCTCTCTGTACTTTGCTCCGTTCATCTTTCCTTCTATCCTGGCTAGTCTCACAGTCCCTATCGTTGAAAAACATACTAAAAGCACAATGCCTCCACCGTCATGCTTCGCAATTGGCAAACTCAAGCGGGCTGTCATGTGCTTTTTACTGAGGAGTGGCTTCCGTCTGACCACTCTACCATAAAGGCCTGATTGATGGAGTGCTGCAGAGATGGTTTTCCTTTTGGAAGGTTCTCCCATCTCCACAGAGGAGCTCTGGAGCTCTGTCAGAGTGACCATTAGGTTCTTCGTCACCTCCCTGACCAAGGCCCTTCTCCCCTGATTGCTCAGTTGAGTCGGGCGGCCAGCTCTAGGAAGAGTCTTGGTGATTCCAGATTTCTTCCATGGAAGAATGATGGAGGCCACTGTGTTCTTGGGGACCTTCAATGCTGCAGAAATGTTTTGGTACCCTTCCCCAGATCTGTGCCTCGACACAATCCTGTTTCGGAGCTTCACAGAAAATTTATTTGACCTCATGGCTTGTTTTTTGCTCTGACATGCACTGTCAACTGTGGGACCTTATAAAGACAGGTGTGTGCCTTAACAAATCATGTCCAATCAATTGAATTTACCGCAGGTGGACTCCAATCAAGTTATAGAAACATCTCAAGGATGATCAATGGAAACAGGATGTACTTGAACTCAATTTTGTGTCTCATAGGGTCTGAATACTTATGTAAATATGGTATTTCTGTTTTTATTTTTAATAAATGTGCAAAAAAAAATAAACAAAAAAAAATACCCCATATTGCTTTGTCAATATGGGGTATTGTGTGTATATGGATGAGACAAAAATATTGAATCAATTTTAGAAAAAGGCTGTAACTTAACAAAATGTGTCAAGGTCAAGGGATCTGAATACTTTCAGAATACGCTGTACATAACATTCTGTTTGTGGCAATAATTTAGTATGATGATTTAAATAGAAAAACTCTCCGTTTTGAATCAAGCGTTCTTTTGTTGATCAATTCATAAACCATGTCCCATGGAATCGGCACATCGAAAATGTCTTCCCAACTATTTTGCAACCTGTATTGCGCTGCTGTCAACATTTTGGTCCTCAAGTAAAACTGCCATATTTATTTCTTTATGACAAGAACTAAAATAATGTTGCCAATTTTGGTCTTTAATAAAGGGCAGACAAGTTCCCTACCTTCTTCCTCTTCCACTTGCCTCCTACATTTTTGCGGTAATGCTGCAATCAGTTGGATTTAATTTTGGATTGAGCAAACTTTTCCATATATTTTTAACTGCATATGTGACATAACTCCACCTTTATTATTCATAATATCTTTAACAAAGATAATTCCTTAATTTTTTTAATGTATTATTTATTTAATTTGACCCCTTTTTCTCCCCAATTTCGTGGTTTCCAATTGCTATTATCTTGACTCATCGCTACAACTCCCATTTGGGCTCGGGAGAGACGAAGGTTGAAAATCATGCGTCCTCCGATACACAACCCAACCAAGCCGCACTGCTTCTTAACACAGCGTGCATCAAACCCGGAAGCCAGCCGCACCAATGTGTCGGAGGAAACACTGTACACCTGGCAAACTTGGTTAGTTTGCACTGCGCCCGGCCCGCCACAGGAGTCGCTGGTGCGCGATGAGACAAGGATATCAAATCAAAATTAAATCAAATTTATTTATAGTCCTGGGGCACGGTCCTAGGGCTCAGGTCCTCCGAGAGAGAGAAAGAGAGAATTAGAGAGAGCATATGTGGGGTGGCCAGTCCTCTTCTGGCTGTGCCGGGTGGAGATTATAACAGAACATGGCCAAGATGTTCAAATGTTCATAAATGACCAGCATGGTCGAATAATAATAAGGCAGAACAGTTGAAACTGGAGCCGGCCAAACCCTACCGGCCAAACCCTCCCTAACCTGGACGACGCAAGGCCAATTGTGCGTCGCCCCACAGACCTCCTGGACAGAGCCTGGGTGCAAACCCAGAGTCTCTGGTGGCACAGCTGGTGCTGCAGTACAGCGCCCGTAACCACTGACCCACCCGGGAAGCCAGATAATTCATTTTTTAAATTCCATTAAAAAAAGTGATTTAATCAATTAGCATATTTCAACATAATATTTGTTGTAATATTTGTTTAGTCTTTTCTGGAGGATGAAAGGGGTATTGGCTTTGTATGGCTAGTTTTAGAAAGGGCAATATTTTGAAAAAAGTTTCATTTTCAATCAACTGAAAGTGAGAGTTTGTAATCTGGATTAAAGGAAAAAGGCCATTTTTGAAGAAGGGGTGATCCATTCTTACTAATCTACTGGAGAACCAGTTCAAGTTTTTACATGACTGATGCTTTTAGTGAGAGGTTTAACGCTTTAATATGTAATCATTTGAGCCCCCTGATCTCATATTAATTATATGAATAAGCACATTTAATTTTGTCTGGCTTGCTGTTACAAATAAAGGGAAATATTTTTTGCTCAAATAACTTAAAAGACAAATCATTCGATGTAGGCAGGTCCATAAGTACATAGGTAAACTGAGATATTACAAAATTATTCATTTTGTCCTATGTTGCACTATATAAAACAACGAACACTCAAAATGATAATCGTTTGTCGAGTTGGTTGCAGTTTCCCCATTCCTTGCAGGCTATTCACTGTCCTTCCTATAAGAGTGGACTGGGTTAATGGGTGAAATAGCCATGTTGACCTAGGTGTTTTATTTACCAAGTGTATATTTACCCCACCATTCCAAGGCTTCAGCCAAGCCTTCACCTGGCTGGTTAGTAAACAAGGTGTCCCAGTTAAGAGTATTCCAAGTCAATAGTGCACTTGTTTTGTCTGACAAAAATAATGGCAGTTGGACCAACATGGCTGCTTGGTCAGTTAGGGTGACAAGTATCATTACCTTAAAGGTCCCCTCCAGTGGTTGAGGAAGTATTCTTAAGAGCAATAATAATTTTGCTAAAACATGATTAGTGAGTGTTTTGACCATGTTGGGCACATGGAAACTATAAAAGCAGTAGGTAAAGTATTTATGTCACACAGCCAGGAGTGGTGGGTGCGGAGTCAAGCGCAGAGAGCAGATGATAATGGGGGAAACCGGACTTTATTGTGGCATCCAAAACACACGCCCAAAACAACAGGCGAATATCAAAAAGTGTCCAACCCAAAACAGGGAACAAACAGACTGGGAGCACAACACGCAACAACCTCGACTAACAGAAAACAAGCCCGCACAAAAACAGGCGGGCCTAACAGGCTTAAATAGTCCTGGATCAAAACTTAAACAAGAAACAGGTGCCAGCTCCTCGCAGTTGCCGGGTTAGAGTGAGAATCCAGCCAGGACGGATTGTGCCAGCTCAGCGGTCCTGGTCTCCAGTTCGCCTCCTCGGTCCAGGATATCCTGCGCCAGCTCTACGCACGGTATCCCCAGTTTGCCGGCACCACCCAGTGTGCCAACTCCCCGCACTTGCAGTGCTACAGGGGTTATTCAGCCAGGACACATTGTGCCAGCTCTGCGCTCCAGACCTCCGGTGCGCCTCCACGGTATCTTGCGCCGGCTCTACGCACTATGCCTCCAGTGCGACTTCATAGAACCAGTGCATCCTGTGCCAGTTCTCCACACTCACAGAGCTTAAGTGGGTATCCAGCCAGGATGTGTTGTGGCAGCTCCACTCACTAGGCTGCCAGTACGTCTCCTCAGTCTGGTGAGACCTGTTCCGGCTCCACGTGCGAAGCCTCCAGTGATGATCCATGGCACGAAGCCTCTAGTGATGATCCATGGCCCGGAGCCTGCAGTGCTGATCCATGGCACGAAACCTCCAGTGATGATCCATGGAATGAATTCTCCAGTGATGATCCATGGCATGAAGCCTCCAGTGATGATCCATGGCCCGGAGCCTGCAGTGGTGATCCATGGCCAGAAGCCTGCAGCAATGATGCAGGGAAAGGAGCCTCCAGCGACTGTTCCCAGTCCGGAGCCTTCAACGACGATACCCAGTCCGGAGCCTCCAGCGACGGTCCGCAGCCCAGAGACTCCAGCGACGGTCTGCAGCCCAGAGCCTCCAACGACTGTCGGCATTCCAGAGCCTCCAGCGACGGTCGGCAGTCCAGAGCCTCCAGCGACGGCCGGCAGTCCAGAGCCTCCAGCGACGGTTCCCAATTCAGAGTCTTCAGCGAGGGTTCCCAGTCTAGAGCCTTCAGCGAGGGTTTCCAGTCCAGAGCCTTCAGCGAGGGTTCCCAATCCAGAGCCTTCAGCGAGGGTTCCCAGTCCAGAGCCTTCAGCGAGGGTTCCCAGTCCAGAGCCTTCAGCGAGGGTTCCCAGTCCAGAGCCTTCAGCGAGGGTTCCCAGTCCAGAGCCTTCAGCGCCCAATCCAGAGGGTTCCCAATCCAGAGCCTTCAGCGAGGGTTCCCAGTCCAGAGCCTTCAGCGAGGGTTCCCAGTCCAGAGCCTTCAGCGAGGGTTCCCAGTCCAGAGCCTTCAGCGAGGGTTCCCAGTCCAGAGCCTTCAGCGAGGGTTCCCAGTCCAGAGCCTTCAGCGAGGGTTCCCAGTCCAGAGCCTTCAGCGAGGGTTCCCAGTCCAGAGCCTCTGGCGACGATCTACGGTCTGGAGGTCCCGGCAACGATCCCTGCACCAGAGGCGTCACCGAAGTGGGGGAAGCCTCAAGCGGAGCATTGTCGGCGTCCTGCACCGGAGCCTCCACCGAGAGTAGATGCCCACGCGGACCCTCCCCTATAGGTTCAGGTTTGCTGCCGGAGTCTGCACCTTTGTCACGCCCTGACCTTAGAGATCCTTATTATTCTCTATGTTTGGTTAGGTCAGGGTGTGACTCAGGTGGGAAAATCTATGTTCTCTACTTACTTCTTTGTGTTTTTGGCTGAGTATGGTTCCGAATCAGAGGCAGCTGTCTATCGTTGTCTCTGATTGGGGATCATATATAGGTTGGGTTGTGTGGGATCTTGTTTTCTGTATAGTTTATTTTGCCTTACAGAACTGTGGGCTTTAGTTTTTTTCCTTGTTATTTTGCTTTTGGTGTCATCAATAAAAGGAACAATGTACGCCTAACACGCTGCACCTTGGTCCGGTCATTCCACAAACGAGAGCCGTAACAGGATGTGCAAAAGTCTGGGCTGAGGCGTGGGCAAAGAACCAATCAGCATGAGCTTAAAAAAAACAAATAAAGTCTGAAAATGACCACGAATAGATAGTTTTTAATAGAAATGGAAAAAGAAAAAGATTAGAGCATTTATTGGACAGTTGCTCAATCCACTTGGACATGTGGGCAATGTCAACGAAAGGCCAGTTCAGTTCAAGCCACTTTGTTGGGGTGAGAGAGGTTATGTGTGTCTGTGATCTTGTCTGTTTGTGCATGGCTACATGAATGTCCAGTTAGTGTATAGATCAGTAGATCAGTTGTCTTTCTGACAGCGACAAACAAAGTTGGGTATTTTCAGCAAAGCAGTATGAGTATTGTATTTCCCTAGTTATATCAACACTACATGATGACTCACTACAGCTTTGAACACAAGTTCCCAAGTGGATATTAGAACTGAGAAAAGAGGAATGCTAATAATGAAAATATCATAAAAGACAAAAAGGACAGAGAGATAAAGTTCTCTAATACATTCACACTGTCGTCTTCTTGGGTACAATATATCCTTACCTGTCTCAATGTACTTTATGTTTACACACTCGCCTACAAATTCTCAGAAGGCAGCCCGACCTCCGCCCCCTTTTTCTCCATCTTTTCTTCACGCAAATGACGGGTGTTTGGGCCCGTTCCTGAGAAAACACTATATCCTTTGCTTCGGACTCATTAAAGAAAAATCGTTGTCCAGTTCGAGATGAGTAATCGTTCTGATGTCCAGAACTTATTTTCTGTCATAAAAGACGGTAGCAGCAAAATTGTGTACAAAATAAGTTTGAAAAAAAAGTTACAAACAATGCGAAAAAAGTACGAATTAGCACAGTAGTTTAGGAACCCGTACAAGGGCCCGAATGGAGCACCTCACCATGGTTAGGAATGTGATCCTATTAATAAATGGAGAGTTTACAGGGAGACAGACTGATTAACCATATGACTAATTAGTCAACACTGGAGCCGACCCTGATTCAATGCAAATCATATGAAAGGACTCATGTCTTCCCAACTCTAAGCTGTTCGTGTGTTTGTGTTCCAGATCATTCTCATCTGTATAAGATTGTGATGACCAGGTTCACTAACTTAAAATCTGTAAGGACAATGAATTTCTCTTGAAGCATTGCATTATAACTACAGATCTATAACTACAGTTGCATTTTTATGACCAAATATGACAGTAAATGGACCAATGCTTTCTCATTGTAGTTATGCTATTTCAGTGATGGCATGGGCCTTGTAAGTGCCCACTAGTGTTGCAATATACTAATTACTTTTTTAGTGAGAGCTCCACACTAGAGTAATGCCATATTGAAGTTATAGCGAAAGAGAGAGAGAGAGAGAGAGAGAGAGAGAGAGACAGAGACAGAGAGAGAGACAGAGAGAGAGACAGAGAGAGAGACAAAGAGACAGAGAGACAAAGAGACAGAGAGACAAAGAGACAGAGAGACAGAGAGAGAGAAGTAGTCAATTGATTATTTGTTATGATCTTCCTGAAAGTTAGCCACTTGTTGCCTCTGTTGTGTGGATGATCATCTAGATGCAAAACATCACAGTAATGGGGTTCAATGTTAAATTGACATGTGAGTAAAAATTCATCAGATCTACTTGTGAAAAAGAACATGCATTTAGAAATGAAGACAATCTCAGGGGCACTTTCTTTACAATCCTATTTCAGATAGTATAGTAATTATGCGTGATTCACTGATTTACAAAGACACCAAATAGTAATCATTAAGTAATTATCTCACAATTTAATTTCTACCACTATAATGCGAAACTCTTTCTTTCTTACATACACAAAAACATCCATTGTCCTCAAGGCCAGTTATTTCTGTCAGGTAGAGAGACATTAACAGTACATCATATTAAATCAAATGTTATTGGTCACATACACATGGTTAGCAGATGTTAATGCAAGTGTAGCAAAATGTTTGTGCTTCTAGTTCCGACAGTGCAGTAATATCTAACAAGTAATGTAACAATTCCCCAACAACTACCTAATACGGGGCGGCAGGGTAGCCTAGTGGTTAGAGCGTTGGACTAGTAACCGGAAGGTTGCGAGTTCAAACCCCCGAGCTGACAAGGTACAAATCTGTCGTTCTGCCCCTGAACAGGCACTGTTCCCAGGCCGTCATTGAAAATAAGAATGTGTTCTTAACTGACTTGCCTGGTTAAATAAAGGTAAAATAAAAAAATACACACAAATATAAAGGGGTGAATGAGAATATGTACATATAACTATATGAATGAGCGATGGCTGAGCAGCATAGGCAAGGTGCAATTTTTATTTTACCAGGCAAGTCAGTTAAGAACAAATTCTTATTTTCAATGACGGCCTAGGAACAGCGGGTTTTCTGGAGGGTCTCCACGCGGAGGTAAAGGATGAGATTCTCTCCCGGGAGGTTCCTTCCAGCGTGGATTCTTTGATTGAACTCGCTATTCGTATAGAACGACGGGTAGATCTTCGTCACCGAGCTCGTGGAAGAGAGCTCGCGTTATCCGTTTCCCCCCTCTCCGCATCACTACCATCTTCCTCCACTGGCTCAGGTGCTGAGCCCATGCAGCTGGGGATATTCGCATCTCGACTAAGGAGAGGGATCGGAGAATCACCAACCGCCTCTGTCTCTATTGCGGTTCCACTGGTCATTTTGTCATTTCATGTCCAGTAAAAGCCAGAGCTCATCAGTAAGCGGAGGGCTACTGGTGAGCGCTACTACTCAGGTCTCTCCTTCAAGATCCTGTACTACCTTGTCGGTCCATCTACGCTGGACCGGTTCGGCAGCTTCCTGCAGTGCCTTGATAGACTCTGGGGCGGAGGGCTGTTTTATGGACGAAGCCTGGGCTCGGGAACATGACATTCCTCTCAGACAGTTAGGGGAGCCCACGTCATGTTCGCCTTGGATGGTAGTCCTCTCCCCAGGATTCAGCGTGAAACGCTACCTTTAACCCTCACTGTCTCTGGTAATCATAGCGAAACCATTTCTTTTTTGATTTTTCGTTCACCTTTTACACCTGTTGTTTTGGGCCATCCCTGGCTAGTGTGTCATAATCCTTCTATTAATTGGTCTAGTAATTCTATCCTCTCCTGGAACGTCTCTTGTCATGTGAAATGTTTAATGTCTGCTATCCCTCCTGTTTCTTCTGCCCCCTCTTCACAGGAGGAGCCTGGTGATTTGACAGGGGTGCCGGAGGAATATCATGATCTGCGCATGGTCTTCAGTCGGTCCAGGGCCACCTCCCTTCCTCCTCACCGGTCGTATGATTGTAGTATTGATCTCCTTCCGGGTACCACTCCCCCCGGGGTAGACTATACTCTCTGTCGGCTCCCGAACGTAAGGCTCTCGAAGATTATTTGTCTGTAGCTCTCGAAGCCGGTACCGTAGTCCCTTCCTCCTCTCCCGCCGGAGCGGGGTTTTTTTTTGTTAAGAAAAAGGACGGTACCCTGCGCCCCTGCGTGGATTATCGAGGGCTGAATGACATAACGGTTAAGAATCGTTATCCGCTTCCCCTTATGTCTTCAGCCTTCGAGATCCTGCAGGGAGCCAGGTTTTTCACTAAGTTGGACCTTCGTAACGCTTACCATCTCGTGCGCATCAGGGAGGGGGACGAGTGGAAAACGTCGTTTAACACTCCGTTAGGGCACTTTGAATACCGGGTTCTGCCGTTCGGTCTCGCTAACGCTCCAGCTGTCTTTCAGGCATTAGTGAATGATGTACTGAGAGACATGCTGAACATCTTTGTTTTCGTTTACCTAGACGATATCCTGATTTTTTCACCGTCACTCCAGATTCATGTTCAGCACGTTCGACGTGTTCTCCAGCGCCTTTTAGAGAATTGTCTTTATGTGAAGGCTGAGAAGTGCGCTTTTCATGTCTCCTCCGTCACATTTCTCGGTTCTGTTATTTCCGCTGAAGGCATTCAGATGGATTCCGCTAAGGTCCAAGCTGTCAGTGATTGGCCCGTCCCTAAGTCACGTGTCGAGCTGCAGCGCTTTCTCGGTTTCGCGAATTTCTATCGTCGTTTCATTCGTAATTTCGGTCAGGTGGCAGCTCCTCTCACAGCCCTTACTTCTGTCAAGACGTGCTTTAAGTGGTCCGTTTCCGCCCAGGGAGCTTTTGATCTCCTCAAGAAGCGTTTTACATCCGCTCCTATCCTTGTTACACCTGACGTCTCTAGACAGTTCATTGTCGAGGTTGACGCGTCAGAGGTGGGCGTGGGAGCCATTCTGTCCCAGCGCTCCCATTCTGACGATAAGGTCCATCCTTGCGCGTATTTTTCTCATCGCCTGTCGCCGTCGGAACGTAACTATGATGTGGGAAACCGCGAACTGCTCGCCATCCGCTTAGCCCTAGGCGAATGGCGACAGTGGTTGGAGGGGGCGACCGTTCCTTTTGTCGTTTGGACTGACCATAAGAACCTTATAGTACAACGGTTTGATTTGTCTAATCTTAGCAATTTTTCTTCTTAGCTAACTACATAGCCGTCTTTGTATCATAGATAATTGCGTAATTATCGTATTTCGTCGTCCTAACGCAGTCTACACCGCCCTGCAGCTAGCTAGCTAGCTAACGTCTACCGTTAGCTAGTCCACCGTCTACCGATTAGCAGCACAACTTACACTCAACTGAACGACTTGATTAGTGTAGTGTTAGCTAGCTACATAGTTGTCTTTGCTGTCTTCGTATCCAAGATAATTGTGTAGTTTAGAGTGTGTAGTTTTAGAGTGATTATCTTAATTTACCGAGGTTAGCTAGCCAGCTATTCGTCGTCCTTAACGTAACAGAACTTCCGCACTCAACAATCCGTCGCATTTCGCTCGCTCCACAGGTAGTATCACATTTTTCATTTCATTACAGTACAACGGCTTGATTTGTTTGATCGTAGCTAGCTACATAGCTAGCTACATAGCCGTCTTTGTATCAAAGATAATTGTGTAGTCTTGAGCGATTTCCTAGGTTAGCTAGCCAGCTATTGTCGTTCTTTTAACGCAACGTAACGTAAATCAACACTGCTAGCTAGCCAGCTAGCCCCGAATAGCAGCACAGTAGCACAGTAGAAACCATTACACTCAACGGAACGACTTGATTAGTGTAGTGTCAACAACTCAGACACTGCCAGCTAGCCTACATAGTCAACAACGCAGCCTCTGCCAGCTAGCCTACTTCAGCAGTACTGTATCATTTTAATCATTTTAGTCAATAAGATTCTTGCTACGTAAGCTTAACTTTCTGAACACTCGAGACGTGTAGTCCCCTTGTCATTCCAATCTCCTTTGCATTAGCGTAGCCTCTTGTGTAGCCTGTCAACTATGTGTCTGTCTATCCCTGTTCTCTCCTCTCTGCACAGACCATACAAACGCTCCACACCGCGTGGCCGCGGCCACCCTAATCTGGTGGTCCCAGCGCGCACGACCCACGTGGAGTTCCAGGTCTCCGGTAGCCTCTGGAACTGCTGATCTGCGGCCAACAAGGCAGAGTTCATCTCAGCCTATGCCTCCCTCCAGTCCCTCGACTTCTTGGCACTGACGGAAACATGGATCACCACAGACAACACTGCTACTCCTACTGCTCTCTCTTCGTCTGCCCACGTGTTCTCGCACACCCCGAGCTTCTGGTCAGCGGGGTGGTGGCACCGGGATCCTCATCTCTCCCAAGTGGTCATTCTCTCTTTCTCCCCTTACCCATCTGTCTATCGCCTCCTTTGAATTCCATGCTGTCACAGTTACCAGCCCTTTCAAGCTTAACATCCTTATCATTTATCGCCCTCCAGGTTCCCTCGGAGAGTTCATCAATGAGCTTGATGCCTTGATAAGCTCCTTTCCTGAGGACGGCTCACCTCTCACAGTTCTGGGCGACTTTAACCTCCCCACGTCTACCTTTGACTCATTCCTCTCTGCCTCCTACTTTCCACTCCTCTCCTCTTTTGACCTCACCCTCTCACCTTCCCCCCCTACTCACAAGGCAGGAAATACGCTCGACCTCATCTTTACTAGATGCTGTTCTTCCACTAACCTCATTGAAACTCCCCTTCAAGTCTCCGACCACTACCTTGTATCCTTCTCCCTCTCGCTCTCATCCAACACTTCCCACACTGCCCCTACTCGGATGGTATCGCGCCGTCCCAACCTTCGCTCTCTCTCCCCCGCTACTCTCTCCTCTTCCATCCTATCATCTCTTCCCTCTGCTCAAACCTTCTCCAACCTATCTCCTGATTCTGCCTCCTCAACCCTCCTCTCCTCCCTTTCTGCATCCTTTGACTCTCTATGTCCCCTATCCTCCAGGCCGGCTCGGTCCTCCCCTCCCGCTCCGTGGCTCAACGACTCATTGCGAGCTCACAGAACAGGGCTCCGGGCAGCCGAGCGGAAATGGAGGAAAACTCGCCTCCCTGCGGACCTGACATCCTTTCACTCCCTCCTCTCTACATTTTCCTCTTCTCTCTCTGCTGCTAAAGCCTCTTTCTACCACTCTAAATTCCAAGCATCTGCCTCTAACCCTAGGAAGCTCTTTGCAACCTTCTCCTCCCTCCTGAATCCTCCTCCCCCCCCTCCTCCCTCTCTGCAGATGACTTCGTCAACCATTTTGAAAAGAAGGTCGACGACATCCGATCCTCGTTTGCTAAGTCAAACGACACCGCTGGTTCTGCTCACACTGCCCTACCCTGTGCTCTGACCTCTTTCTCCCCCTCTCTCCAGATGAAATCTCGCGTCTTGTGACGGCCGGCCGCCCAACAACCTGCCCGCTTGACCCTATCCCCTCCTCTCTTCTCCAGACCATTTCCGGAGACCTTCTCCCTTACCTCACCTCGCTCATCAACTCATCCCTGACCGCTGGCTACGTCCCTTCCGTCTTCAAGAGAGCGAGAGTTGCACCCCTTCTGAAAAAACCTACACTCGATCCCTCCGATGTCAACAACTACAGACCAGTATCCCTTCTTTCTTTTCTCTCCAAAACTCTTGAACGTGCCGTCCTTGGCCAGCTCTCCCGCTATCTCTCTCAGAATGACCTTCTTGATCCAAATCAGTCAGGTTTCAAGACTAGTCATTCAACTGAGACTGCTCTTCTCTGTATCACGGAGGCGCTCCGCACTGCTAAAGCTAACTCTCTCTCCTCTGCTCTCATCCTTCTAGACCTATCAGCTGCCTTCGATACTGTGAACCATCAGATCCTCCTCTCCACCCTCTCCGAGTTGGGCATCTCCGGCGCGGCCCACGCTTGGATTGCGTCCTACCTGACAGGTCGCTCCTACCAGGTGGCGTGGCGAGAATCCGTCTCCACACCACGTGCTCTCACCACTGGTGTCCCCAGGGCTCTGTTCTAGGCCCTCTCCTATTCTCGCTATACACCAAGTCACTTGGCTCTGTCATAACCTCACATGGTCTCTCCTATCATTGCTATGCAGACAACACACAATTAATCTTCTCCTTTCCCCTTCTGATGATCAGGTGGCGAATCGCATCTCTGCATGTCTGGCAGACATATCAGTGTGGATGACGGATCACCACCTCAAGCTGAACCTCGGCAAGACGGAGCTGCTCTTCCTCCCGGGGAAGGACTGCCCGTTCCATGATCTCGCCATCACGGTTGACAACTCCATTGTGTCCTCGTCCCAGAGCGCTAAGAACCTTGGCGTGATCCTGGACAACACCCTGTCGTTCTCAACTAACATCAAGGCGGTGGCCCGTTCCTGTAGGTTCATGCTCTACAACATCCGCAGAGTACGACCCTGCCTCACACAGGAAGCGGCGCAGGTCCTAATCCAGGCACTCGTCATCTCCCGTCTGGATTACTGCAACTCGCTGTTGGCTGGGCTCCCTGCCTGTGCCATTAAACCCCTACAACTCATCCAGAACGCCGCAGCCCGTCTGGTGTTCAACCTTCCCAAGTTCTCTCACGTCACCCCACCTCAGTACCTCCAGGCTCTGATCAGGCCCTACACCCAAACAAGGGCACTGCGTTCATCCACCTCTGGCCTGCTCGCCTCCCTACCACTGAGGAAGTACAGTTCCCGCTCAGCCCAGTCAAAACTGTTCGCTGCTCTGGCCCCCCAATGGTGGAACAAACTCCCTCACGACGCCAGGACAGCGGAGTCAATCACCACCTTCCGGAGACACCTGAAACCCCACCTCTTTAAGGAATACCTAGGATAGGATAAAGCAATCCCTCTCACCCCCCCCCGCCTTAAAAGATTTAGATGCACTACTGTTCCACTGGATGTCATAAGGTGAATGCACCAATTTGTAAGTCGCTCTGGATAAGAGCGTCTGCTAAATGACTTAAATGTAAATGTAAATGTAAATGAGTACATCCGTTCTGCCAAACGACTTAATGCGCGTCAGGCTCGTTGGGCGCTGTTTTTCGCTCGTTTTGAGTTCGTTATTTCTTATCGTCCGGGCTCAAAGAACACCAAGCCTGATGCTTTGTCCCGTCTCTTCAGTTCTTCAGTAGCCTCCACCGACCCCAAGGAGATTCTCCCTGAGGGGCGTGTTGTCGGGTTGACTGTCTGGGGAATTGAGAGGCAGGTAAAGCAAGCACTCACTCACACTCCGTCGCCGCGCGCTTGTCCTAGGAACCTTCTTTTCGTTCCCGTTCCTACTCGTCTGGCCGTTCTTCAGTGGGCTCACTCTGCCAAGTTAGCCGGCCATCCCGGCGTTCGGGGTACGCTTGCTTCTATTCGCCAGCGTTTCTGGTGGCCCACTCAGGAGCGTGACACGCGTCGTTTCGTGGCTGCTTGTTCGGACTGCGCGCAGACTAAGTCCGGTAACTCTCCTCCTGCCGGCCGTCTCAGACCGCTTTCCATTCCCTCTCGACCGTGGTCTCACATCGCCTTAGACTTTATTACCGGTCTTCCTTCGTCTGCGGGGAAGACTGTTATTCTTACGGTTGTCGATAGGTTCTCTAAGGCGGCTCATTTTATTCCCCTCGCTAAGCTTCCTTCTGCTAAAGAGACGGCACAAATCATCATTGAGAATGTTTTCAGAATTCATGGCCTTCCGTCAGACGCCGTTTCGGACAGGGGTCCGCAATTCACGTCTCAATTTTGGAGGGAGTTTTGCCGTTTGATTGGGGCTTCCGTCAGTCTCTCTTCCGGTTTTCACCCCCAGTCTAACGGTCAAGCAGAACGGGCCAATCAGACGATTGGTCGCATCTTACGCAGTCTTTCCTTTCGAAACCCTGCGTCTTGGGCAGAACAGCTCCCCTGGGCAGAATACGCTCACAACTCGCTTCCTTCGTCTGCGACCGGGCTATCTCCTTTTCAGAGTAGCCTCGGGTACCAGCCTCCTCTGTTCTCGTCCCAGCTCGCCGAGTCCAGCGTCCCCTCCGCTCAGGCTTTTGTCCAACGTTGTGAGCGCACCTGGAAGAGGGTCAGGTCTGCACTTTGCCGTTATAGGGCGCAGACTGTGAGAGCCGCTAATAAGCGTAGGACTAAGAGTCCTAGGTATTGTCGCGGTCAGAGAGTATGGCTCTCCACTCGTAACCTTCCCCTTATGACAGCTTCTCGCAAGTTGACCCCGCGGTTCATTGGTCCGTTCCGTATTTCTCAGGTCGTTAATCCTGTCGCAGTGCGACTTCTTCTTCCCGCGACATCTTCGTCGCGTCCACCCGGTCTTCCATGTCTCCTGTGTCAAGCCTTTTCTTCGCGCCCCGTTCGTCTCCCCCCGTCCTTGTCGAGGGCGCACCTATCTACAGGGTCCGGAAGATTATGGACATGCGTCCTCGGGGCCGTGGTCATCAGTACCTAGTGGATTGGGAGGGTTACGGTCCTGAGGAAAGGAGTTGGGTTCCATCTCGGGACGTGCTGGACCGTTCGCTGATCGATGATTTCCTCCGTTGCCGCCAGGTTTCTTCCTCGAGTGCGCCAGGAGGCGCTCGGTGAGTGGGGGGGTACTGTCATGTTATGTCTTGTCCCTGTGCTTTCTCTTCTCTTCGTTTCCCCCTGCTGGTCGTATTAGGTTACTATCTTTCTCTCTCTCTATCGTTCCGTTCCTGCTCCCAGCTGTTCCCCATTCTCCTAACGACCTCGTTTACTCTCTCACACCTGTCTCCTCTTTTGCCCTCTGATTAAGTCTCTATTTCTCTCTCTGTTTCTGCTTCTGTCCTTGTCGGATTCTTGTTTGCTTTGCCCTTGTCCCGTCCTGTCGTAATCTGCCTCTTCATTAGATGCTGCGTGTGAGCAGGTGTCTCTGTCCTCTACGGCCCGCGCCTACCCAGAGGGACCTGCAGTCTGTTGCCGCTAGCCCTGCAATTCTCCTCTACTACTAGAAGGAGGACTCTCCTGCAAAGATAGAGGATTTATGTTTTCCCTGTTTGGACATCTCCTGTAAAGATTGAGGATTTATGTTTTCCCTGTTTGGACATTAAAAGACTGTTTCTGTTGAATCGCTGTTGGGTCCTCACTCACCTGCATAACACATCTCCTTTGTTTTGTTGACTTTGAGTGAGAGGTTGTTTTCCTGACACCACTCTCCGAGTGCCCTCATGCATGTACTCACTCTCTCAATTCAATTCAATTCAGTTCAAGGGGCTTTATTGGCATGGGAAACATATTTTTTAACATTGCCAAAGCAAGTGAAGTAGATAATAAACAAAAGTGAAGTAAACAATAAAAATGAACTGGAAACATTTCTCTCTCTCTCTCTCTATGTATATATATATATATATCTCTCTCTCTCTCTCTCTATGTATATATATATATCTCTCTCTCTCCTCTCCCTCTCCCTCTCCCTCTCCTTTACCTCACCTATCCCTTTCCACATGGCCAACCAACCTCTCGTATCTCAGAGATTCTCCTCTGTTGGCTAATGAGGTTTAGAGGTCCTTTTAGGAGTGGTGCAGCCTTTCAAAGAAGGAGCCCCGGGTCCCCTGTCTGGTCAGAGGACCAATGCATACTAAGCTCCTTAAAAGGCGGTTCCCTGCAGTTCCCTTTCAGACAAAAATGTATAAACTTTCTTTCACGTGTCTCCCCTGCTCTGAGTGGTCATTGTCCTCTCTCTGAACAGGTCCTGGACCAGTCAGTTAAGTTAAGACAAAGGCAATGATGATCCACGATGGGGTCGCCAAACAAACACTGCTACTGAGTGTGGCTTTTTTCCTCCA
The DNA here is from genome assembly GCF_034236695.1 of Oncorhynchus nerka. NCBI lineage: Eukaryota > Metazoa > Chordata > Actinopteri > Salmoniformes > Salmonidae > Oncorhynchus > Oncorhynchus nerka. The sequence goes on from NC_088405.1 coordinate 74,177,843, forward strand.
CCAGTGTTCCTGTCCCCTAAAACTAAAATGTATCCCCCCTCATCACAATAGGGATCCAATAGGGACAGGTTGAATATGCTGCAGTTTTTGTTTGAGTTGTAAATTATGTGCCATGTCAATATGTCATTGCATGACAGGAACCACCGAACGAACGCACACAGACATAAATCACTGACATGGTCGTGTACATACTCTTGTTTTGTACCTACATATAACACACCCACACGCACAATCACATCTAACACACTGCCCTGAGCTGTCCCTGATCAATCCTGTGCTGGCTGTGCATCTTTCAAAGGCCGGGAGTCCATTTCACCACCTTAGCCTCAAGTGCCCCTGAGTGATGTCGGTGTGGAGAGTTAGAACTATGGAGGCCTGTAGGGTCCATCCATGTGTTTTTTTCCCCCTTGGACCACTTGAGATAAAGCTTTTCTGTGGGATGTCTTGCATAGCTCCATTCACTAGGAGTGCATCCAATCTTTCAGCTGGGCTGACCAAGAGAGAGGGGCCAGGGCCAAACTAAGAATGACTATTAGCCGATGAGTGGTTGGTTGTGTATTGTGTATTCATTGGTGGTGTGAAAGCAGTAGGTGTACGTGTACGTGTACGTGTGTGTGTGTGCGCGCACTCACACACATCCTTGAGTGTGTGTGGAGGGCCACTATCCACCCCTCCCACTCTATTTGATCCATCTCTGCTGACCAAGGGCACAGCTGCCTTTTATTCAGCCAAAATAAAATAACCTTTCCTTTCCCTCGAGCCACTCTCTGTCTCAATCTCTATATCGCTCTCTCTGTCTCTCTGTCTATCTATCTCTCTGTCTCTCTCTCTTTTACCTCAGTCACTCTGTCTCTCTGTCTTTTTGTCTCTGTCTCTCTCTCTCTCTCTCTCTCTCTCTCTCTCTCTTACCCCTATCACTCTGTCACTCTGTCTCTCTGTCTCTCTGTCTCTCTCTTACCCCTATCACTCTGTCACTCTGTCACTCTGTCTCTGTCTCTCTCTCTCTCTCTCTCTCTCTTACCCCTATCACTCTGTCACTCTGTCTCTCTGTCTCTCTCTCTCTCTCTCTTACCCCTATCACTCTGTCACTCTGTCACTCTGTCACTCTGTCTCTGTCTCTCTGTCTCTCTGTCTCTCTCTTACCCCTATCACTCTGTCACTCTGTCACTCTGTCTCTGTCTCTCTGTCTCTCTCTCTCTCTCTTACCCCTATCACTCTGTCACTCTGTCTCTCTGTCTCTCTCTCTTACCCCTATCACTCTGTCACTCTGTCTCTGTCTCTCTGTCTCTCTGTCTCTCTCTTACCCCTATCACTCTGTCACTCTGTCACTCTGTCACTCTGTCTCTGTCTCTCTGTCTCTCTCTCTCTCTCTTACCCCTATCACTCTGTCACTCTGTCTCTCTGTCTCTCTCTCTCTCTCTCTTACCCCTATCACTCTGTCACTCTGTCTCTCTGTCTCTCTCTCTCTCTCTCTTACCCCTATCACTCTGTCTCTGTCTCTCTCTCTCTCTCTCTCTTACCCCTATCACTCTGTCTCTCTGTCTCTCTGTCTCTCTCTTACCCCTATCACTCTGTCTCTCTGTCTCTCTCTTACCCCTATCACGCTGTCTCTGTCTCTCTCTCTCTCTCTCTCTCTCTCTTACCCCTATCACTCTGTCTCTCTGTCTCTCTGTCTCTCTCTTACCCCTATCACTCTGTCTCTCTCCACAGCTCTTTCTCCCAGTGTAAGAATCCAGCTGTTCCCAGTGGAGCAGAATTCCAAAAATGACCTTGAAATATCTCTCTCTCTGGACCCATTGTCCATTAGTGGAGGTACTCAGTCCTTCTTCTCCGTAGAGCTTAGCCACTGGACCGATGGCAAACAGCAGAGTAATTATATTACAGTGTTCCTGGGAAAGAGGGACATCTAGCCACAGTGTTCCTGGGAAAGAGGGACATCTAGCCACAGGGAAGCTCCTTCGGCTAATCCCTGGATTTCAGTCCGCCTTTCAGAGCAGCTCTGGAGGTGGAGGATCCTTTAGCTGCTCAAGGATGTCAGTTCCGCTACCCCGGATCCCGGATACCCCGGATCCCTCCCCTCCATAAGCATTCCCCCTGGAATATACAGTAAGAATCCACATAAACTCTGTCTGTCCAGCGGCACCTATAGCGGTGGTTGATGTTCACTTAACACTGTGAAAACAAAGATGTAATGTTTGTAGTGGCCACTCTGCTGGACTAAATACACCAAACATTTGCATAAACACTTCTGTACACAAATACACTGTACTGTAAATACATTGTAGGACTGAGCACACACACACAAACACCCACACCCACACCCATGCACACACACATCCACAAACACGTGCACGCACACACAGAGCGTGCTGACAGGTAAGGATGTATTTCCTGCGAGACGGTGCCCTCTATGTCTCATTTGCCATTATATTTGGGTCCTTTCATCACCTGGGCTCCATTTCTCTGCACCTCATTGACTGCACACCACATCGCCTTTTTATCAATAATTAATATGCCATGATAAATCACCCATAATTAAATACATTAGGAGAACACGGGTGTGGATTTACCACCCCTGAACCATTTCCAGTGATAATAAAATGAGTCTGATGCTCATTAAATATACATGAGGAAGTCACTGACTGAATAATAAACAATAGCCATTATGAAGACTGTAACTACTGTAACAAAGGGGAGCTGCAGTAGGGGGGTGACACTCAGGACATGCATTCCAAATGGCACCCTATTCCCTATGTACTGCTCTACATAGGGAATAGGGTGCGATTTGGAACACAGCCAGGAACTTCGCCACCACGCTGATGTAATTAGACTGTAACCAGATGACAGTAGAATCAAGATGTCTGAATAAAACATTTGAATAGTAGAATATACTCTGAGAGTACACACATTAGGAACACCTGCTCTTTCCATGACATAGACTGATCAGGTGAATCCAGGTGAAAGCTGTGATCCCTTATTGATGTCACTTGTTAAATCCACTTCAATCAGTGTAGATGAAGGGGAGGAGACAGGTTAAATGAGGATTTTTAAGCCTTGAAACAATTGAGACAATGATTGTGCATGTGGCATTCAGAGGGTGATTTGGCAAGACAAAAGATGTAAGTGCCTTTGAACAGGGTATGGTAGAAGGTGCCAGGCACACCGGTTTGAGTGTTTCAAGGACTGCAATGCTTTTTCCCGCTCAACAGTTTCCCATGTATATCAAGAATGGTTCATCACCCAATGGACATCCAACCAACTTGACACAACTGTGGTAAGAATAGGAGTCAACATTGGCCAGCATCCCTGGGGAACGCTTTCAACACCTTTTAGAGTCCATACTCAGACGAATTGATGCTTATCTGAGGGCAAACGTGAGCGCAACTCAATATTAGGAATGCGTTCCTAATGTATTATACACTCAGTGTAGATAAGCACTTAGTGGTATGCAATCCTCCATATGTTACACAGGGACTGGGTAATGTTGGGTGGGGATTGGGTAATGTTGGATGGGGATTGGGTAATGTTGGATGGGGATTGGGTAATGTTGGATGGGGATTGGATAATGTTGGATGGGGACTGGGTAATGTTGGATGGGGACTGGGTAATGTTGGATGAGGATTGGGTAATGTTGGATGGGGACTGGGTAATGTTGGATGGGGATTGGGAAATGTTGGATGGGGATTGGGTAATGTTGGATGGAGGATTGGGTAATGTTGGATGGGGATTGGGTAATGTTGCATGGGGATTGGGAAATGTTGCATGGGGATTGGGTAATGTTGGATGGGGACAGGGTAATGTTGGATGGGGATTGGGTAATGTTGGATGGGGATTGGGTAATGTTGGATTGGGTAATGGGAAGGTCAGTCTAGGATAGTGTGGGGAATTCCCTACAATATGTTACAATGCAAATTTGTCAACTTACTTGGCTCTCAACATTCAAATGTAGACCACCCTTAGGAGGAATTTACCTTCTGGGATAGGAGGATGACTATCAATCATGTACAGTACATCAGAAACTCTGAGACCGGGTTTGGGGAGGATATTGACCTCTTTAGTAAATGTGGGATGAGTAAATACAAAAAAGAGGCAAGTAGTGTGAGGATTACCTTTCTCTCAGAGAACGGAGTGCCTTCATAGAATGAATGCCTCCTGCATAATTTACCCACCTGTACCACAAAATCACCTAGATACTGTCACGGCTGTTAAAGGAAGAGGACCAAGGTGCAGCGTGGTGAGCGTACATATTCTATTTATTAGAAAAGACACCAAACTTAGCAATAAACACTACAAAACAAACCGTGAAGCTAAAGGCTATGTGCCATAAACAAAAGTCAACTTTCCACAAAGACAGGTGGAAAAAAGGGCTACCAAAGTATGGTTCTCAATCAGAGACAATGATAGACAGCTGTCCCTGATTGAGCACCCGGCCAAAACATAGAAGTACAAATAATAGAGTATGTACGCTCACAACGCTGGTCCTCTTCCTTTAACAGCTGTGACAGAACTTCCCACCACCAAGGGATCAAGCAGCGTGGTAAGGAGGACATGGTGAATGGCAAGGGATCCTGGACATGGGAGGAGATCCTGGCCGAGAAGGCTCGCCTGCCCTGGGAGCAGGTAGAAGCAGAGAGGAAGGCAAAGGTTGAGCATTCACAGGCCGGTGTGCTCTGTGCCAGCGTCCCGCATTTGCCGGGTGGAAGCGGGCATCCAGCCAGAACGGGTTGAGCCAGCTCTACGCTCGAGACCGCCAGTGAGCCCCCACGGCCCAGTGTATCCGGTGCCTCTGCCAGAACTAAGCCTCCTGTATGTCTCCCCAGCCTGGGGAGTCCTGTGCCTGCGCCTAGAACTAAGCCTTTTGTATGTCTCCCCAGCCTGGTGAGTCCTGTGCCTGCTCCCAGAACCAGGCCTCCTGTGTGTCTCTCCACTCCAGTGATGATCCATGGCAAGAAGCCTCCAGTGATGATCCATGGCACGAAGCCTCCAGTGATGATCCATGGCAGGAAGCCTCCAGTGATGATCCATGGCACAAATCCTCCAGTGATGATCCATGGGAAGAAGCCTCCACTGATGATCCATGGCACGGAGCCTCCAGTGAGGAGTCATGGCACGAAGCCTCTAATGGCGGCCTCTAGTCCGGAGCCTTGAGCGACGTCCTTCAGTCCGGAGCCTCCAGCGACGTCCTTCAGTCCGGAGCCTCCAGCGACGTCCTTCATTCCGGAGCCTCCAGAGACGGTCTCCAGTCCGGAGCCTCCAGAGACGGTCTCCAGTCCGGAGCCTCCAGAGACGAGGGTGCCTAGTCCGTGGCCCGCAGCGAGGGTGCCCAGTCCAGGGCCCGCAACGAGGGTGCCCAGTCTGGGGTCGGCGACGAGGGTCCCCGCACCAGTGGTGCCACCAAAGTGGGGTGAGCCATTGGTGGAGCGGGGTCTGCATCCCGCACCTGAGGTTTAGGTTTTGTTTGCGGCCGGAGTCCGCACCTTTTGGGGGGGGGGGGGGGGGTACTGTCACGCCCTGACCTTAGAGATCCTGTTTATGTCTCTATTTTGGTTTGGACAGGGTGTGAGTTGGGGTGGGTATTCTATACTCTATTATTTGTATTTCTATGTTTTGGCTGGGTAGATTGAGAACCACACTTAGGTAGCCCTTTTTTCCACCTGTCTTGGTGGGAGGTTGACTTTGTTTATGGCACATAGCCTTTAGCTTCACGGTTTGTTTTTGTAGTATTTATTGTTTTGTTCAGCGTCATTTTCCAAACAAAGAGAAAATTTACGCTCACCACGCTGCACCTTGGTCCTCTTCTTTTAACGGCCGTGACACATACATACTTTACTGTGAGACAAACAGTTTTCTCATTCGTAACCATTATCATTCTTAACCGTTATGATATGTGCAAAATCTACCCTAATGAGAAGGACAAAACTTCTCCACTACATTCCATATTCAAAACAGCCAAATACCATTTGATGTAGAATTTACAGTATTTACGGTCTTTGAAGTATGTCAACATCACCAGTATGAAAAAAACAGTACAAAAATGTATACACTCACTACTGTAAGTCGCTCTGGATACGAGCGTCTGCTAAATGACTTACATTTAAATGTAAATTCACCAGACATAACTCACACTTTATCTGTTATAGCCATGTGGTGTCACAGTCACTCAACAGGAGCCATATATGAATGATTTGCATTCACAAAGTACTGCTTTCTGACAGTTGGCTGCATATAATATGTGATATGACGTGATGTCCCATCCACTACCCAGGAGCTGATGTTATGTCATTGATCATAGTGTGTCATGTCATTTACATTACATTTAAGTCATTTAGCAGACGCTCTTATCCAGAGCGACTTACAAATTGGTGCTTTCACCTTATGACATCCAGTGGAACAGCCACTTTACAATAGTGCATCTAGGTCTTTTAAGGGGGGAGGGGGAGAAGGATTACTTTATCCTATCCTAGGTATTCCTTAAAGAGGTGGGGTTTCAGGTGTCTCCGGAAGGTGGTGATTGACTCCGCTGTCCTGGCGTCGTGAGGGAGTTTGTTCCACCATTGGGGGCCAGAGCAGCGAACAGTTTTGACTGGGCTGAGCGGGAACTGTACTTCCTCAGTGGTAGGGAGGCGAGCAGGCCAGAGGTGGATGAGCGCAGTGCCCTTGTTTGGGTGTAGGGCCTCAGAGCCTGGAGGTATTGAGGTGCCCGTTCCCTCACAGCTCCGTAGGCAAGCACCATGGTCTTGTAGCGGATGAGCTTCAACTGGAAGCCAGTGGAGAGAGCGGAGGAGCGGGGTGACGTGAGAGAACTTGGGAAGGTTGAACACCAGACGGGCTGCGGCGTTCTGGATGGGTTGTAGGGGTTTAATGGCCAGGCAGGGAGCCCAGCCAACAGCGAGTTGCAGTAATCCAGACGGGAGATGACAAGTGCCTGGATTAGGACCTGCGCCGCTTCCTGTGTGAGGCTTGGTCGGGATGTTGTAGAGCATGAACCTACAGGAACGGGCCACCGCCTTGATGTTATTTGAGAACGACAGGGTGTTGTCCAGGATCACGCCAAGGTTCTTAGCGCTTGGGACGAGGACACAATGGAGTTGTCAACCGTGATTTCATGGAACGGGCAGTCCTTCCCGGGAGGAAGAGCAGCTCCGTCTTGCCGAGGTTCAGCTTGAGGTGATGATCCGTCATCCACACTGATATGTCTGCCAGACATGCAGAGATGACCTGGTCGAAAATAGCAATGATAGGAGAGACCATGTGAGGTTATGACAGAGCCAAGTGACTTGGTGTATAGCGAGAATAGGAGAGGGCCTAGAACAGAGCCCTGGGGACACCAGTGGTGAGAGCACGTGGTGAGGAGACGGATTCTCGCCACGCCACCTGGTAGGAGCGACCTGTCAGGTAGGACGCAACAAGCGTGGGCCGCGCCGGAGATGCCCAACTCGGAGAGGGTGGAGAGGAGGATCTGATGGTTCACAGTATCGAAGGCAGCCGATAGGTCTAGAAGGATGAGAGCAGAGGAGAGAGAGTTAGCTTTAGCAGTGCGGAGCGCCTCCGGTGAGAAGAGCAGTCTCAGTTGAATGACTAGTCTTGAAACCTGACTGATTTGGATCAAGAAGGTCATTCTGAGAGAGATAGCGGGAGAGCTGGCCAAGGACGGCACGTTCAAGAGTTTTGGAGAGAAAAGAAAGAAGGGATACTGGTCTGTAGTTGTTGACATCGGAGGGATCGAGTGTAGGTTTTTTTCAGAAGGGGGTGCAACTCTCGCTCTCTTGAAGACAGGAGGGACGTGAGCGGTCAGGGATGAGTTGATGAGCGAGGTAGGTAAGGGAGAAGGTCACCGGAGATGGTCTGGAGAAGAGAGGAGGGATAGGGTCAAGTTGTTGGGCGGCGGCCGTCACAAGACGCGTGTCATCTGGACTAGGGCAGTGTGAGCAGAACCACACTTAGCAAACGAGGATTGTCGTCGACCTTCTTTTCAAAATGGTTGACATCTGCAGAGAGGGAGGAGGGGGAGGAGGATTCAAGAGGGAGGAGAAGGTGGCAAAGAGCTTCCTAGGGTTAGAGGCAGATGCTTGGAATTTAGAGTGGTAGAAAGTGGCTTTAGCAGCAGAGACAGAGGAGGAAAATGTAGAGAGGAGGGAGTGAAAGGATGCCAGGTCCGCAGGGAGGCGAGTTTTCCTCCATTTCCGCTTGCAGCCCTGTTCTGTGAGCTTGAGTCGTTGGAGGATAGGGGACATGAGAGTCAAAGGATGCAGAAAGGGAGGAGAGGAGGGTTGAGGAGGCAGAATCAGGAGATAGGTTGGAGAAGGTTTGAGCAGAGGGAAGAGATGATAGGATGGAAGAGGAGAGAGTAGCGGGGAGAGAGAGCGAAGGTTGGGACGGCGCGATACCATCCACGAGAGGGAAAAGGATACAAGGTAGTGGTCGGAGACTTGGAGGGGAGTTGCAATGAGGTTAGTGGAGGAACAGCATCTAGTAAAGATGAGGTCGAGCGTATTGCCTGCCTTGTGAGTAGGGGGGAAGGTGAGAGGGTGAGGTCAAAAGAGGAGAGGAGTGGAAAGAAGGAGGCAAAGAGGAATGAGTCGAAGGTAGACGGGGGAGGTTAAAGTCGCCCAGAACTGTGAGAGGTGAGCCGTCCTCAGGAAAGGAGCTTATCAAGGCATCAAGCTCTATTGATGAACTCTCCGAGGGAACCTGGAGGGCGATAAATGATAAGGATGTTAAGCTTGGAAGGGCTAGTAACTGTGACAGCATGGAATTCAAAGGAGGCGATAGACAGATGGGTAAGGGAGAAAGAGAGAATGACCACTTGGGAGAGATGAGGATCCCGGTGCCACCACCCCGCTGACCAGAAGCTCTCGGGTGTGCGAGAGCACGTGGCGGACGAAGAGAGAGCAGTAGGAGTAGCGGTGTTGTCTGTGGTGATCCATGTTTCCGTCAGAGCCAAGAAGTCGAGGGACTGGAGGGCGGCATAGGCTGAGATGAACTCTGCCTTGTTGGCCGAGATTGGCAGTTCCAGAGGCTACCGGAGACCTGAACTCCACGTGGTCGTGCGCGCTGGGACCACCAGATTAGGTGGCCGCGCCATGCGGTGAGCGTTTGTATGGTCTGTGCAGAGAGGGAGAGAACAGGGATAGACAGACACATAGTTGACAGGCTAGAGAAGAGGCTACGCTAATGCAGAAGAGATTGGAATGACAAGTGGACTACACGTCTCGAATGTTCAGAAAGTTAAGCTTACGTAGCAAGAATCTAATTGACTAAAATTATTAAAATGATACAGTACTGCTGGGGTAGGCTAGCTGCGTTGTTGACACTACCCTAATCAAGTCGTTCGTTGAGTGTGATAGTTTCTACAGTGCTGCTGGGAGCTGTGGGCTAGCAGTGTTGGTTACGTACGCTATGCTAGGAGAACGACAATAGCTGGCTAGCTAACCTGAAAATCGCTAGACTACACAATTATCTTTGAAACAAAGACAGATGTAGCTAGCATGTAGCTAGCTACGATCAAACAAATCACACCGTTGGGACTGTAATGAAATGAAATGAAAATGTGATACTACCTGTGGAGCGAAGCGGAATGCGACCGGAATGCGAAAGTTCTATTCAGTAGACGTTGGCTGGCTATTGGCTAGCTAGGAGTGTCTCCTACGTTAAGGACTACAAAATAGCTGGCTAGCTAACCTCGGTGAATTAAGATAATCACTCTAAGACTACACACTCTAAACTACACAATTATCTTGGATACGAAGACAGCAAAGACAACTATGTAGCTAGCTAATACTATACTAATCAAGTCGTTGTGCTACGGTAGCCGGTGAACGTATGCTAGCTGGCTAGCTGGTAGGCAGATAGGAGGACGACGAAATACGATAATAACGCAATTATCACTCTAAGACTCCATACTCTAAACTACACAATTATCTTGGATACGAAGACAGCAAAGACAACTATGTAGCTAGCTAACACTACACTAATCAAGTCGTTCAGTTGAGTGTGATAGTTACTACAGTGCTACGGTAGACGGTGAACGTGTTGGGCAGATAGGAGACGACGAAATACGATAATTACGCAATTATCTTTGATACAACGACGACTATGTAGCTAGCTAAGAAGAAATTGCTAAGATTAGACAAATCAGACCGTTGTACTATAATGAAATGTAATGAAAAAGTTATACAACCTGCAGACCGAAGCGCGGATGCGACCGGCTCGCTCCAACCCGGAAGTGCGTTATCATATGTCCGCTGTCCTCCTGAGGCATATGCTGTTTAGTAGTGATTCATAAACCCTTTGTGACAGTGTAGGGATGGTATGCTTGACTGAGGCTGCAGTGTACAGTGTATAATGTAGTGGGATTGCACACAGACCACTCATGTTTAGAAAATTATATTAGTGATAAGAGTATCTGTTTTACGCACAACAACAGCTTATGGATACATCGGTGATCTTTACATTTGACTTCTGTTGATGGAAGATCTCATGCCTGCTGGGAGAGTTTCTGTTGGCTGAATATGCAGTTCTCTGTTGTGGTTGCTATCATAGCGTCGTCATCAATGACATCATCATCGTCATCACCACCGTCATCATCATTATCACCATTGTCATCATCGTTATCATCACCATCTTTGTCATAATCAGCATCAGCAGCAGCTTGGAATCCAACCCACTGGGCATACTACGTCATTTCACTGTGGATTATTGGGTAATATTTGGTTAAGACGTTGATCAATGAGATTACAACTTATATTCACCCACTCAAAAAGACTTTCCAATGTGTCATCAGGTTTTTTTCAATCATCTAAAAGCACAAGCAAGTTCCAATAGAAAAACAATGTCTGATTTTTGGTTAATAAGTTATCACTGAAAATGTTGCCAAGTCTCAAGACTTTGAAAATCAGTAATCATCAGTTGTTTCTGCTCAATTATACAAATAGCAATTGCATATCACACCTATAAACAACAACGTTCAAACAGCCAAACAGCGCCTTACAAAGCAGAGCAGTGAACACAACATTTTAAGGAAACGTGGGTATAATTGCACTCCTTTCATGTGTGTACCTGTAGAGTGGCCTTCTCTCCCGGTCTCTCTGGACGGAGGACGAGAGTGGGCAACAATACTGCCAGCTGCGGCCACACGCTGTGAGAAAAAGCCATTCATTTCAAGAGGACTTTTTGTTCAGTCTAGGAAGTGAAGTGGTTATGATCAAAAACTGGAACCTCAGAATCTCACATTAAAAAAACTGTTTGCATAGCATATAGCCTATAAGCACAAGACAGTGTGTTACAGTAATGTATGTCCCAAAATCATGTCTTTGCAATGAGAGATATGAATTCAATCAATCAAATCAACATTGTCTGCTCTTTTCATACCTTGTGTCGCAAAGATGAGTTGTGTTCATGTTCCAGTTCAAAGCTTTCATTAACCTTTCCCATCAGGTGGCCAAATAATGTTTATTTCCCCTAAAGGAGTGGACTAAGTTAACCCAAGAGTATCCTAATCAATTCACTTAAAATCGGTTAAAATGTATTATGTTTGCACAGGAAACTTGCTATGGTTGTATTAATCACAAGTGCTTACTACTGTCTTCATTCAGTACTTATCACCCCCCCTACTAATTTTGCAATCAGGCTGAGAGAAACGTTAGCAGGTTTATAGCTCATTTCCTGCAATTCTACATATTTTACCATTCGGTGGTGGCAAATGTCTGCAGTTTATAATGATAACTGATGATCAATGGGACATACCCCAGTCAGCATTTCGACCATGCTACAAGTTTAGATAGCTTGCCGCTAGACTAACTTACCAGTCCAAAAAAATAATTGCTGACATGGGCTAGTTGAGTGACTGCTGATGCACAATCGCATTTTCAAAATTGCACCTTCTGTATGCTATTATTAATAACTCTCAGGAGTCATTTGAGGACCCGTCAAATTGGCGAGGCCTGCACCCTGCCAGTTACCCATCCCTGGCCTGAGCTTTAATATGGTCCTGAAAAGCTATTTTCCTTGCATACTATACGGACATTTACATTTTTGTCATTTTACAGACACTCTTATCCAGAGCGACTTAGAATTAGTGCATTAATCTTAAAATAGCTAGGTGAGACAACAACACATCACAATCACAGGGGAGGCTCAGTGTGAGCGTGGCTATATTTTGACGAAAAAATTATTCCATGGGATCGAATGGCGGGCTTTTACACAGATGGGGCTCCATCTATGGTGGGACAGCCTCTGCACTCTAGTTATGAATGTGTCTCCCTCTGCCATATGGATGCGTTGTATGATACACCGAAGGCACTGTGGGAAAAGAGCAGAGCACAGAACTCTGAGATGTACTGCAGGAGGTAACTCTGATTGTAAACTACATCAAACCACATCCACAGCACACACGCCTGTTTGCAAAACTATGTGGAGATATGGGATCAGAGCATGACAATGTTCTATTTCATACCGAGGCTTGGTGGTTATCAAGGGGGAGTGTTGGAAAGATTTGAGTGTTGAGGGAGGAACTGTTGTCATTCACAATGGAAGAGCACTTTGGAACTTACTTCCCAATCTGTTTGACTGTGACATGGCAGTAAATGAAATTGAACAGTTGCTTGAGTTGTCATGTGACCGAATGCATTCATGGAACACTAGAGAGGAGATTTGGTTCCTGACTCAAAGGGAATACCCTGCCGTCTGCCTCTGAGCATTAATTAATGCCTCGTTCAAAACAACTGGGAACTCGGAAATCTCCGACTTCAGTGCGTTCAAGATAACTGGGAAAGAAAACTAGCTCCAACTGGGAAAAATTGTTTTGAACAGTCATCCAACTCCGAATTACAACTCGGGAACTCAAGACTCTTTCTAGAGCTTTGACTTTCCAACCTAAAGATCACTGACATCATTATTTGACCTCGTATTTTTCAGAAATTTCAGATATCAAAATGGGGTTGGGAACCCCTGGAATTTGAGTTATATTAGCTCGCACCACCACTAACTAGCTAGCCATTTCACATCGGTTACACATGCACAATGCCAATCATTGGCTGGAGTGGAGTAAAGCTCTACGCAATTGGACTCACGCTTCACCATCTGGCAGTCCAACAGCACAAATCTGGGTTTGGCAGATGCCAGGAGAACGCTACCTGGCCAAATGCATAGTGCAAACTGTAAAGTTTGCTGGAGGAAGAATAATGGTCTGGGGTTGTTTTTCATGGTTCGGGCTAAGCCCCTTAGTTCCAGTGAAGGGAAATCTTAATGCTACAGCATACAATGACATTCTAGACAATTCTGTGCTTCCAGCTTTGTGGCAACAGCTTGTGAAAGGCCCTTTCCTGTTTCAGCATGACAATGCCCCCATGCACAAAGCAAGGTCCATACATAAATGGTTTGTCAAGATCAGTGTGGAAGAACTTGACTGGCCTGCACAGAGCCCTGGCCTCAACCCCATCGAACACCTTTGGGATGAGTTGGAACGCCGACTGCGAGCCAAGCCTAATCACCCAACATCAGTGCACGACCTCACTAATGCTTTTGTGACTGAATGGAAGCAAGTCCCAATATCTAGTGATAAGCATTAGCAGAAGAGTATAGCAGCAAAGGGGGGACCAACTCCATATTAATGCCCATGATTTTGGAATGAGATGTTCAACGAGTAGGTGTCCACAGTTTTTTTCCCATGCATCGGCAGGACAGAATGGCATCTTCTGGTAAGCTCAAGGGGGAGGTGTGTCTCTCTTTGTTAACAATAGCTGGTGCATGATCTCTAATAGTAAGGAATTCTCAAGGTTCTACTTGCCTGAGTTAGAATACCTCATGATGAAGCTGTCGATCATACTATTTACCAAGAAGGTTTTGATCTATATTTTTTGTAGCTTTCTGTATTCTACCTCAAACCAATGCTGGCAATAAGACCACACTCAACGAGCTGTATAGGGCAATAAGACCACACTCAACGAGCTGTATAGGGCTATAAGACCACACTCAGCGAGCTGCATAGGGCAATAAGACCACACTCAGCGAGCTGTATAGGGCAATAAGACCACACTCAACGAGCTGTATAGGGCAATAAGCAAACAGTAAAATGTTCATCCAGAGGCGGCACTGCTAGTGGCCGGTGGTTTTAATGCAGGGAACCTGAAATCGGTCTTACCTTAGTATTACCAGCTTGTCCCCTGTCCAACTAGAGGCAAAACAACTCTAGATAACCTTTCCTCCTGTTCTCTCTGCTACCACACTGCAAGCAGTGCTGAAGCACCAAGTCTTGAACAGCTTCTACTCCCAAGCAATAAGACTGCTAAATACAGTGCATTTGGAAAGTAATCAGACCCCTTCCCTTTTTCCACATTTTGTTACATTAAAGCCTTATTCTAAAACTGATTAAATAAAAACAGTTCCTCATCAATCTACACACAATACCCCATAATGACAATGCGAAACAGGTTTTTACAAATTTTTTCAAATGCATTAAAAATGAAAAACATAAATACCTTATTTACATAAGTTTTCAGACCAGTTTTTTTGAGACTCGAAATTGAGCTCAGGTGTATCCTGTTTCCATTGATCCATCCTTGAGATGTTTCTGCAATTTCATTGGAGTCCATCGTAATACATCAAATTGCTTGGAGATGATTTGGAAAGACACACATCTATTTTTTTTCTTTCATCACATTCCTAGTAAGTCAGAAGTTTACATAAACTCAATTAGTATTTGGTAGCATTGCCTTTAAATAGTTTAACTTGGGTCAAACGTTTTGGGTAGCCTTCCACAAGCTTCCCATAATAAGTTGGGTGAATTTTGGCCCATTCCTCCTGACAGAGTTGGTGTAACTGAGTCAGGTTTGTAGGCCTCCTTTATACCTTGACTTTGTTGTCCTTCAGCAATTTTGACACAACGTTGGAAGTATGCTTGGGGTCATTGTCCATTTGGAAGACTAATTTGCGACCAAGCTTTAACTTCCTGACTGATGTCTTGAGATGTTGCTTCAATATATTCCACATCATTTTCCTACCTCATAATGCCATCTATTTTGTGAAGTGCACCAGTCCCTCCTGCAGCAAAGCACCCCCACAACATGATGCTGTCACCCCCGTGCTTCACGGTTGGGATGGTGTTCTTCGGCTTGCAAGCATCCCCCTTTTCCCCCCAAACATAACAATGGTCATTATGGCCAAACAGTTCTATTACTGTTTCATCAGACCAGAGGACATTTCTCCAAAATGTACAATATTTGTCCCATGTGCAGTTGCAACCCGTAGTCTAGCTTTTTTTATGCCAGTTTTGGAGCAGTGGCTTCTTCCTTGCTAAGCGGCCTTTCAGGTTATGTCGATATAGGACTCGTTTGACTGTGGATATAGATACAATTGTACCTGTTTCCTTCAGCATCTTCACAAGGTCATTTGCTGTTGTTCTGGGATTGATTTGCACTTTTTGCACCAAAGTACATTCATCTCCAGGAGACAGAACACGTCTCCTTCCTGAGCAGTATGACGGCTGCGTGGTCCCATGGTGTTTATACTTGCGTACTATTGTTTGTACGGATGAACGTGGCACCTTCAGGTGTTTGGACATTGCTCCCAAGGATGGACCAGACTTGTAGAGGTCTACAATGTTCTTTCTGAGGTCTTGGCTGATTTATTTTGATTTTCCCATGATGTCAAGCAAAGAGGCACTGAGTTTGAAGGTAGGCAAAACTCTAAAGCCATGACATCATTTTCTGGAATTTTCCAAGCTGTTTAAATGCACAGTCAACTTAGTGTATGTAAACTTCTGACCCACTGGAATTGTGATACAGTGAATTATAAGTGAAATAATCTGTCTGTAAATAATTATTGGAAAAATTACTTGTGTGATGCACAAAGTAGATGTCCTATCCGACTTGCCAAAAATATAGTTTGTTAACAAAAATTTGTGGTGTGGTTGAAAAACAAATTTTAATGACTCCAACCTAAGTGTATGTAAACTTCCAACTTCAACTGTATATAGTTACAGCATCCCTTGGTTCTTTTCAGGGCCTCCTCCATCTAGCTTCCCCATATACACGTGCAAGTGCCATGCATATGATGAAGCATCACAGGCAGCATAGATCTTGATTCCATATTTTGCGGGTTTAGAAGGTACGTATCTACTGCCTGAAGGGGCAGCGGCCCCTAAATGGCATAAGTTGCTCATCAACAGTAACGTTGGGCCCAGGGTTGTAAAACAGGGGAAAGCGGTCTACCCACTTGTCCCACACTGACCTGATTGCAGCTAGCTTGTCTCTCTACCGCCTTGCTGGTCTGGTGTCTCGGTTATCGAAGCGGATATTCCATAAAATAATGTGGAAGTTTTCCAGAGACATTGTTGCACTGAAAAGATATCTGCCAGGTTCTGCATCCCACAGGGATTCTGTGGATTCCCCATTGGATCTAAAAACACCAGCAAGGTTAAGAAACCCAAAATATGCATGTAAATGAGTTTGGTCCATGTCCTTCCATCTCTCTCCAAAAACATGCCTTCCCTCCAAATTATGCAGAATTACTTTCTGGATGGTGTCTGGAATAAACAGTTCAAAAGAAGACTTTATGTCCTGCACATAAGTAACCGCCATCTGTGTCGGCTTTGGTTGCATCCTTATCCTCATTGTCAGCCATGCGGGGTGGCTCCTTCCTTGGGCAATTCAATTTAACATTATTTTTACATCCATATTTTTCCTCCTGCAGGCTATTGATGAGCTGGTTGCTGATGGGCTGGTTGCTGATGGGCTGGTCATGGGGCTGGTTGCTGATGGGCTGGTCCTGGGGCTGGTTGCTGATCGGCTGGTCCTGGGGCTGGTTGCTGATGGGCTGGTCCTGGGGCTGGTTGCTGATGGGCTGGTCCTGGGGCTGGTTGCTGATGGGCTTGTCCTGGGGCTGGTTGCTGATGGGTTGGTCCTGGGGCTGGTTGCTGATGGGCTGGTCCTGGGGCTGGTTGCTGATGGGCTGGTCCTGGGGCTGGTTGCTGATGGGCTGGTCCTGGGGCTGGTTGCTGATGGGCTTGTCCTGGGGCTGGTTGCTGATGGGCTGGTCCTGGGGCTGGTTGCTGATGGGCTGGTCCTGGGGCTGGTTGCTGATGGGTTGGTCCTGGGGCTGGTTGCTGATGGGCTGGTCCTGGGGCTGGCTGAGGGTCAATCTCATCCTCTCCAACTCACTGTCAGACTCCGAATTGACAGAGACATGATCCTCAAATTCTGAAAATTCTTCATCTTCTAAAGTGGAAGACGATCCTTCCATACTAGCTTCTCTCTCTGCAAAAATGATTTCTAAGGCTCTCTAAGTAGAGACTATTTTTGCCATACTGATTGATTGAGGTAAGGAGCCACACATGAAAAGCTATTTATTTGTTGTATTTCTCCCCAATTTGCACCTGGCTGGAGTAGAGTGTGGGAAAATACAGATTTTTAAATTTTTTTTTACAATGTATCGAAATAATGTTTTGTAATAACATTGTGCAGGTTCCAGCAAGATATTATGTACTTTCACACAATACAAAAATGATAAAGATTGGGAGAAAAGCAGTAGACAGCCAGACAGGCAGGGAGACAGACAGGTTCTTGGTGCTATGTTGAAACAGCAGGCCCAGGGAAGAGGAAGACAGAGTGAAGGCACATTTTTTATTTTTTATTTTTTTATTTCACCTTTATTTAACCAGGTAGGCAAGTTGAGAACAAGTTCTCATTTACAATTGCGACCTGGCTAAGATAAAGCAAAGCAGTTCGACACATACAACGACACAGAGTTACACATGGAGTAAAACAAACATACAGTCAATAATACAGTAGAAACAAGTCTATATACGATGTGAGCAAATGAGGTGAGATAAGGCAGATAAAGGCAAAAAAAGGCCATGGTGGTAAAGTAAATACAATATAGCAAGTAAAACACTGGAATGGTAGATTTGCAGTGGAAGAATGTGCAAAGTAGAAATAAAAATAATGGGGTGCAAAGGAGCAAAATAAATAAATAAATAAATAAATAAAATAAATACAGTAGGGAAAGAGGTAGTTGTTTGGGCTAAATTACAGGTGGGCTATGTACAGGTGCAGTAATCTGTGAGCTGCTCTGACAGCTGGTGCTTAAAGCTAGTGAGGGAGATAAGTGTTTCCAGTTTCAGAGATTTTTGTAGTTCGTTCCAGTCATTGGCAGCAGAGAACTGGAAGGAGAGGCGGCCAAAGAAAGAATTGGTTTTGGGGGTGACCAGAGAGATATACCTGCTGGAGCGCGTGCTACAGGTGGGTGATGCTATGGTGACCAGCGAGCTAAGGGGGGACTTTACCTAGCAGGGTCTTGTAGATGACATGGAGTCAGTGGGTTTGGCGACGAGTATGAAGCGAGGGCCAGCCAACGAGAGCGTACAGGTCGCAATGGTGAGTAGTATATGGGGCTTTGGTGACAAAACGGATGGCACTGTGATAGACTGCATCCAATTTGTTGAGTAGGGTATTGGAGGCTATTTTGTAAATGACATCGCCGAAGTCGAGGATTGGTAGGATGGTCAGTTTTACAAGGGTATGTTTGGCAGCATGAGTGAAGGATGCTTTGTTGCGAAATAGGAAGCCAATTCACATAGCAAACCTTTGTTTCATTTTGACTTGTTTTCACCTGCACACACACATTTTCCCACACTTTTATTACTCTCGGGTCCAGAAAATGAGGCCATTGAGTCTCAGGTTGAAAAAAATATTAATTGTATCATTTTTCTTTCAGTAAACATTGAAAATGGGTCTCACAGACTCGAACACCACACAAGGTTTAAATAGTTTAAACATTTTAATAACAGAGTTGACTCCAATATGTTTCCAGGAGAACATACAGTAATAAGAACATACAATATTTCTCCCACTGTCACGCCCTGACCATAGAGAGCCCTTGTTTCTCTATGGTGTAGTAGGTCAGGGCGTGACGAGGGTTGTTCTAGTTAAACATTTCTATGTTGGTGTTTTGGTTTCGTTCCCAATTAGAGGCAGCTGGTAATCGTTGCCTCTAATTGGGGATCATTTTTAGGTATCATTTTTACACACCTGTGTTTGTGGGATATTGATTGTTTGTTAGTGTGTTTGGGCACTACGGCCTCACGGTCTTTGTAAGGTTGTTATTTTGTTTTGTTAGTTTCACTTAAATAAATATGTGGAACTATACTCACGCTGCACCTTGGTCCGCTCATTTCCAAGATCGTGACACCCACAGACTTATAATTACGTAAATGGTTTACCCAAAATAATAAACAGGGAAAATTTGATAGGTCCAAGTTTATGTAACCTATTTACTGCCACTTAACACCGAGTAGAGCGACAAGCAGTGGGTGTTTACTCTCTCTCTCTCTCACTGCGATGGAAGCGAACAGCAGAGATGGGCCAGTGGCATTCCTCCGAGGGAACATTTTGAACTAAACAGACATATTTGTGGAACAGCATGTGGGACTACTCTCTCTCTCTCTCTCTCTCTGTTTGTCTCTCCCTCTCTTTCTCTGTCTCTCCAGTATCTGCCAGATTGTTTCATAACATGGCACCAGACCAGACGCTTCTATTGAGCTCCAAATTTGGCCTTTAGACAGCCACACAAGCTACAGACAAACATCTCACAATCTCATCTACTGTCATCATCAGACTTTTGCTCTTCATTTCACTCTCTCATTCAGTCAGAAATGTCAGTCAGTCAGACAAAAATGGCCAATTGACGTTGAAGTGTTGCCTAAAATGTCTTGTTGCCAGATCAGAGTCGGTTGGTGTTGATACAGACCTGGTCTGATACTTTTTTAAATATGTTTTTAATTTATGCTTTATTTAATTAGGCAAGTCAGTTAAGAACAAATTCTTACTTACAATGGCGGCCTACCAAAAGGCAAAAGGCCTCCTGCAGGGACAGGGGCCTGGGATTAAAAAATAAATAAAAATACAATATAAATATAGGACAAAACACACATCACAACAAGAGAGACAACACAACACTAAATAAAGAGAGAGCTAAGACACCATAACAAGGCAGCAACACATGACAACACAGCATGGTAGCAACACAACATAACAACAACATGGTAGCAACACAAAACATGGTACAAAAATTATTGGTCACAGTCAACAGCACAAAGGGCAAGAAGGTAAGGACAACAATACATCACGCAAAGCAGCCACAACTGTCAGTAAGAGTGTCCATGATTTAGTCTTTCAATGAAGTGATTCAGATAAAACTGTCCAGTTTGAGTGTTTGTTGCAGCTCGTTCCAGTCGCTAGCTGCAGCAAACTGAAAAGAGGAGCGACCCAGGGATGTGTGTGCTTTGGGGACCTTTAACAGAATGTGACTGGCAGAACGGGTGTTGTATGTGGAGGATGAGGACTGCAGTAGATATCTCAGATAGGGGGAGTGAGGCCTGAGAGGGTTTTATAAATAAGCAACAACCAATGGGTCCTGCGACGGGTATACAGAGATGACCAGTTTACAGAGGAGTATAGAGTACAGTGATGTGTCCTATAAGGAGCATTGGTGACAAATCTAATGGCCGAATGTTAAAGAACATCTAGCCGCTTGAGAGCACCCTTACCTGCCGATCTATAAATGATGTCTCCGTAATCTAGCATGTGTAGGATGGTCATCTGAATCAGGGTTAGTTTGGCAGCTGGGGTGAAAGAGGAGCGATTACGATAGAGGAAACCAAGTGTAGATTAACTTTAGCCTGCAGCTTTGATATGTGCTGAGAGAAGGATAGTGCACCATCTAGCCATACTCCCAAGTACTTGTATGAGGTGACTACCTCAAGCTTTAAACCCTCAGAGGTGCTAATAACACCTGTGGGAAGAGGGGCATTCTTCTTACCAAACCACATGACCTTTGTTTTGGAGGTGTTCAGAACAAGGTTAAGGATATAGAAAGCTTGTTGGACACTAAGAAAGCTTTGTTGTAGAGCATTTAACACAAAATCCGGGGGGGGAGGGGGCAGCTAAGTATAAGACTGTGTCATCTGAATATAAATGGATGAGGGAGCTTCCTACTGCCTGAGCTATGTTGTTGATGTAAATTGAGAAGAGTGTGGGGCCTAGGCTCGAGCCTTGGGGTACTCCCTTGGTGACAGGCACTGGCTGACACAGCAGATTTTCTGACATTATACACTGCACTCTTTAAGAGAGGTAGTTAGCAAACCAGGCCAAAGACCCCTCAGAGACACCAATACTCCTTAACCGGCCCACAAGAATGGAATGGTCCACCCTATCAAAAGCTTTGGCCAAGTCAATAAAAATAGCAGCACAATATTGCTTAGAATCAAGGGCAATGGTGACATCATTGAGGACCTTTAACCTCTTCGAGATAGGGGGCGCTCTTTTAATTTTTGGATAAAAAACGTTCCCGTTTTAAACAAGATATTTTGTCACGAAAAGATGCTCGACTATGCATGGAATTGACAGCTTTGGAAAGACAAAACTCTGATGTTTCCAAAACTGCAAAGATATTATCTGTGAGTGCCCCAGAACTAATGCTACAGGCGAAACCAAGATGAAGTTTCATACTGGAAATGCCCCAGATTCTGAAGGCGCTGTGTTCCAATGTCTCCTTATATGGCTGTCAATGCGCCAGGAATGAGCCTGCCCTTTGTGTCATTTCTCCAAGGTGTCTGCAGCATTGTGACGTGTTTGTAGGCATATCATTGGAAGATTGACCATAAGAGACTACATTTACCTGGTGTCCGCCCGGTGTCCTGTGTCGAAATTATTGCGTAATCTGTAGGTCCATGCGCGTTCCATTTCTTCAGAGGAGAAAGTCAACTTCCACGAAGGATTTATCATCGATAGATATGTGAAAAACACCTTGAGGATTCATTCTAAACATCGGTTTGTCATGTTAATTTGGAAAAAGTTTGCGTTTTAATGACTTATTATGGAGTTAACAAAACGGAGCAATTTGTCAACACAAATAATATTTTTTGAAAAAAACATTTGTTTGCGTTTTTGAATGACTTAATAAATGATTTTATTTGAATCCTTTTCTGGTTTTTTTGTTGCATGCTGAAAACCAGTCAAATCGTGATGAAGAATGATGAACAAAATATTTTGAAAATCTGAGATGAATTTGTCAACACAAAAATAATATTTTTTTGTTTTCAAAAAACGGAACATTTGCTATCTAACTGAGAGTTTGTCAACACAAATCCATTTGCATTGAAAAAACATCTGAAGTTCTTCAAAGGTAAATGATTTTATTTGAATCCTTTTCTGTTTTTTGTGAAAATGTTGCCTGCTGAATGCTAACGCTAAATTCTACGCTAAATGCTACGCTAAATGCTACGCTAGTTATCAATACTGTTACACAAATGCTTGTTTTGCAATGGTTGAGAAGCATATTTAGAAAATCTGAGATGACAGTGTTGTTAACAAAAGGCTAAGCTTGAGAGCAAATAGATTAATTTCATTTCATTTGCGATTTTCATGAATAGTTAACGTTGCATTATGGTAATGAGCTTGAGGCTGTAGTCACGATACAGGATCCGGGATGGCTCGACGCAAGAAGTTAAGGTTGCAGTGACACATCCATAACCTGAGCGGAAAACAGATTGCATACTATAGTATATACATCAAGAAAGCCAGTCAGTTGATTATTGACAAGTTATTCCAACACTTGGTACTGTCTGGTGAAATGTAACAGTGATTCTCAATTGCTGAGGCTGGAGGTGGACTAGTCATTGTTTAACCCTTCAAGGGCCAGTGCACTGACAAATACTGGTCCAAACTATGAAATCAATAGATTTTGAGCGGATACATATATAAAATTGAATTGGTACTACATAGCAGTATGCATCTGAGACAAGCCAGTTAGGGTCAAGTCAGCCTATGGATCCAGAAATGTTAATAAAGAGTACCACTCTGCCATCTAGTGGAGTAGAGTTAGAAATGCATCCATACTGTCAAAGATTCCAATTCATCGATCATCATTTCTCTTTACAGCACAGTCTCTCAAACACGTCAGTTGTATTTCTGTTGACTTGTAAAATGAAAACATCTATAGACAAGGTTAGGAATTTCAACAGCTAAATGCATGAATTTGGTTCACTTTGAGATTAACATTGAGATATCAAATCAAATCAAATTGTATTTGTCAGATGCGCCGAATACAACAAGTGTGGCCCTTACCGTGAAATGCTTACATACAAGCCCTTAACCAACAATGCAGTTATTAAAAATTGAGTTAAGAAAATATCTACTAAATAAACTAAAGTAAAAAAATGTTATACAAATAAAAAGTTACAAAATAACAATAATGAAGCTATAAACAGGGGGTACCGGTACTGAGTCAATGTGCGGGGGTACAGGTTAGTCGAGGTAATTTGTACATGTAAGTACTGTAGGGGTAAAGTGATTAGTCCAGGTGGCCATTTGATTAATTGAACAGCAGTCTTATGGCTTGAGGGTACATTGAGATGTACATTGAGAGATTTCATCTTTTCAGGTAGCTTGCACCTTCCCACCTGCCACAGCAGACACTGCCAGTATTCAATTAGAGTAGCTACTGTGAGTCTCTCTACTCTTAAACACTCTCTACTCTCTATTCTGGAACGCATATATCTACAGTGTATTGCCAAAAACCTCCATACCACTTAATAACTTCAAACATAGACTCTGACCTGTCCAATGAGCCAAAGGATCCGCCACTTTGTTTCAATTTTCGCCTAAACTGACATACCCAAATCAAACTGCCTGTAGCTCAGGACCTGAAGCAAGGATGTGCATATTCTTGATACCATTAGAAAGGAAACAGTTTGAAGTTTGTGGAAATGTGAAATGACTGTAGGAGAATATAACACTTGAGATCTGGTAAAAGACAATACAAAATAAAAAAACATGCTTTCTTTTGTATTTGTTTGTACCATCATCTTTGAAATGCAAGAGAATGGCCATAATCTATCATTCCAGCAAAGGCACAATTTAGATTTTGGCCATTAGATGGCAGCAGTGTATGTGCAATGTTTTAGACTGATCCAATGAACCATTGCATTTCTGTTCAATATGTTGTATCAAGACTGCCCAATATGCCTAATTGGTTTATTAATACATTTTCAAGTTCATAACTGTGCACTCTCCTCAAACAATAGCATGGTATTATTTCACTGTAATAGCTACTGTAAATTGGACAGTGCAGTTAGATTAACAAGAATTTAAACTTTCTGCCAATATCAGATATGTCTATGTCCTGGGAATTTTTGTGGTTACTTACAACCTCATGTTAATCGCATTAGCCTACAGTAGCTGAACCGTCCCGCGGGGAACCAACGATCCTATAGAGGTTTTAAAAAGTGCACGTCACACACACACACACACACACACACACACACACACACACACACACACACACACACACACACACACACACACACACACACACACACACACACACACACACACACACACACACACACACACAAACTTTGCAGTAATTTAAATTAATAGAGCAGCTTTAATTGATACAGTCTACTGTGTGCTCCCTACCTCCTCTGTCTCTCTCCATAGCTTTCTCTGTGTTGTCTGTTGCTGTCGCTTTTGTCTGCTCTCTTCTGTTCCTGTCTCTTGTCTACCCTCCTCTCTCTTCCTGTTCTGGTTGGAAAAAGTGTGAAAGTAAACAATTGTTTTAATAGTAATATCACATATTGTTTCACCTCACCTGCATATTTTTTGTAAACCATGTTTTACATTTCACTGTCTGTATTTCACCTGTCATAATTTGTGCAAATAAACTAAACCAATTAGAATATATAGAGCATCTTGAAGCAATTAATCAAACAAATATTCATAACTCCTTGCACACAGAACACCCAGCTGGCGATGGTGATATAACTGAGTAGAACAATCCTTCTACACCAGACTGACAACATTAACTGCATCCTTCATTCCTATACATTTCATAGCAATAAAATGCCATTGTGTGCGCAACCTACCTTTGTTCTCTCTCCATCTGCCCCCTCTGTGTCTTGTCTGTTGTTGTCTGTGTCTTGTTTGTTATTGTATCATTTGTCTATCCTGTTATGGCCTGTTCTGTGCTTCTGGTGTCTCTCTTCATCATATCATATTCTTCTGTTGCTGTCTCTGTGTCTTGTCTGGTGTGTCACTCTCCATCACCTAATCTTCTGTTGCGGTCTCTGTGTCTTGTCGGTTGTGTCGCTCTCCATCACCACTCTGTACACCTATTATTCTGTTGCTTGCGGCCATAACTGAATTCAAATGTGAGTTGGTTTCGGGTATAGTTTGATGTCTCGTGTGTGTTCGCAGGATTGAAACAAATCCACCCTTCATTTACATTGTGATGCAGTCATGACTAGAGCTATGGCTGTCATTACATTTTGTCAGACGGTTATTGTCATGTAAAGCCTGCCGGTCTCAAGTTAATTGACCGTTAATTAACATAAACACTTTTAGCATCACCAGGCCTCCACGCATACAAACCACTGCCTTTGGAACATCTACATTTAAAAAATATATATATATTTATTTTAATTTCACCTTTATTTAACCAGGTAGGCCAGTTGAGAACAAGTTCTCATTTACAACTGCGACCTGGCCAAGAAAAAGCAAAGCAGTGCGACAAAAACAACAACACAGAGTTACACATGGAATAAACAAACGTACAGTCAATAACACAATAGAAAAATATGTATACAGTGTGTGCAAAATGAAGTAAGTAGGTAAGGCAATAAATAGGCCAATAGTGGCAAAGTAATTACAATTTAGCAATTTACACTGGAGTGATAGATGTCCAGATGAGGATGTGCAAGAAGAAATACTGGTGTGCAAAAGAGCAGAAAAACAAAAACAAATATGGGGATGAGGTAGGTAGTTGGTTGGATGGGCTATTTACAGATGGGCTGTGTACAGCTGCAGTGATCGGTAAGATGCTCTGACAGCTGATGCTTAAAGGTAGTGAGTGAGATATGAGTCTCCAGCTTCAGTGATTTTTGCAATTCGTTCCAGTCATTGGCTTCAGAGAACTGGAAGGAAAGGGGGCCAAAAGAGGTGTTGGCTTTGGGGATGACCAGTAAAATATACCGGCTGGAGAGCGTGCTACGGGTGGGTGTTGCTATGGT
The DNA here is from genome assembly GCF_034236695.1 of Oncorhynchus nerka. NCBI lineage: Eukaryota > Metazoa > Chordata > Actinopteri > Salmoniformes > Salmonidae > Oncorhynchus > Oncorhynchus nerka. The sequence goes on from NC_088405.1 coordinate 74,203,905, forward strand.
GACCAGTGAGCTGAGATAAGGCGGAGCTTTACCTAGCAAAGACTTATAGATGACCTGGAGCTAGTGGGTTTGGCGACGAATATGTAGCGAGGGCCAGCCAACGAGATCATACAGGTCACAGTGGTGGGTGTAATATATGGGGCTTTGGTGACAAAACGGATGGCACTGTGATAGACTACATCCAATTTGCTGGGTAGAGTGTTGGAGACTATTTTGTAAATGACATCGCTGAAGTCAAGGATCGGAAGGATAGTCAGTTTTATGAGGGTATGTTTGGCATCATGAGTGAAGGATGCTTTGTTGCGAAATAGGAAGCCGATTCTAGATTTAACTTTGGATTGGAGATGCTTAATGTGAGTCTGGAAGGAGAGTTTACAGTCTAACCAGACCTAGGTATTTATACTTGTCCACATATTCTAAGTCAGAACTGTCCAGAGTAGGGATGCTAGTCGGGCGGGTGGGTGCGGGCAGCGATCGGTTGAAGAGCATGCATTTCGTAAAGTGGAGTAATGTAGTGTTGTGTGGCGTTGAAGCTCGTTCGGAGGTTTGTTAACACAGTGTCCAAAGAAGGGCAAGATTAATACAGAATGGTGTTGTTTGCATAGAGGTGGATCAAAGAATCACCCGTAGCAAGAGCGACATCATTTATATATACAGAGAAAAGGTAGGCCCGAGAATTGAACCCTGTGTGCACCCCCATAGAGACTGCCAGAGGTCCGGACAACAGGCCCTCCGATTTGACACACTGAACTCTATCTGAGAAGTAGTTAGTAAACCAGGCGAGGCAGTCATTTGAGAAACCAAGGCTGTTGAGTCTGCCGATAAGAATATGGTGATTGACAGAGTTGAAAGCCTTGGCCAGATCGATGAAGACGGCTGCACAGTACTGTCTTTTATCGATGGCGGTTATGATATCGTTTAGGACCTTGAGCGTGGCTGAGGTGCATGTGTGACCAGCTCGGAAACCAGATTGCATAGCGAAGAAGGTATGGTGGGATTCAAATTGGTCGGTGATCTGTTTGTTAACTTGGCTTTCGCAGTCTTTAGAAAGGCAGGGCAGTATGAATATAGGTCTGTGACAGTTTGGGTCTAGAGTGAAATTGAGGGCATCTAGCTTAGCTTGTAGGACGGCCAGGGTGTTAAGCATATCCCAATTTAGGTCACCAAGCAATACGAACTCTGACAATAGATGGGGGGCAATCAATTCACATATGGTGTCCAGGGCACAGCTGGGTGCTGAGGGGGCTCTATAACAAGCAGCAACAGTGAGGGACTTATTTCTGGAGAGATGGATCTTTAAAAGTAGAAGCTCAAACTGTTTGGGCACAGACCTGGATAGTATGACAGAACTCTGCAGACTCTCTCTACAGTAGATTGCAATTCCGCCCCCTTCAGCAGTTCTGTCTTGACGGAAAATGTAGAATAAATCGATTTAATATACAGTATACCATCACAATAAATCCATTATCTATTTTAGTCAGGTCTAATTAAACATTATCATACAGAGAGGGACCAGGGAATCTAGTCACAATAAGGACAAAGTGGACTGATAAGAGACACATTTTATTATCATGTATAGATGCAACAAATCATGATCAGATGACAAAAACCACATGTTAATGCAAGGTGTAACCACGTCTATAAAGGTCTTATAACTAATTCTACAGATAAACATGCTTGGCACATGTATCTTATGTCTATATAGGTTATGTGCCACGACTCCCACCGAAGGTGGCTCCCCTGCCTGTTCGGGCGGCACTCGGAGGTCGTCGTCGCCGGTCTATTAGCTGCCACCAATCCCCTTTTCCTTTTCTGTTTGTTATGTCTTATTGGTTGCACCTGTTTCTTGTTTTAGTTTTGATCCAGGACTATTTAAGCCTGTTAGGCCCGCCTGTTTTTGTGCGGGCTTGTTTTCTGTTAGTCAAGGTTGTTGCGTGTTGTGCTCCCTGTCTGTTTGTGCCCTGTTTTGGGTTGGACACTTGGATATTCGCCTGTTGTTTTGGGCGTGTGTTTTGGATGCCACAATAAAGTCCGGTTTCCCCCATTATCCTCGGCTCTCTGCGCTTGACTCTGCACCCATCACTCCAGGCTGTGTGATACTATGTCAATATTATTTGTTTTTAAAAAAGTGTTTTAAAATTTGGTGAAATAATTTAATTGAGCTTTTATTTGTATTACTCTTTTTATTCACTTACTTACTTGTTTTTTGTATTGTTGTTGCATTGTCCAGAGGTTAACCTGCAAGTAAACATTTCATTGCACTGTCTCAACATCAACAGTGAAGAGGCGACTCTGGGATGCTGGCCGTCTAGGCAGAGTTGCAAAGAAAAAGCCATATCTCAGACTGGCCAATAAAAATGAAATATTCATATGGGCAAAAGAACACAGACACTGGACAGAGGAGCTCTGCCTAGAAGGCCAGCATCCAGGAGTCGCCGCTTCACTGTTGATGTTGAGACTGATGTTTTACGGGTACTTTTTAATGAAGCTGCCAGTTGAGAACTTGTGAAGCATCTGTTTCTCAAACTAGACACTCTAATGTACTTGTCCTCTTGCTCAGTTGTGCACCAGGGCCTCCCACTCCTCTTTCTATTCTGGTTAGGGCCAGTTTGTGCTGTTCTGTGAAGGGACTTGTACACAGCGTTGTACGAGATCTTCAGTTTCTTGGCAATTTCTCACATGGAATAGCCATCGTTTCTCAGAACAAGAATAGACTGATGAGTTTCAGAAGAAAGTTCTTTGTTTCCGGCCATTTTGAACCTGTAATCGAACCCACAAATGCTGGTGCTCCAGATACTCAACTAGTCTAAAGAAGGACAGTTTTATTGCTTCTTTAATCAGGACATTAGTTTTCAGCTGTGCTAACATAATTGCAAAAGGGTTTTGTAATGATCAATTAGCCTTTTAAATTATAAACTTGGATTAGCTAACACAATGTGCCATTGGAACACAGGAGTGATGGTTGCTGATAATGTGCCTCTGTACGCCTTTGTAGATATTTCATTTAAAAAATTGTCAGTTTCCAGCTACAATGGTCATTTACAACATTAACAATGTCTACACTGTATTTCTGATCAATTTGATGTTATTTTAATGGACATATGTCACGTTCTGACCTTAGTTCCTTCTTTTATGTCTCTATTTTTGGTTTGGTCAGGGCGTGAGTTGGGGTGGGCATTCTATGTTTTTGTTCTATGTTTTGTATTTCTGTGTTTGGCCTGGTATCTTTCTCAGTCAGAGGCAGCTGTCTATCGTTGTCTCTGATTGAGAACCATACTTAGCTAGCCTGTTCCCACCTGTGTTTGTTGGTAGTTATTCTGCCCTTGAGTTGCGTTCCCATGCAAAACTAGACAGATAGCTAACAACTAAGTCTTCAATAAAACTCCCAAGGTGTGACTTTTCTTGAATTAATATATTGTAAACGTTTATGTTGTGAAACTGCAAAATACAGAAAAGAATATACTTTAGTGTTCAATTCACACTGACATACTGTAGCTGTACATTAAACATTTGAAGTTGCATAAATACAAAGCACGCGCTAAGGTACCATGCATCTGGCATGATGCCAAACCATATAGCTAATTGTTAACCATATGGTAATTGGCTCCTTTCATTACTCTAATAATGTATAACCATCTATGTAGAATAACAAAGCATATTACACTAGAAACAATAACAAAACTACAGTATTGTATATTTTACAATTTGTTTGCATGACGCATGAGCAAAGTAAATGCAACCACATTGATATTTTTACCTTTATTTAACCAGGCAAGTCAGTTAAGAACACACTCTTATTTTCAATGGCAGTGGGTTAACTGCCTGTTCAGGGGCAGAACGACAGATTTGTACCTTGTCAGCTCGGGGGTTTGAACTCGCAACCTTCCGGTTACTACCAACGCTCGCAGCACACTTCCCCGCCTGGTATAATGAAATTGTGCCACTATGAAATAAAACATATCAAGAAACAAATAATGTCCTTTCTATTTTTTATCTTTTGTCTCTAGGATGCTTCAGAAAGAAGAACAACAATCTCTGAGATTGGTCTCAGAAACACCTTAGCAGCTCCTTGCTTGACAATTTTTAGTTCTACTTTCCTAACCTTTTTGTCAGTACTGGGAAAGGTTTTTACCACAAGCCCGACTGGCCAGTCATTTCTGTGTGCCTGAATGTCTTTCAATAAGACAACATCTCCCACTTTTACATTTGGCTTTTCTGCTGTCCATTTTCTGCGTCTCTGCAGCGTTGTCAGGTACTCCTGTCTCCACCTTTTCCAAAAGGTGTCAGCGAGACACTGGACTTGCTTCCACTGTTTTCCATGAAGGTCGTTCATGCTGAAGTATCCGGAAGGGGCTGAGGTAGCGCTGGTCTTTTGTGTAAGTAACATTGAGGGTGTGAGAATGGTAGGCATGTCAGGGTCGGTTGATACTGACACTAAGGGTCTCGCATTGATTATTGCCATAACTTCAGACATAAGAGTGCTCAAGACCTCATGTGTGAGACAAGTGGAGCCCGTCTGAAACAGCATAGCATCAAGAATACGTCTGGCAACCCCAATGAGTCTCTCCCAAGAACCACCCATATGAGACGAGTGTGGAGGATTAAATATCCAAGTACATCCCTTATCTGAGAGGTATTTAGTCAGTTCTGAGTCATTTGTGTACCACGGATAGCGAAAAAACGCCTCAGCGCGTTGATGAAGCTGGATGTGGACATGGATTCGATAAGCTCGATATGGACTGCTCTAGTAGACATACATGTAAAGAGCACCGCCCAGCGCTTGGAGTCTGCACTACCACCTCTAGTGCGACGAGTTATGACATTCCATGGTCCAAACACATCAAGTCCAACGCTGGTGAATGGTGGTTCAGATGTGAGTCTGTCTGCAGGCAAGTCAGCCATTTTTTGGTCAACTAACCTCCCTCTAACCTTGCGGCAGGTGACACACTTGTGAATGATACCAGAGACCAGACGTTTACTCCCAATAATCCAGAAGCCTGCTGCTCGAATAGCTCCATCTGAAAAATGACGGCCTTGGTGAGCCACTTGCTCACCTTAGAGGCTGCTCCCCTATATACTGTATATACTGTATTCTATTCTACTGTATTTAGTCAGTGCCACTCCGACATTGCTCGTCCTAATGTTTATATATTTCTTAATTCCATTATTTTATTTTTGGATTTGTGTGTATTGTTGTGAATTGTTAGATATTACTGCACTGTTGGAGCTAGGAGCACAAGCATTTTGCTACACCTGCAATAACATCTGCTAAATATGTGTATATGACAAATAATATTTGATTTGATTTGAGGTGAGGTGAATTTTCACCCCAGTCTGAGGTCCTGAGCACTCTGGAGCAGGTTTTCATCAAGGATCTCTCTCTACTTTCCTCTGTTCATATTACCCTTGATCCTGACTAGTCTCCCAGTCCCTGCCACTGAATAATATTCACACAGCATGATGCTGCCACCACCATGCTTCACCGTAGGGATGGTGCCAGGTTTCCTCCAGATCTTGGCATTCACTCTTGGCATTCAGTCCAAAGAGTTCAATCTTGGTTTCATCACACCAGAGAATCTTGCTTCTCATGGTCTGAGAGTCCTTTAGGTGCCTTTTGGCAAACTCGGGCTGTCATGTGCCTTTCACTGAAGAGTAGCTTCCATCTGGTAAATCAGCACCGGAGTCTCTTTCCCTCATCAAGGGTTGATAGACTGATATACTCGCATTACTTAATTTAAACTGAACTACAAATGTATTGGGGATGCATGGGACGGACTATGATGGAGTCGCAGCAGAAGAGCGAGAAAAGGAGTTTGCTTGTCAATACCTCTTCAACGGAACATGCCAGGATGATATAAACGTAAAATTCTAAATCAGCCGACAATAGCAAACAAGTTACACCCCTTGTTTTTCCAATTCCGTGTCACATTTACTCTTTGAAGGCGGAATGTAGTTAAAACGTTGCTATCCTCCGCCTAGAGGCTTAAGGGACCGTCTTAAAACTGCAATGCCTACTATTGCATGTTGAAGACAACGGTCCCTATCTTCCCAACCACATGGTATAGAGATCTCAAACCAATTTGACAATGTAAAGAGACCTCTTGACAACTTTTTAAAAACTTTATATCATTTAAAAAATAATTTTTGTATTCACTTTACATAAAAATGCTTCCAAAAATACCAATAGTATGACTTTCATGAATACAACCAACTGTTATTGGTTCAGTGACCTCATCCCTCCAGTCAATGGCAGTTATTTAAAAAAAAAAAATTACTTTCTAAAGTGAGGGTGCCCCAGTTCGCAATGTTATGGAGATAGATGTTCCCCGGCCAGGACGCAGTGATAGTTGATGCCCAGGGAGTGGGGTAGCCAGGCCAGGCCAGGCCTAGAGGTCTGGCTGTGGAGAGGTGAAGCTGGAGTGCCCCAAATTCAACTTACAAAATTGTAATATTAAACATTCATGAACATACATCTTACATCATTGAAAAACGTAACTTCTTGTTAATCCAACTGCGTTGTCAGATTTAAAAAAGGCTTTATTGCGAAAGCATACCATGCGATTATCTGAGGACAGCGCCCCACTTCAAAATATTTTTTCAACCAGCACCAGCTTCACAGAAATCTCAAATAGTGATAAAATAAATCACTTACCTTTGAAGATCTTCTTCTGTTGGCAATCCCAAGGATCCCAGCTACTCAATGAATGTTCGTTTTGTTCGATAAAGTCCTTCCTTATATCCAAAAAGTCAGTTTAGTTGGTGCCATTGATTTCAGTAATCCACTCCTTCAACATGCATACAAAGGAATCCAAAAAGCTACCGGTAAACTTCGCCCAAACAAGTCAAACAATGTTTCTAATCAATCCTCAGATACCCTAATATGTAAATAACTGATAATATTTCAGACAGAAAGAACGGTGTTCAATAGAAAAGGAAAATAACGAAGAGCACGCCCTCGTTCACACGCGCCAAAAGTCTACCTGTCCTGATGATAACACCTTGGAATAACTACAACTACTTTGTTTTTCAAGAAACAAGCCTGAAACCCTGTCTAAAGACTGTTGACATCTAGTGGAAGCCATAGGAACTGCAATCTGGGAGCTATTTGTTGTATATCCCATAGCATTGCATTGAAAAGGCCTGTGACCTCAAAAAAAGAAAATTCCGGATGGATTTTCCTCTGGTTTTTGCCTGCCATATCAGTTCTGCTATACTCACAGACATTATCTTAACCGTTTTAGAAACGTCAGATTGTTTTCTATCCAATGATACCAATTATATGCATCTCTTAGCTTCTGGGCCTGAGTAAAAGGCAGTTTACTCTGGGCACATCAGTCATCCAGAAATTCAGGATACTGCACCCTAGCCTTAAGAAGTTTAACCTCTTGCTTCTACTTGGGACGCTTGCGTCCCAACTAGAGCTCTGGAAATGCAAATGCGCTACGCTAAATGCTAATAGTATTAGTTAAAACTCAAAAGTTCATTAAAATACACATGCAGGGTATCAAATTAAAGCTACACTCGTTGTGAATCCAGGCAACAAGTCAGATTTTTAAAATGCTTTTCGGCGACAGCATGAGAAGCTATTATCTGATAGCATGCACCAATACACTACAACACAAAAGCACAGCAGGGGACGTAAACAAAATAATTAGCATTTCGGCGTTACACAAACCGCACAATAAAATAGAAAACAGTCATTACCTTTCACCATCTTCTTTGTTGGCACTCCTAGATGTCCCATAAACACTATTGGGTCTTTATTTCGATTAAATCGGGCCATATAAAGCCAAGATATCGTTATATGTAGACTGTGTGATAAACGAAAAAAACTGCGATTTCACAACGTAACGTCATTTTTTAAAATTCAAAAAGTAGACGATAAACTTTCACAAAACACTTCGAAATACGTTTGTAATGCTACTTTAGGTATTAGTAAACGTTAATAAGCGATAAAAATCATCCGTAGGCGATGTAAAAATCATTAGCTGTCGTCTTGGAAAAAATTTCACGAGAGAGCTCTTCCGGAATGATCTGGGCGGAGACCGGAGGTAAGTGGTGCCCCTGTTTCGGTTCAACCAAGAATCAAAGATGATTCAATTCACAAGACTCTAGACAACATGGGGATGCTGTGGGAGTTGAATGCTCGGTCTTATCTAATTCGGCTCACTGTTAACAATTGCTGGAAGTGGCGCAAGGATATTTATTTACATTTTCTGTGATCAGGTTTTCCTGCGCTTTCCGATGTAACGCACGTTATGTTATAGCCACAGTCGTGATTTAACCAGTTTTAAAAACGTCCGAGGGTTTCCTATCCACACATTCTAACCATATGAACGTACTATATTCCTGGCATGAGTAGCAGGGCGCTGAAATGTTGCGCGATTTTTAACAAAATGTTCAAAAAAGTAGAGGGTAGGAGCAACTAGTTAACCATCATCAAACGGACGTTGTACGATACATACATGGCTGGTTCTACTTTTCCTTACATTGTAGGTTTATGTATTTTGACATGAATCGGTCAAATTAGCGCTGTATTACCGTTTTCAACCTTTAATCCCAGAAAATAGGCATTAACTCAAAGAGCGTTGAGGCCTCAATGCCATCCTTGTTTCTGGGCTAAAAGTACATTTAGCCAAACCTGTGCTCACCCTGTTTCGTCTTCGAAGTCTTTTCCGTTTACGAGAAACGGCCATTTCCATTTGTTGATGTTTTGTTCATTTGCCATAACCAGCCAGTCACCATCTAGTGGAATTTTATGGGACAGCAGAAAATAGTCAAAAAATAAAAACAAATGTATAATGCAGAAACCAAATGTCCGAGAGACTTTATTTGATGACTTCCCGGAAGACCCGGCCCTGAGGGACGACCTGAGGCTGTTGGCCAATTTTAATAACACCCGAGGACGTCTAGTAAAGGACCGTACATTTGCAATATGGAGATCCTCATAAATCATATGGGAAATGCCACTCACATCCCTTATGTAGGGGAGAGGTCATGAGGTCAGCGGGGGTCTGTCTTGAGCTCCAGAGAGGCCCAATAAGGGCAAGGCAGGAGTGTGGCCCAGACAGGGGTGCCTCGTGTGGGGTAGAGGTCACCAGGTCAGTGGGGGACTGTCTGGAGCTCCAGAGAGGGCCAAGGAGGGTTAGGCAGCAGTGAGGACCAGACAGGGGTGCCTTGAGTGGCGGAGAGGTCACCAGAGCAGTGGGGCTGTACCTGGAGATCAGGTAGGACCCTGGGAGAAGGCTCATCTGACACTATCCTTCAGGAAGTCAGAGCAGACAGTTTCTGTGGTGGTTAGCGGCTCTGTGCCCCAACAACATGAAATCAATGTCTTAAATGTTGCTACGTTTCAGAAATAGTGAAGAAAACGTGTAATCTGTAGCTGGCAATGTCAATATAAAATCAATATCAGAACAGCTTAAATAATTTCTTCCTACTTAACAAAATGTTCTTATTGAAAGACAAATATATGGTAAAGAAAGCATGTTCTATTTACAGTCTTTTCGGGCCTCTGAAGAAGCAGGTAGTCAACAGGTAGTCACTGTCAAAATCACTGTCCTTGGAGAGCAGTTCTGAGGTAATCATTTTGCGTGGACTGAGCGAGCGCTTATGAGGTGAAATAGAACTAGAACTGCCTGCGTCCTCTGTCCGTTGTGACTGCTACGAAGTAAAATAGAGCCAAGTAACCAGCATAGCAATGGACGCTTTGGTTCATTACGTAAGCCAGTCAGAATTGTGCAAGTTCTAGCAACAGTCCTTGCAACAGAAGCTAGAACACTGTGAGTCTCATTGTGACGTGGGGTGGGGGGACGGACTATTTGGCAGGGGGACACTAGTCAGGCCCACTGGGCCTCTGGTGTGTGGATGTAGCCAGATGACTCACACTAAATTCTTCCACTCCTCTGTTGTTTGTTACATACCTTAGTCTGAGACTGCTTTCATTGAAGTCATTTGTGGTGACAAGGGGCACAAGGGTTGTTGTGGACGTTTCACCCACGTGTGTTCTGGCTCTGGCCTAACCCATTGGCTTCTGGACCAATCAAACAGCTCCGAATGTGTCACGGTTTTTGGTTGGTTTGGCCAGCTGCGACAGAGCCTGGGTGCGCACCCAGGGTCTCTGGTGGAACAGCTAGCGCTGCGATGCAGTGCCCTAGGCCACTGCGCCACCCAGGAGGCCCCCGTGAACAAATGTTTTAATTTGCCGTTATAACAAGGTTTGTAGCAACATGTGAAAACCATTTTGGAGTTCAAGTCGATTACAAAACCCACAACGTAATGCTTTCGCTCTGGGCTCAATATCAACATGTGAAGTAGCTAGCTAGCTGTAATATCGCTTAATCAACCTGCACTATCAATCTCACAAAGCTCAAATTACGGTTCATCTCTGCCCATAGCAGTGCAGAGTATGTTGCTATGGCAACAACGGCCCTTTCCCACGTTTCCCTCAGACACGCAGGGCGCATTGCAAGATGGTACTTATAGGCGAGTTTAATTATTTGCTACACTGTTTAGATTGAGCACATCTAAGCAAAATATATACTTTGTTATCATGACGATATAAACAGATGAATGTTTTTTAGACAAGTACGCCCATAAAATCATTGGCTGATTTGGCGATCTGGAGCGAAGGTAATTGTTTTAAAAGCATTAAGAAATGTGATAGTGTGTTATGCCATATTGCCAGTGACAAGAACCATGTAGCTATGACGCGTTCCTTCACGATTTCCTGATTTCACAGACGGACCACTTAGAAGTTAAATAGAAGTTAAATCTTGGTAAAATATTTATTTTACCCATTTATAGAACATAGGTTTTCACCAAATTGTCAGGAGTTCCGTGATTTTTATTTCTGGGGTGGATTATCCCTTTAATGTAGCCAAATGGCTTCACACTGCTCTAAAACAGCCAGTGGAGCGAAAGCTGGTCTCTGTAACTTTTTCATTCATTCAAGTCATATGGGATGGAAGTAATTGAAGTTTAAGAACGTATTGGTCATGTAAATACAATTAACATTGATTTTAAAAAAATACAACGTAAATATCGCAAAAGCAATTGCCACGTGTCATGTCTTTGGCTATGCTGGATTAAGTGATATGACATGCTATTCTATAAAATCCTTTCTCTGTAATTAATATTACCTGATTGAGCTAATCATGTAAATGTAATTAACTGGAAAGTCGGGGCACCACAAAATAATATTTATAGAGCAGTTATCTTCCGAATAAACTCTTAAAGACCTAGTAATATTTTACATCAATAGCAGTCAATATCAATCGTTACCTTATTTCAGTCTCATCTTCACGAACCCTGGCTAACAAGTTGAATCAGCAATACAAAATTGGGTTTAATTATTTATTTACTAAATATCTAACTAATCACACAGAATTACATATACACAGAATGAACCATACATTGATTACAAATTATGTCATAAAGGAAAACGTCCCTTGCGGACGGAACAGATATATGACAGCTGGTTACCCAAAGAAAAGGGGGTTGGGTTTGAGTGAAAGAGCGGGAAGACTGAAGCGATGTCTCTATCGTGCCGTAGGCAGCTACTCTATCATAAACACAGAATCTTATGCATTCTAAATTACCGCCATTTGGAAAAGGAAAATGCAATAAATATTTACTCTGAGCTGCGCTTCGGTAGGTTGGTCGTAGATGCTGGTCGTGTTGGCCAACAGAGATCTTCTTGTCCTCGGAAGAATGTCTCTGGTGGTAAATTGGATACGTTGTAGTAACGTCGTTGTGTGGTAGACGGAATACTCTGTCTGTTCTTTCCTACCCCACGTTTGCAGCTGCTGTTGCTAACTCAGCGGCTAGGAGGTATCACTTCTGTAGCGAATAAGAGTTGAAAGTTCATACCATTCGCAACCAAAGCTCACGCTGAGGTTGGCTTCCTTCTGTTGTTATTATCTGAACCCTTCTGACATCGGATCGTCATCCTAATGCACCCGGAACAGAAAATTATATTGTCGTCAAGGCTTTATATAGGAAGGGAGAGGAGGGCGTGTTTCATAGTTTATAACCAATGTCTCTTCACGTGGGCGGGCCACTGAGTCGGGCCTAATTCACTCATGAAAACCCAATTCTCACATTTTAGAAGCTAAAATCAGATTTCATCCCCTCCCAAATAATTTCATATTCAAACATTTCAATTGCACAACAATTCCATGTGAATCTGATAACTATAATGTGTAGACTTTCCACTGTACCTTTTATGTCATCCTATCATTGACGAGAATGTCTCAGATGAATACCGAACTGACATCATATTCATTAAGTACCAACGCATATGTTCAACTGGTTGGATTACCAAAATATGGTTAATTTCTCCCACCTTCTGATGTTCCCAGAATGTGTTTAACAAAGGCTATTCAAGAGTCCCTCTGAAGAGTCAAGAGAGAGGGAAGGGAGAAAGGTATTTATCGGGGGGGTCATAAACCTTACCCACAGGCCAACGCCATGACACATGGATTGGAGCGAAGAGATCCCTGAACCAATACCAGTTGGTTGTATTAATTTAAGTACTACGGGATAGAAGATATTGATGTTTTAAGGAAGTATTTTTTGTGTAAAGCCAATAAAATTCATAAAAATTCACCAAAGTAAGAAACTACTAAAGTAATTACTGTTGATTGGAGGGCTGAGGTTCCTGAACCAATAACAGTTGACTGTATTCATGAAAGTCTTATGAGGTGGAAACTATTTAAGTTTAAATGTTTTAATGTAAAGTAAATGTACATATATAGAAAATAGCCAAACTCCAAAAATACAAAGGTAATTGCCATTGAATGAAGGTATGAGGTCCCTGGACCAATAACAAGTGGTTGTATTCATGCAAGTCATATTGGATTGAAGCTATTGAATTTTTAAGAAAGTATTCTTGACTTAATTTGATAAAACTAATAGAAAATAGAAAAAGTCAAAAAATTGCAACAGGAAATGCCTTGGGTTGCAGGGATGGTGTCCCTGAACCAATAACAGATGGAACTCATTGTGTATTTATTCCTTTTATTATTTTTTCTATTATTTTTCTCTCTGCATTTTGGGAAGGGCCCATAAGTTAGCATTTCACTGCTAGTCACCTGCTGTTTATGAAGCATGTGACAAATCAAATATGAAAATGGGCATTGGCCTTTCTGTACAATGTTTTTAAATATTTGATTTTGTGCTAGCATTGGACGTGGGAATGGGTGGAACCCTTTTTCTCATTCATAAATACCTTTATTTCTATATGCGTGATCAAATTTAGATTGGTCTGTGGCATCCGACCACAGTGCCAGTAGGAACTTGGTTTCTAATGAAGACCATGATCTTATTTCTGGAGGAATTGTAGCGGGATCGTTGAACTTGTGCATAATTACTACCTCAACTGGCCGGTGATTTTTTTCAGAGGGCGTGACAACTGTGATGTTGGCAAAATATATACGCTTTCGTTGTCATGATTTGTTTACACTTCAAGGATATGCGTACAAGATGTGTCTTCGACTACCTCCAGAGGTGGTCAGGAAGATCTAATCCCAATCAGATAGCAATGAGTCTTTTGATTGTCTACACTTGTCAACAAATGTGGGCACAATCAGAATGTGGATAAGATCAGGACAACATACGCATGATAGAACCAGGTATAAATGGTGCTAGTGATTAATTTCATGTTGTCAGTTCTACCACCTGAACATTGCCCACTTTAAACAGGGTTAAATATCAATTTGTTGTAAAGTTCAGCTTCCGTCCACAGGGGGGCACTGTGTCACTGTCAGGAGATAATATGTGCTTCAGCACATATTATCCATTGTATTGACCAGACACAATTGCCCGCTCTAACAAGGAAAATAAATGTCTTCAAAATGGGAAGGCATTCGGGAGGAGGCAGGCAAGATCAGGTGGGACCATTCTAACAAAAGAGAAGGCAGATAAGAGTGTGATAACAGCCATAACACTTACATAAAATTGTTTTTTTTCTCAAAGTTACCGGGATGTCTTCAAGTCACTCGGTGTCTACATCACTAAGGAATTATCATGGTCCACACACATCAACACAGTCGAGGAAAGGACATGACAACGCCTCTTCCCCCTCAGGAGGCTTAAAAGATTTGGCATGGGCCCTCAGATCCTCAAAAAGTGCTACAGCTGCACCATTGAGAACATCTTGACTGGCTGCATCACCGCTTGGTATGGCAAATGCTTAGCATCCGACCACAAGGCGCTACAGAGGGTAATGCGTATTGCCCAGTACATCACTGGGGCCGAGCTCCCTGCCATCCAGGACCTCTATACCAGGCGGTGTCAGAGACTCCAGCCACCCAAGTCATAAACTATTCTCTCAGCTACCGCACGGCAAGTGGTACCGATGCACCAAGTTTGGAACCAACAGGATCCTGAGCAGCTTCTACCCCCAAGCTATAAGACTGCTAAATAGTTAATTAAAGCTACAATATGTAATTGTTTGGGGCAACCTGACCAAATTCACATAGAAATGTTTGTTATAGATCTGACATTCTCATTCAAAGCATGTCTAAGAAGCTGTTCTATATAAGCCATTTCTATACTTCCCTTTCTTAAGTTTAGTTTTTGCATCTTTTAATTTCAGTTTTGTACAGCAGCTTCAAAACAGCTGAAAATACAATATTTTTGGTTATGGAAAATATGTTTCACAGCGGTTTAAATTATACAATGATTCTCTTCACAATGACTGGTTGTTTTGTCACATAAACTGAAATGAGGCAAACTATTAGAATTTTAGCAACCAGGAAATGGCGGAGTGACTTCTGCAAATTGCATCTTTAATTAAATAGTTAATAGCTACCCGGAATATCTATATTGACCATTTTTGCACTAATTGCTTTTGACTCATCAACATACGCTGCTGTTACTGTTTATTATCTATCTTGTTGCTACCATGTTGTGCTGCTACCATGTTGTTGTCGTATGTTGCTACCATACTGTGATGTCATGTGTGCTGCTATGCTATGTTGTCATCTTAGGTCTCTCTTTATGTAGTGTTGTCTATGATGTGTGTTTTGTCCTATATTTTTATTTAATTTATTTGTATTTTTAATCCCAGACCCCATCCCTGCAGGAGGTCTTTTGCCTTTTGGTAGGCTGTGCTGGTAGATAAGAATTTGTTCTTAACTGACTTGCCTAGTTAAATAAAGGATAAATAAATCAAAATATTAAAAAAAATGTGATTTCATGTGTCCTACTTATATCAGTACACTTGTAATAACCTAAACATTACGTAACTTCTATTCAATCAAATAAGCCACACATTGCAAATAAGCCATTACATTTTTTGTTACCAAATTCAAAACTCTTTCTTTGACCTCCATAACTACTCGCTTGGTGAGTTAAAAAAATGAAAAAACAACAACACCTGCTGGAGAAGACTGATTTTGCGGCCAGTTATCCCTCTCGCTTCGCCTCTTCCTCGCAGGCTTCAGTCAGAAAAATGTTCTCATGTCTTCGGTCTCAGCTAGCTAGCCAGGCAGTAGCTAGCCAGACAGCTAGTTACAGAAACGAAATCCATTAAATAGACTCTCTGGAAATAAACCCTTTTCCTAATATCACGACTTATATCAACATCCTTATCTTGCCCATTCACTAAATATACTGTTAATAACTCTGACTAACACTCAATAGCTTAAGGATACTGAGTGCTAATGCTAGCGTATTGGCAATAGCCAACCCATATTCTGAGGGAGACTAGCCAGTCGCAAACAAAACAGGGTCTGCCTCCACTATTCCAGCACCATTTCAACTTCAACATGATCAAATCACCTATGCTTAGTCTAATACAGTGACAACTAAAATATTTAGTTGAGTCATCGTAAACTGAATGATGTGGCTGTCCATGGTTCTGATTTATCTCTCTCTCTCTGTGTGTGTGCGTAAAAGTTGAAAATACATGTTGACTCACCCTACTTGTAGAGAAACAACGTCATACAGTAAGTACACGCTTGTAGCTGTCCTAGGCTACCTGGCTAAAATGCTTGCTCGCTAGCCTAACTTACTTTCATGGGCAACAATGAGCCAGCTAGTTAACATTAGCTTACTAAATTACATCTGGGGCAGCAGGTAGCCTAGTGGTTAGAGCATTGGGCCAGCAACCGTAAAGGTTGCAAGATCGAATCCCCAAGCTGACAAGGTAAGACTCTGTCGTTCTGCCCTTGAACAAGGCAGTTAATCCACTGTTCCTAGGCTATCATTGTAAATAAGTATTTGTTCTTAACTGATTTGCATAGTTAAATAAAGGTTAAATAAAACATTTAAAAAACATCTAGCTACATGAACTTCCATCCTCTCAGGGCAATGTATGAATTTATGGTTGGATCAGAATCGCCGCTATAATCATTAGCAAGAACGGAGGATTAAGTAAAGCCACCAGTCCAAATCCCTATCTCCATCCATGGCTAATTTAGGAAAGGTCCCATTTTAGCTAGCTAGTCATCGGAGGACAACAACTCAATGAGATGCAGTTCAAGCTTTTTCTGTCAATGACGTTTTGCTTTTGCTGTAATTGTTGTGAAGCCAAATCCAAACTGGCTTCCCTTGACAACTTTTTTTTGGTGCGCCAGGACCATTCACAGTTAAGCTCAATCAGTTTAGCTCAACACCGATTGGCTATTTTTTAATACTTTTGTTATCAAGGGAGGCCAACTGCTCGCTGGCTTCCCTTGCATTCAATGCTATGGGCAGCAACAATGTCATACTCTTTTTGACCAGACAGCATCAGATAGATGGGCTACACAGAGATAGAGGGGCGCTGTTTCGCTCACTCAGATGCTTTCTCCAGGGACATACATTCAGCCTCTTGTGAATTGAAGGAAAATAATGAAACACAGAGAGACTAAAGATAAATTAGTTTAGATGTTTTTTCTTTGTCAATTGTTTGGCAGGGTCCCATGTTGCTCAGTTGGTAGACCATGGTGCTTGCAACATGAGGGTTGTGGGTTCAATTCCCAATGAGAACCAGTTTGAAAACGTATGCGCTCACTACTGGATAAGAGTGTCTGCTAAATTACAAATATCAAATGAATACATCCCACTTCTGAGTGATGACATTGACATTGTAGAGGTGTTGGGGGGAGGGGTCAAGAGACAGGAGTGGTCCACTGTGTTGTGAAATCTCAACCAACCACGGCAGGCACCACTTCCCTCCAGGGTTTTCTTGCAGTGCCTGGCCTGGTAGTGCAGTTTATTTTTGTCAGTGAATTTAAATAAATAAATAAAAATTATACTGCATAGCGCAAGTGGTTATGAAAACTCATATCAGACCGAAATGTTTTTTTGGGGCTGGACCAAAAACATCTGTGGCTGAAGCTCAAGAAGACCAGGACTAATGACACCACTGTAAATGGATTTATAAACAATTACACAACAACCTGTCTTTGGTCTTCATTAAACGTAGTGTAACTATACCACCATCTAGAGTTGTAATCCTCAGAAGCAAAAGGCCTCTGTGGTTGTATTGTATGGGCAATTTATGGTTGTCTGTGCTACAGCCATACAGTCTTTGGTTACAGCATATTCTAACAATTAATCATGAATGACAATAATTTACTCAGGTTTGAGCGTAGCAGTGTACTTAATGCCCATTGTTGTTTACTTACAGTCTTTAAGCTACAAAGTGACTGAGTAAACCCTCTGAACAACAACGGATCCCAGCAAATTTGAGCAGTCACTGAACATTTAATTACATTTTTTTGGTCAACAAAGTGTCTTCATTCATCATATCCAAATTTCAAACAAGTGGTACACTACAAACAACCATAAAATCTAGATTTTTTTTATTGACACTATTACTGAAGTCATGAGCAACAAAAATTCCAACAAAACATCTTCAGAATACTTTCTTCGAGGGGCTTCTTCTTGTCATTGTTGTGGCTAAGTAAACGTCAATTACGCAATGATTTTTTTCTTTAACTTTATTGAACACAATTTCTGACAGAATGTAAAGTCAAAATGTTTTTTTTTTTGGTTAGTACTCAGTATTTACACCAGTGACAGTGGAAAGAGAGGTGGTACCAATGCTTCACTTAGTAAAAATCTGTATATAAGAGAGAAGGCCCCCAAAAGCAAGGAATGGTGGGTAGGAATGAAAATGGAAGTTACTGGGAAAGGTCTTGGTTTGGAGGGACAAGGCCCCTATCTGACTGAAAATGAAACATTACAGACTTTTGTTTGGCTATCGGAGTAAGAGACTTCAAAGCTTGTTGGAATAGCTGGGCAGCGTTCAGCAGGACTCAACGCTTACCAGCGTTTAGATAGAAATGTATGATGTAGAACAAAAATACCTATCTCGTAGGGCCTACACATAAGAAATCACGTCAGCTCTAGCAATGGCATTTCTATCTGCAATGTTCCACAGTGTTTTCTTACTGAATATGGCCCTAGTCTCCATTCAAACACTTGAAAAACACTTTTATACTTCCTCTATTCCTTGAAATAGTCTGGCATGTTTGGTGAGGTGAAAGCAATATGATGACACCTCACTTTCACCAAGCCAACTGTGTCAGGTAAGTGGTCACTTTCAGGAAGTGAGGAAGTCAGAGAAAGAGTGTTTTTCCTTCTTACTGAATTTTCAACAAAATAAATGTATAGCATTTTTTGTTCCCTGACTTGTTTTCTGAAATAAGTTCCATGGCACGGTGCACTGGTGAACATTTCCATGGAAACGTATATAGAAATTGGTCCCACATTATAATTGCATTTGAAAATACAGGTCAAAAGCCACAGCAGTCTCCAGCTTTTTTTGGGACAAGAGAAACCCATAATGTTTTTTCAAATTACATAATCGTTAGGTATGGTTTATACACATTTAATCAGAAACAGTGTCATTTTGACACACCTACCCCTTTAGATTACATAACCTTATGGAGTAAAAGCACTTGATGTCTATTTTGAAGAAAACTAAAAGTTTGGAACAGACAACAGTTTATACACTTCAAAAGATCAATGTACAACAGATAAAGCCTTGGTCAATTCCTATTGCAGGGACTTTTCAGTGCCACACCAATGCAATCCATCTAAATCCAAGATAAAAGTACATTGCATGCTTGTTTCAGGTCAAGAAAAAAAAACATTTGACCTTCATTGCTGGATGCTCTGTTTTGAGGACAAACCGTGAGCACTACAAGTCATTTAAGCCAAATGAGATCGTATTTAATAATGTCCAAGGTTATGTGTTTGTTTTGAAACTTAACTCTTGGTGTAGTTATCATGAGTTAATCATTGGAATGAATGGTGTTTTTCCTTGTTTGCTTGGGGATGAAATTGTTTTTTGCATTAGTCACATGGAGAAATAGTGAATGAGGAGCCATGTGAAAACAATGTGGACACAACCTAACAACCTACCACCTCCATATTCAATAACTCAATGACATAGCCGTTTAGTATTGTTTTCACACTTTACAAATCAGTTACATTGTCAGTACTCTTCCTGTGTTTTCCTTGGACCGTTCAGAAAAGGCATGGTGATGGACAGAACTATTAGGATGTGAAACCTTACGCCGTCGCCTCCTAGAGGTGGAATAGGCAAACACTGAGCAGGATGGAACGCATGCCGCCATTTTGACATGTTTCAGAAGGCACCATCTCCTTATTGTCTTTTTGATCTTGTCATTGTCTATTTGCTCGTTGCTGCCAACTTTTTTCTCATCTGTACTATTAGCTATACCTTTCATAACCAAACTATGCATATGTTTTTTATTCTATGACAAAGAACACATTGTATTCACACTAGGATATTCACGCATTCACAGTGCACAAGCTTGCAGTCTAAAGTATGAGAAACACTGTACAAAAAGTTCAGATTGAATATTTGTTTTGATTTTACCAAATCCACACTGGAGTACTATGGCTTAAATAAGAAATGAATCAATCTGGCCGCTAAATGTGTTTATATGCTTAAAAATATGCTTAAAAACACAACACCAACTTTTTTTCTTCCCTTACATTTTGAGATGTGGCCCAATCACTAAACCGGAAGTGCTGTTCGCAGCAGGCACAGTAATCTGAATTTATGGGACAAAGCCATCAAACAGGGGAATAAACAGGACTGTTTCTAGGCTATTTTACGGGCTTCTGTTCGTACATTCAACTGCTACCACTCATATCCGGCCTTTGATTACATCATTCTCCCGTAAGCCAAGATGGTGGGCCGTGCTACTCTGTATGCCCGTCACTCCCTGTGAGCCCTTGGGACCTGCAACATTTTCGGGATTAAAGGTGATCCCCGAAACCCTTGGAGTCTGGAACAGGTCCAAAGCGCTTCTAATTGAAGACTTAATGACAAAGATATAGAGGTATGTGTGTGAGAGAGAGAAAGTGTGTGTTCTTGCCAAATTAAAACCAAAGCAAATTAACCAAAAAATGGAATCTTAGAGTCAATAAATTGCGTAATTTCTGTGGAATGAAACATTGTCTTTCTGCGGTGTCTTCTTTTGTTTTGTTGTGTCTACACAATCTTAGGATAGTTAACACAGTGTAAACATTCAGGAACGAAAAGAAAAAACAAAAAAAGACAAGAACATATGGAAAAATATTTAGCCGCAAAGTAGACATGCTAATGCTAATCTCTAGCTCTCAAAAATTCTACATGAAAAATAAAGATACAATAAAAGGCAGTTACTTTTGCACATGATTTAAACATGACAAACATTAAAAACGTACTCATAATCCATTAGCAGTGAAAATATTGATGGCAATACTGCATAACAAAGTGAAAACATAACTGGAAATAGTGTGTGGATAAGGTGTTGGATTTATATGTGTGCACATCGTAAAGGCAAGGTTCTGAAATAAAGCTACAATCCCCCATGGTTATCTATGCCAACTGATATTTAGCTTCTGTCCTATTTAAAAGACTGGTAACGTTGATGTTATATACAAAAGGAGGACAAGGAGAGTGAACTAGAGGTAAGGATTTTCCTTCTTCCCGTGAATAAAGAGAGGAAATTACAAAAGGAATAAGAGATAAAGAAAGAAAGAAAGAAACACTAAGGCATGTGCATGAGGTCTTATTCCCAATCTACATGTCTAACAAACTCATCTTTTGTTTGGAAAACTAATAGAAGACACTGAAGAAAGAGACCCTTTTTTTTTTTTTGCTTTTTGTCATTTGATGGAGTGGTGTTTGACGTTTTCCTCTGGACTGTCGTGAACCCTCCCCTGATCCCTCCTCCCTTCTCGCGGTCGGGATCATGCTTTGCTCTCGTTGCCGTTTGTCTGAGCAGCTTCATTGGGGACGGTCTTCACCTCGGTCGGGGCTTTCTTCACCTCTGTCTCCATCTCTGGCGCTAAACTTTTATCTTCTGTCATGATTTTCCCGCTGGAGAGAACCACACAGAGGAGAGAGAGATTCTTTAAGGGATGAATACACAATCTCTTGTAGCACACAACTGTCTGTTCTAAGCTACTTTTTGTCTTCAAAAAATAGGTAAAATAATTGCTTGAGTTTTTTCTGGGAATTTGTATCCCCTGGAACCAAACGTGTTTCACACATAACAGGATATGCTCTGCTATCCTATCCTGACATCAAAGACAGCCACACGGATGTCACAGACATTTCATGGGAGAATGCATGGTGATTTGGGAAATGACAGAGCAGAGATACGGTACATGAGGGAATGGCACACAAACAGAACATCAATACAATTGTGAGAGGAGATACAGTTGGTCTGAATTGAAGGAGGAGCAAATGATGAAGGTAGAACAGGGAATGGAGAGGAGTCTTCCCACATTAAGTCACTGACTGTACTACAAAACATCCACTTCAAGACTGCAACAAAATGATGGCACTGATTACTATAGTTCATTCTCTCCAAAAGTGCAGTAAAGTACAATAGTCTTGTGACAGGGTCAGACATTTTTGCCTAGTCATGCAATTTCACAAATGGCTTTAGATCGCACTTTGATAATTAAATGAAATGGAGTCAAACTTGTATCCCATCAGATGTGACAGAGCAGGGTAGTGCACTTCTCATCAAATTGCTTTCACCCTATGATTAGTCAGAGGTTAGTTTGTATTGATTGACTGTCCAAGGAAAAGACTCTTCCGATCCTGTATCTGTGAGTCCAATCATAACGGCTAATGAATGATCAAAATGGGTCAAGCCGTAGAGCTGAGAATCCTGAAGTGACTTGGAGTGAGTCTTAATTGGTGCGGTGTGCCTCAGTTTTCCTATGCTTTTCACAAACCTCTTCCACTGTCTCTTTTATGTTCAACGATATTCTTCAAACACTTCAGGTGACGAATAACGGCTATGGGCTAGATAGTAAGGATGGGCTTGTCACCTGGGTCTCTCTCTGGTAGTAACTAAGCCTGAGGACTCCCAGGTTATCTGAGTAGAATGGTACTGATCTTCTGTATGGCAAGGAATCATGTTGGAGAATTTCACCTACCATGGCATTGTATTATACCTGGGAAACCATGTATTCTACTACCAAGGGAACCCCCTTAATGAAAAGCCCCTGTATATAAGGGCACAATGACAGAGAAAACAAGGAAGTGGGGTGAATGATTGCTGATAAAGACCTGAGTCTCTCCGGTCTCCTCCGTTAGCGACAGAGAGGCATTGTGGGTCATTGTGGCGGCCTCAAAGCGGAAAAGCTATTTCTTTACTATCTACAATATCTACACAATCCGCCTGGTGGACTGGGCTTTGTTGGAGTCCACTGGGATCTGGCTCCTACTGTCAGCTAAACTCCACACCAGGTATCTGATCCCAGAGATTTGGGTTTGATTACGACAGCATCAGGACTTCCATTACCTTGTCCACAATAACCCTCTCTGGGAGGACAGCTGCTGCTGGGAACAGTGGGTGACCGCCCGGCCGGCCATGCAGGGGGTGTATTCAACAACACCACCCAACACCTTGTGGCTCAGCGGGCATCAGTTGCATCCGTGAAAAGGCACTCTCCTCTTTGGCGGTGTCAGGGCCAAAGCACTCTGCCGGCTGCAGTTAAAGAGTGGAAAACCGCAGGCTATCTTCAACCTGACAAGGACAGGACTATTGCGGTGGACATTTTGTGACCTCAGGGGTGGTGTTCTCTGTCAGAGGTCTGGTGCTGTATCGCCCTACGGTTGAATTTGTCAGAGTAGCGATAAAATTACCAGGTTGGCTGACGGGGGAAAAAGTCACAGGGTCATTTATCTCAGCACTGGCTGACTTTGGCAGTAGAGAGTAGAACAGGAATGGTATCAACAGTGACAAAACTAAAGTTGCCATAGGAAAAAAAAAACAGTTCAGCATACCGTCACGACAGGACCACCCAAGCAAATGGTAAGTCGGCCTAATTAACTGCTAGACAATGCAGATAAACTGGGAGCCTAAAAGGGTTTTCTCCATGAATCCTGCTATGGTGGCAGACTGTAAATGTAGCTAATTAGGATAACAGCCTGGACGAATATTAAAGTCTGGCGTTGTTATTGCCTGGAGGAAAAACTGACCAGCCTGGGTTTGGCCAGGGCAGGGGAAACTAGGCTAGGCTGGTCTGGACTAGCAGGAGAGTGGGAGGGAAAAATGAGGCACCTTATTCCACATGCAACACCATAAGTCTCATTAATAATGTTGAACCAACTGGCAAGTGTCTTCACTGACATTTTCAACCTCTCCCTGGCCAAGTCTGTAATACCTACATGTTTCATGCAGACCACCATAGTCCCTGTGCCAAAGAAAGCGAAGGTAACCTGCCTAAATGATTACCGCTCCGTAGCACTCATGTCGGTAGCGATGAAGTGCTTTGAAAGGCTGGTCATGGCTCACATCAACACCATCATGCCAGAAACCTCTTAAGGAAGTTCAGAATTCATGCAGATTTTCGCAGCTTTTTGTTAAAAATCGCGCAACATTTCAGCGCCCTGCTATTCATGCCAGGAATATAGTACATGCATATGATTAGTGTGTGTGGATAGGAAACACTCAGACGTTTCCAAAACTGTTTAAATCACGCCTGTGCCATTTACAGAACGTGCATTTCATCGAAAAGTGCATGAAAATCTGTTCACTGAAAATGGAAAAAGATATTCTTCCGCGACTACAGGCAATTGTTAAAAGCGAACAGAATTACATAGAGCCAAGTTTTCATTGGCTACAGCTTCCCCAGGTTGTCTAGAGTCACGTCATTTGTTGCGCAATTGATTCTTGGTCTAACCGAAACAAGGGAACTCCTTTCCTACTGTCCCCGCCCAGATTTTGGTTAGACTATTTCAAGACAGCATTTTTTCCACAGACAAGCTAATCTTTTCACATCGCCTCCTGAGGATTTTTATCGCTTATTAACGTGTACTAATACCTAAAGTTGCATTACAAAAGTATTTCGAAGTGTTTTGTGAAAGTTTATCGTCGACTTTTTGAATTTTAAAAAATTACGTTACGTTATGAAACGCTGTTTTCTTTTCTTTACTCGCGACGGAGTCGTAGTTCGATATCTAGGCTATTTATGGACCGATTTAATCGGAAAAAGACCCTAAATGATGTTTATGGGACATCTAGGAGTGCCAAGAAAGAAGCTCGTCAATGGTAATGAATGTTTTATATTTTATTTCAGCGTTTTCGTTTGCGACGGATAACGCAAAATCTGTCGTTTTTGGTGACGGTGGAGTATTTTGAGGGTGCATGGTATCAGATAATAGCTTCTCATGCGTTCCCCGAAAAGCATTTTACAAATCTGACTTGTCGATAGATTCACAACGAGTGTAGCTTTAATTCAGTATATTGTATGTCAATTTTAATGAAAGTTTGAGGTTTATCAACCTCTATGGTGGCGCTCTTGAGCATTTCTGCTGATTGTGGTCCCCACTTCGGTACCACGTCCTCAACAAGCTAGACCACCCGACCAATTCGCACACTGCCCAAACAAACACATCTCAATCGCATTCCACACTGCCGTTTCCCACCTGGACAAAAGGAACACCTATGTGAGAATGCTGTTCATTGACTATAGCTTAGCGTTCAACACCATAGTGTCCACAAAGCTCATCACTTAGCTAAGGACCCTGGGACTAAACACCTCCCTCTGCAACTGGATCCTAGACTTCCTGAAGGGCCGCCTCCAAGTGGTAAGGGTAGGCTACAACACATCTGCCATGCTGAGCGTTAACACGGGGGTCCCTTCAGGGGTGTGTGCTTAGTCCCCTCCTGTACTCCCTGTTCACCCACGATTGCGTGGCCAAGCACTACTCCAACACCATCATTACGTTTGCTGACAACACAACAGTAGCAGGCCTGATCACCGACAACGATGAGACAGCCTATAGGGAGGAGGTCAGAGACCTGGCAGTGTGGTGCCAGGACAACAATCTCTCTCTCAATGTGAGCAAGACAAAAGAGCTGATCGTGGACTACAGGAAAAGGAGCGCCGACAGGCCCCCATCAATATCGACGGGACTGAAGTAGAGCGGGTCGAGAGTTTCAAGTTCCTTGGTGTCCACATCACCAACAAACTATCATGGTCCAAACACACCAAGACAGTTGTGAAGAGGGCACGACAACACCTTTTCCCCTCAAGAGAATGAGAAGATTTGGCATGGGTCCCCAGATCCTCAAAAACTTCTACGGCTGCACCATCGAGAGCATCTGACCGAGGCGCTACAGAGGGTAGTGTATACGGCCCAGTACATCACTGGGGCCAAGCTTTCTGACATCCAGGACCTATATACTAAGCGATATCAGAGGAAGGCCCAAAAATTGTCAAAGACTGCAGTCACCCAAGACATATACTATTCTCTCTGCTACCGCACTGCAAACTGTATCAGGGCGCCAAGTCTAGGACCAAAAGGCTCCTTAACAGCTTCTACCCCCAAGCCATAAGACTGCTGAACAACTAATCAAATGACAACCCGGACTATTTACATTGACACCCCCCCCCCTTGTTTTTACACGGTTGCTACACGCTGTTTATTATCTATGCATAGTCACTTTACAAATTACCTCGACTAACCTGTACCCCCGCACATTGTATCGGTACGGTACCCCCTGTATATAGCCTCGTTATTGTTATGTACATTTATTGTGTTACTTTAGTTTATTTTGTAAATATTTTATTAACTCTATTTCTTGAACTGCATTGTTGGTTAAGGGCTTGCAAGTAAGCATTTCACAGTTGTATTTGGAGCATGTGACAAACAACATTTAATTAGATTTTTTTTTAAACTCTGCCCCTGTTGATATGGGAACCCTGGTCTGGGTAATACTGGGTGCCAGGGAAGATAGATTTTATCTGTCCAATATGATGATATAATGGATGAAAACAGAGTAGTTGCTGGTTTGTTTTAGCACCCAGATGCAGAGGTGCAGTTACACCTGCCAGCTGCAGTGTAGCTACATGTCAGCTGGAGGGCAGAGCTGTGTGTGTGTTTGTGTGTGTGTTTGTGTATGTGTGTGTGCGCGCATGCAGTGGGTGGGCCAAGCCATCCGAAAGTCCTAATGTTTCCTTACGCCTAGGTAAAATAAAAAATGTCCTCCGTTCTGAGATGGGAGGGTGGAGAGACTCTGTTTGCTTTCTGTACCGGTAAAACCAGATTGCAAAGGGATCCTTCCCATGGTGCCCGGTGCTCAGAGCTGACAGCGGCAGCCTCAAAGGCAGCGAAGTGAGGAAGGGGGGTGAAAAAACTCCTGAGCACCAAAAAGAGAAGGGGCAGGAAGAATCAAAAGATTGTTGTAAATATTTTAAGAGTGCCCATCGTGAAAAATGATCATACAGTGCCTTCAGAAAGTATTCATACCCCCCTCCACATTTTGTTGAGTTACAGCCTGCAGCCTGATTAACAAAATGGATTAAATTGATTTTGTTTCTCACCCATCTACACACAATACCCCATAATGACTAAGTGAAAACATGTCTTTACAAATGTTTGCAAATTTATTGAAAATGAAACACAGAATCATCTCATTTACATAAGTATTCACACCGCTGAGTCAATACTTTGTAGAAGCACCTTTTGCAGTGATTACAGCTGTGTCTTTCTGGGTAAGTCTCTAAGACCTTTCCACAATTGGATTTTGGTACATTTTCCATTATTCAAAATTCTTCAAGTTGGTTGTTGATCATTGCTAGACAACCATTTTCAGGTGTAGTAGATTTAAATCAAAACCGTTACGCGGCCACTCAGGAACATTTACTTCTTGGTAAGCAACTACAGTGTAGATTTGAATTAATCTCCCAGTGTCTGGAGGAAAACAGAGGGAACCAGGTTTTCCTCTAGGATTTTGCCTGTGCTTAGCTCCATATTGTTTATTTTTTATCCTGAAAAACTTCCCAGTCCTTAACAATTACAACAAAACCCATAAGATGATGCAGCCACCACTATGCTTAAACATATGGAGAGTGGTACTCAGTAATGGGTTGTATTGGATTTGCCCCAAACTTAACACTTTGTATTCGGGTCAAAACAGTTAATTGCTTTGCCACATTTATTTCATTCACTATTACTTTAGTGCCTTGTTGCAAACAGGATGCATGTTTTGGAATTTAAAAAATATTTTACAGGCTTCCTTCTGTTCAATTTGTCAATTAGATTAGTATTGTGGAATAATTACAATGTTGTTGATCCATCCTGAGTTGTTTTCTCTTATCACAGCCATTAAACTCTGTTTTAATTCACCATTGGCCTCATGGTGAAATCCCTTAGTTGTTTCATTTACATTTACATTTAAGTCATTTAGCAGACGCTCTTATCCAGAGCGACTTAAGGACGCCTGTACTTTTGTAGTGACTGGGTGTATTGATACACCATCCAAAGATAAATTAATTCATTCACCATGCTCAATGGGATATTCAAAGTCTGCTTTTTAAAAAATGTACCCATCTACGAATAGTTGCCCTTCTTTGCGAGGCATTGGAAAACCTCCCTGATATTTGTGGTTGAATCTGTTTGAAATTCACTGCTCAACTGAAAAAAAAATTCTTCGCTTTCTCATTATGGGGTATTTATGAGGAAAAACATGAATTTAATACATTTTAGAATAAGGCTGTAACGTAACAAAATGTGTAAACTGGGTGTGAATACTTTCCGAAAGCAGTGTACATCTGAAATGTCAGACTACAAATTGCAACAACAAATCACTTGGGGATCATGTGAACAGAATGTGTAATTTAGCCTATTAAACTTAAAAACAATGTTTCAAGTGAGAATTAAGCAGGTCTGAGGCCAGAAAAGGAAAGGAAATGATTGCCTACTTCAACCATATTTAATATTTTTTTAATTAAAAGTATTGTGTAGTTCCAGTATTTAGCTACACTGCTACATGGCAAAAAAAGTTATTAGCTACTGTCCAAATTGGCACTACACTACCTAGATTTGAATTGAGTTCAACTATTGTGCCATCAAGCTACTGCAAAACGTAGGTAAATTACTAGTTGAACAACCTGTAGTTCACTACTTCCTAACACATGACCACCACGGACAGAATGCAGATGAACTTACTGCCTGTGTTTTGGCTGAGAGGAACCAAATGGGGAAATAATTTACCCACAAGAGCTCAAAGGGCTTTCACACATTGATGATCCTAGGATCTCAAAGTACAACCTTTAAGGGGTGGCCTTCAATCCCAGCCGTCAAGGCTTTCTTTCAAACAAGTCTCAGTCAAATCAAAGTACCATCTAACAACTGTCCACGGACACCATGCCAGCCTTGTTAACAGTAGTCCTTTGAATGTACAGAGGGATCAGTATAATTAATTGTTTATTTATTTTAGTTTTATTTATTGTCAGATACAGCGGATAGGTGCAGCACAGCCTTATATAGCACAGCCTGGGGAGGAGACTATTCTACCCCGGGAAGTGGAAGAAGGGGTCCTCAGTGACACGTCCAGGAATGTAGTGAGCCTTCAAGATGCCTGACAAGACTGGTTGGTTGTTGTGTGGAAGACAAACCACCGTGGAGACGGGGAAGGAGGTGCCTCAGACCCACCAGACTTATGAAGACAAATCTTGATGAGTCCTGCTTCATAACACCCTGGGAGGATCTGGCTCCTTGGAGTGGCCCTCTCTCTGAGGCTGTACTGGGCCAAGATAAGAAGATTTCACCAGTGGTACCCAACCCACTGGCGGCACCTTTTTTCGGTTCTCAGGAAGTGCATCCTGCATTACTTAGCTCATTATGCGACCTTCTCTCCCTGTGGTGTCCGCTCGAGGGAGGTCGCGTTTTGTTCGCGTGCTTGCAGAGCCAATCCTTATCCCATGGGTTACGGATCTGACTTGCCTGTTTCCTTTGCTGCCTATCTCCTGCCCTGCTCACTTATTTTCGTCGCCCATTTCTCCCTTTCGGTCTCCGCCGGCCGCCCGGCTTTGCACTCTAGGCCGAAGGCCTTTAGGATGTCCAGAGAGTACAGCAGGGTTCGTCTGCTGATCAGGGTCGCGAATGTCGCGCTTCGTTAAAGCGTTAGGTGTCATCCGTGGCGATGTAGCTGATTGAATGGCTGCAGTAGTAGTATAGTGATTGATAGAAAGAGTGTAACAAAGGGAGGTTGCCCAAAACTATGAGAACAGACAGAGGATACAGTAGGTGGTGGTGGTGGAGGTGGGTGAGCGAAAACATACACACAGTAAAACAGACTCTGAGGAAGGGAGGAGGTCATACTCGTCCTTGGTTGGTGCGGGAGCAGCAGTGGAGTCTGCTGGGGCCTCTGAGCTTTTGCCCAGTGTATCAAACACATCCTTGGCCAGGCAGTCTATCTGTAAGTCCTTATTCTGACTGTCGCTGGCAGGGGTGCTTTGGACGGTTTCGGGCTGGCTCTGTGAAGCGGCATCGGCTTTGGCAGAGGGGAGGTTGGAGGTGGCCTTGGCTGGCTCTAAGGAAGAGGTTGCGGGGGTGGCGGGCTTAGGGTCGGACAAGGGCGTGGCTTTTGGAGCCTCGCTTAGGTCGACGAGGGGAGCCACGTTAGATTGTGCGGCAAACTGAGCGGCGGGAGCGCTAGCTTTGGGCGTGCTGGACTGGATGATGGGGGCAGGGGTGCTATTAGGGAAAGTTTTGGCCTCGGTGGGAGCAAGGGTTGGGGCAGCTGTGCTGAAAGTGAGGGTGGTAGTCTCGCTAGCTGGGCTATTCTGGGCTGTGCTAAAGCTCTCAGTGACGGGGTCAGAGTTAGTGGCGATAGAGGGGAGCAAGTCCACCACGGTGGCAGTAGTGTCAGCAGTGGGCCTGTGAGTAGAGGAGGAGAGCAGGAAAGAGACGAGCCATCGAGCAGCGAGAGGGTGAGAGAGGAGAGAGAGAGAGCAGGGACGGGTAGGGAGGGGAGACCAAGGCACAAACACACATCCAAAGTGAGTGCTACATGCTGTGATAAAGCAAAGAACTAGAGATTCAAAACGTTAAAGTGCAGTGAGGGATAGACACAAACACTATCTTAAGCAAACTAAAGCAAATTAAACCAAAATCAGTTTAGGGTCTAGGTTATTAAGTGTTTAAGGCTGGTACACACAACAACTAGCTATGTTTGTTACCATTAGCGTAAACAACAAACATCAGAGCACATCTTCAGTATTTGGTGTTGATATTCCATTCTCACATTCTTTTATCAATTAGTTTAGCCAATATGTCAGCAAACACATGATCAAAATGCTCAACTGCTGTCATGGATTAAGAAGTATATCTTATACATAGACATATCACATGATTAGTATGGGTTTTCCAGTGTAAGGCAACCCTAGTGCAGGGGGTCTACCTACAGCCAGTGCTGGAGTACTCACTCGGGCTCGGTAAGAGGGGTGGTCTCATTGGGCTCTGTGGGTCCCCCCCCTTCATGGTTAGGGGTGCGGTCCTCTGTCCTCACCTCCACGATGGGCTCCTTTGACTCGTCCTTTCTGTAAGGGGAAAAATAGTTTTTAATAAATGTTGGTGCAGTACAACTATACTGTAGTGAGTCGTTTTGGTTAAAAACACTGCAATTCTGCACTGCCAAACTGTGGTCTAGTGTCTGGGAGTAGCTACTGCTCAAAGTGCATACAGCATTTCAGAGAGAAAAGCAAGGGGGCCAGGGAGAAGAGAAGAAGAGAGACTCACATGAATGCCGCTTTGCCCTCCTCGATGTCCTTGTTCTTTGCTCCAGGTCCAGACTTGCCGCAAAAATTAACGGCAATGCACATGAGGAAGCCACACTTGTTGAGGAAGTAGCAGGTCACGTCGACACCCACCAGCAGCAGCACAAAGACCACGATGAGGATCCCCACGATGGCCCCCGTGCCCAGGCCTGAGCCGCTAGTCATGGTGTCTGGAATGAAGGAAAGAGAAGGAAGAGAGAGAAGAGAGACAGAATAAGGAAGACACAGAGAGTGGAGAGAAAGTTAGAGGGAGGGAGAAAATACGGGTAGAGAGGGAGTTAAAGAGAAAGTTACAGAGAGCGAGGAAAAGATAGAGACAGAAATGCGGAGTCAGCTTTTATCTCCAACCTTTCATCCATAACTTCAGAATGTCAGACTGCTTCCCTCCAGGCCTCAAGTGTGTTGTTGTTCTTTTAGTAGGCTCTGGGCCAAATCATTACATATTCTACTCCAAAAACTTCAGAGTGACACAACTAATTTCGGCACTTGATTTAATCTGTTATGATTAAAAATAGGTTGATGGTCTGATTATCAAACACCACAATCTTGGGCCTAGGGAAATCACACAGCATTTCATTAGTTGCATTCAACCAATTAACAACTGTCAGTTACTATCTAAGTTAATATGTTAGACACACCATTGCATGTATCAGCCATGTACGATACTATATTAGAGGTGAGCTGATACATATATTACCCATATTAAGACAACACACCAGACATGCCAATCACGACATGCTATACTAATCTAATCATTAGAACATGAAGCAATCTAATGGTGCGTCAATCAAAAATCATAAAGTTGAGTTCATAAACAGGTCAACCATTGGAAAACCTGGTTCATGCTACCAACCTTTCCCCAAAATAAGATACGGCAACGTTAAATAAATATGCTTGTTTTCATATCATCACTGCCTGTAAGGGTCATATGCCTATATGACCCCATATGTGTATTTCGCTTACCCACTCTCACTATTGTTGACAGCAAAAAGCAGTGGAAAGACCGTCAGATCAAACATTGTGCAAATATGTTTCAATCTCTTTTACATAGATGAATACTGCACACAAACAAATGCACACAGAAACAAACTATGCGGAAATAAAGCCAATCATTAGGGCAATGCATTGTGTTTTCATAAAGTAATCATACACGAGCTACAGTACTTACCAGAAAATGAACAAGGTTATATTCAGGACTATGTAAAATACTACAATATTAATATGAATAAGGATCTATAATATGCATTGCTCCACTACAATGGTTGAGCATGCATCCACACTGTTAACACTCTGCCTTCCACATACATCGTTCTACATGAACACACACACCATACATTATCATGAACATGAGTTAATGCGAGCTAGTAACCCAACCACAAAACTGTTAACACAGATGAATGTTTCACACAAAATGTATTACGATGCTTTGTGTCAAATCAATCTCACACAATCAAATTCTGAAATCATTTGCACCTAATTTGCATTCAGTAAACCGACATACAAAGAGATCAGAGATTTGCTCTGACAGAATAATCTAAAACTCCTGTTAGTTCAATACAAACAAGAGCATTTGGAGTATGGTTGATTTGACACACAACGCTCTACATATGACAAACAGGTTAGCTAGAATTCTGATGCCGGATCAAAATTTTAACTCCAATCTTTGTTAGCTTTGTTATGGGACAAATATGAGACAATTTGTATTCTGAATTAAAGCAAAACGCAGGCAATCCTTGATTAGGACTTACTCTTTGCTCTTGTCATATTGAGAATGTCAGGTTGTCCAAATGTCAGACTAATACACCACACAATATTCACAGTAGAATCAATGCAATAAAATGAACCGGTACTGAATAATTCTATGATTTACTGGAAAAACATCATCAAAACAGGGAAGGCTCCAGGGTAGGCATTTTTTTAAACCTTTATTTCTACAGGTTTTTCTCATTGAGATCTAGAAGAAAAAGAAACGCACACCTATTTATGCGAGGTGCTGGCTAGCGGAGTAGTTGAACTCAATTCAAGTTTTCTCATTGAGATAACATCTCTTTTCCAAGAGAGACCTGGTCCAATGTAGTTGGGTCATATGAACCTATCATGCAATTTAATTGACATGGTTCCCTTTCTGAGTTCAATGAAATGCACGGGAAGAGACTTTAAAGATGCAATTTGTTACTTTTTGGGCGACCCAATAGAAATGTGTGTTATAGGCCTCCCGAGTGGCGCAGTGGTTAAGGGCGCTGTACTGCAGCGCCAGCTGTGCCACCAGAGACCCTGGGTTCGCGCCCAGGCTCTGTTGCAACCGGCCGTGACCGGGAGGTCTGTGGGGCGACGGGTTTGGGAGGGCTTGGCCAGTGACTCCTGTGGCGGGCTAGGCGCAGTGCATGCCAAGGTTGCCAGGTGCACGTTGTTTCCTCTGACACATTGGTGCGGCTGGCTTCCGGGTTGGATGCGCGCTGTGTTAAGAAGCAGTGCGGCTTGGTTGGGATGTGTATTGGAGGACGCATGACTTTCAACCTTCGTCTCTCCCGAGCCCGTACAAGATAGTAGCTACTAAACAATTGGCTACCATGAAATTGGGGAGAAAAAGGTGTAAAAACAAAAATAAATGTGTGTTATAGATATGTCATTCTCATTGAAAGCAAGACTAAGAAGTGGGCTGTTTCTATGCTTCCCCTTCTTACGTTTGGTTTCGCTTCATTTACTTTTTGGTTTTGTACACCTGAAAATGCTAAATTGTTGGTTATTAAAAAGATATGTCAAAGCGATTTAGATGGGACAGATAAACTAAAATTAGGCAAACCATTTGAACTTTAGCAACCAGGAAATCACAGAGCGATTTCTTCATATTGCACCCTTTATTAAAAAATTAAAGCAAAGTGCTCATTCCCATTGAAATGTATTGAGAGCATTCCTTCCAAATTACCAGGATGCCTGGGTCTCATCTTACTGTAATACACAAAGTGATGTTGGCAAACAGTAGGCAATGTTTGTGCTCCAGGATCAATAAAATATGTTTAAGGAGACTGATTGAGACTTGGCTGCAAAGAAAGGACCGCAAGGCGCTACAGAGGGTAGTGCGTACGGCCCAGTACATCCCTGGGGCCAAGCTTCCTCTATGCTTGGTGGTGTCAGAGGAAGGCCCTAAAAAGTGTCAAAGACTCCAGCCATCCTAGTCATAGACTGTTCTCTCTGCTACCGCATGGCAAGCGGTACCGGAGCGTCTAGGTCCAAAAAGCAGTCATGGCCCCAAGCCAAATAGCTACCCGGACTATTTGCATTGACCCCCCTTTTTTTTAATTAGAATTTATTTTTACGCTATAACTACTCACTCTTTATTATCTATGCAGTCACTTTACCCCTACCCACATGTACTGTACATATTACCTCAATTACCTCGACTAACCTATACCCCCGCACATTTACTCGGTACCGTTACCCCATGTACTGTATATAGCCTCGTTATTTTGCTACTTTTAAAAATGTATTTAGTCAGTATCTTCTTAACTCTTATTTTTCTTAAAAATACATTGTTGTTTAACTTCTTATGGCTGCAGAGGCAGTATTGAGTAGCTTGATGAAAGGTACACAGAGGTGCCCAGAGTAAACTGCCTGCTCCTCAGTCCCAGTTGCTAATATATGCATATTATTATTAGTATTGGATAGAAAACACTCTGAAGTTTCTAAAACTGTTTGAATGATGTCTGTGAGTATAACAGAACTCATATGGCAGGCAAAAACCTGAGAAGAAATCCAAACAGGAAGTGGGAAATCTGAGGTTGGTCGATTTTCAACCCAGCCCCCATTGAATACACAGTGGGATATGGATAAAGTTGCACTTCCTAGGGCTTCCACTAGATGTCAACCGTCATTATAAACTTGAATGAGGCTTCTACTGTGTTGTGGAGCCGGATGGGAGCTCTTTGAGTCAGTGGTCTGGCAGAGAGCCAGGTCCTGGTCACGCGCATTTCACATGATAGCGACCCGTGTTCTACAGACATAGGAGTTCTCCGGTTGGAACTTTATTGAAGATTTATGATAACAACATCCTAAAGATTGATTCTATACTTAGTTTGACAAGTTTCTCCGACCTGTAATATAACTTTTTGAAGTTTCGTCCGACGTTCGGCTGGACCTGCACGAGCGTTTGGATTTGTGTACTAAACGCGCTAACAAAACTATCTACTTGGACATAAATAATGGACATTATCAAACAAATCAAGCATTTATTGTGGAACTAGGATTCCTGGGAGTGCATTCTGATGAAGATCGTCAAAGGTAAGGGAATATTTATAATGTTATTTCTGATTTCTGTTGACTCCAACATGGCAGATAATTTTATTTATTTTGTGAGCGCCATCTCAGATTATTGCATGGTTTTCTTTTTCCATAAAGTTTTTAAAAAATCTGACACAGCGGTTGCATTAAGAAGAGGTATATCTATATTTCCATGTCTAACAGTTGTATTTATCGACATTTATAATGAGAATTTCTGTAAAATGATGTGGCTCTCTGCAATATCACCGGATGTTTTTGGAACTAGTGAACGTAACGCGGCAATGTATACTGAGATTTTTTTACATATAAATATGAATTTTATCAAACAAAACATACATGTATTGTGTAACATGAAGTCCTATGAGTGTCATCTAATGAAGATCATCAAAGGTTAGTGATTAACCTTATCTCTATTTGTGCGTTTTGTGACTCCTCTCTTTGGCTGGAATTTTTCTGTGAGTTGGTGGTGACCTAAAAATCGTTTGTGGTGCTTTCGCTGTAAAGCCTATTTGAAATCGGACACTGTGTTGGGATTAACAACAATATTACCTTTAAAACTGTATAAAATGCATGTGTGTTTGAGGAATTTTAAATATGAGATTTCTGTAGTTTTGCATTTGGCGCCCTGCACTTTCACTGGCTGTTGTCATATCGATGCTGTTAACGGGATTGCAGCCCTAAGAAGTTTAAGTGCTTGTAAGTAAGCATTTAACAGTACTTGTATTCGGTGCATGTGACAAATAACATTTGATGATTTGATTTGTGTACATTTATGCAAATCCACTCGACACTGGTACCTTGAAAGGGAGGATACTTTGTGTGGCAGAAACACAAATTCAGATACACACTTGATTTATGTATTTGTAGACTTGTAGCGTCTAGTCAGACTAGAGCTTACTGTATCTGTCACTGTCACTGATTGCTCTTCTTTGAAATCATGTTGTTGACTGCATATTGTAATTCCACCAGTCTACATTACGCATAAAGAGGGATGATATGACAGTAGTAAAAAAAATGATACTGGCAATAGTTGACAAAGACTTAGCACCATGCAGTGCAGTACTGTATTGTATATTCCAATACCTTGCAAATGGTATGTTCAGATAATATAAAAATCTCATCAGGGAAAACATTGGAAATGGTCGTAAATGTC
The DNA here is from genome assembly GCF_034236695.1 of Oncorhynchus nerka. NCBI lineage: Eukaryota > Metazoa > Chordata > Actinopteri > Salmoniformes > Salmonidae > Oncorhynchus > Oncorhynchus nerka. The sequence continues at coordinate 74,240,383 of NC_088405.1, forward strand.
ATTACCTGAGTGAGTCACCAGATTTGAGTCAAAAATGGATACCCATGGCATAAATTTCTATAAGTCTAGCACAGAGTATAGTGCAACTGAGAGTTGAGATTTGTGCTTTCTGCCTCTGCTGGAATGGCTTTAATGATGCCGTTGTTGATATAAACTTCAATATACCCCTCATATGGCTACAGTTAATGTATTGGAGGGCAGCTCATTTATTAATACCATGCACCAGGGAGCTGATAGGAACATACTTTTCAGCGACTGCAGCGTGCTAGGGAACAACTCAAAGAAAGTCCTGGCAAATCGCTTTACCGGGTTTTAGCCTAGTATAAACAGCACCATCAGGTAGTTACCATGACAATCATTCAATCAGTATTTATATTCACAGTATATAACATCCTCCCAGCCAAGTAAAAACGCTTTGAGAAATGAAAGCCCAGTGGCCTCACATAGTGTATACCAGGATCATTAACTAGATTCAGCCACAGGGGGCGGAACATACACTACCATTCAACAGTTTGGGGTCACTTAGAAATGTCCATGTTTCTGAAAGAAAAAAATTTGTCCATTAAAATAACATCAAATTGATCAGAAATACAGTGTAGACATTGTTAATGTTGTAAATGACTATTGTAGCTGGAAACATCAGTTTTTTTATGGAATATCTACATAGGCGTACAGAGGCCCATTATCAGCAACCATCACTCATGTGTTCCAATTACACATTGTGTTAGCTAATCAAAGTTGATCAATTTAAAAGGCTAATTGATCACTAGAAAACCCTTTTGCAATTATGTTCGCACAGCTGAAAACTATTGTGTGATTAAAGAAGCAATAAAACTGGCCTTCTTTAGACTAATAAAGGCTATTCCATGCGGGAAATTGCAAAGAAACTGAAGATCTCGTACAACGCTGTGTACTATTCCCTTCACAGAACAAACTGGCTCTAACCAGGATAGAAAGAGGACTGGGAGGCCCCAGTGCACAACTGAGCAAGAGGACAAGTACATTAGAGTGTCTAGTTTGAGAAACAGATGCCTCGCAAGTCCTCAAATGGCAGCTTCATTAAATAGTACCCGCAAAACACCAGTCTCAACATCAACAGTGATGAGGTGACTCCGGGATGCTGGCCTTCTAGAGGCATAAGAGGCATAAGACCTCTGAAGAGAGGTAGAGGCGCTGAGTACAGCTGAGCGGCCAATTGTCATTTCCTCTCACACGAATTGGCCATATTCTCCGAAAGTCTATAAAGTTGAGTCACCTTCTGTGGCGGCAGTAGCTCCGACAGGCAACTATCTATTTACTGCCATTGCTAAGAGCAGGAGAGAGAGTAAGCATTCACCTGCAGGGCAGAGTTATGATGCTTGTTTTCCCGCCGTTCCGTCTACATCTTAAAAAGTGCGATAAATCACATCACACATTTTAACACAGATGGGGTCGGCTCACAATGCTTTCTTGGAAACTGAGAAACACAGAGACATGCACTGTCAGCACAGAGCATCAAATATTTGTAACAGACATTCAGGTGTTTGCCGCACATTTCTCAGATCCTCCTGCTGATACCAAACAGAATACAGGAAGTAGGAGAGAAACACAGTCAATAACACCATTAATAAAAAGTATCCAAGGTAAGAGATTAGTCATTATCCTATGAAGCATTAGTGTCCTAACCAGCGGGCAACATTTGGCATGGGATGTCATAATGTTGTCGTTCTCTGATTGTAAACTGGTTATCTGGTCAAATAGAACCAGGTTTTGCCGTCTTTTTCATGGCATCAATATGCCTGGGAAATACATAATACTTTGTTATCTGGTCAGATAACTAGATTACAACCAGGTTATCTGGTCATTTGTCATTTTACAATCATTATGCAACCTGACTATGTAGGGCACTAAAGACGTCGGCCTGACACCATTGCAACCTGTTTTGCCCTCTGGGTATTACTTTGCATAGTAGTACAGTACGGTTAAGGTATTGCATGGATTCAAAAAGTGAACATATGGGTACCTACACAGGTTCAAAACGATCCACATAGTGTGCTCCTTATCTCTAGACAGATTACTCTCCCTACTTGATATCATAAAAGCGACAAGTTTCAACTCAACCTGCTGTCGCCTATGAAAACTTGGCGGGCATCTTTAAGGAGTAGCACTTGCTTGTATGAAAGAAGAACCAAACAATGGGATTGGCACATGCGAACCCAGGAGCCAAACTCCAGGCGCATCACTTTATTACCTTCAGAGTCAATTAAAAAATGCTCATCTGAGTTTTGAACAAAGGACATTGATCTCTCTTTCCCATGGCAGGGTGTTTTCAGTGCAGTCAGGCTTTAGGGACAGTCCTAACCTTGGTTTACAACCCCATGATATATGATACTTTGTTCAAGTATCAGACGAGCACAAGATATGGGCTAAAACAAACTTAGCATTTCTGAGGATGAACAGTCAACAGAAGTCAGCACTGTGTCACACTCTTGCATTTCAGTATGCAAGTATCAAGCTCTAGCTGTTATTTTTTCAAAAAAAGTCATAACACACTATTTTATCATTTCTTCTTAAAACCTACAATGATTACAGCATGGAAACGCACTGGTATGTACCTACAAAAATGTGTCATAGAATATAATCATTTCACATTATTGAAAATGACTGACAGATTTTAGTTGTAAACAGCTGTAGCATTAATTTTGAGCATTTTCTGTTTTCAGTTAAAAAGAGAACAAAAGAAACAACAAAAAGAACAGCCTATATTTTGTTCTGAAGATCTTTTGAAAATATTATGTACACTTTGTCACAAAACATCATTTGAATGACCTTCAAATGGACAAGGCAGTAGCTTGTTCTTCATTTAATCATCCCGTTCAAAACAAGCCTTGACTATGAAAAGAAATGAGAAGAAAGTTGAGATGTCATGATCTTCATGACTTTTCTTAACCATTGCAAAAATCTTCTGAAAAATGTGCCTTCCCTGTTATGTAAAGTGGCAATTGAAGCTTTTATCCAAATACACAAATACACAAGGTAAGCACTGTTTTTTTTCTACAATGTTCCAATATGACTCATGTCCATTGTGTGGTATAACATAACTTTTTCAATGCTGCCTTATTCAAATCCATAATTTTTACTTTATGTAAAATTAAAATATATGACAAAAAAAAATCAAAAACATTCAGAATGATATAAGTACCAAGCACCCCATTTTAACCCTTTAACATAAAACTGATGTCTTGATTATTCGTCTTTTGTGTGTGTATGTGTGTGTGTGTGTGTGTGTGTGTGTGTGTGTGTGTATATGTCTGCACAAGGTTCAAAAGGCATAAAAAACAAAGGGGTCTGGCCGAGATTTGAAGGCAAAGCTATCCTCTCTCCTTAAGCGAAACCCAGTTTATGAGAGCAAGAACACAGTCAGCATGGAGAGGATGAGAGATGCCAGAGTGTATTTCACACACAAGCAACCAAGGGTAGCTGAGACCACAAAAACACGGACAGAACCACACAAAACACAAAGATTGTTCACAGATATTCACAGTACAAAAGTGGAAAATAAAAGTTTACACCAAAAAAAAAAAAAAAATTTAGTGTATGACAAACGTAAAGGTCCAGAGGTGCCCAAGACCACACATGAAGACAGCACAAGGAGAGAAGGGGAGGTGGGAGAGAAATAGGAAAAGGGAGAGAGAAAAAAGAGAGATAGAAAATAGGTCAGAAATACAGAAATGCAAGTTCGAAAAGTTCATTGAGACTAAACAAGGGAATAAAAAAGGAAATCCAAGCAAGTTAGAGGATCAAAGTAAAAAATCAAATCAATAGCATGTTAGTAGCACAACAAATGACGTGTATCACAGCAAGCAAAGGTGAAAGGTCAGAGAATAGTTAAAGGTGCTGCGTGATGGGAAATATCGACAGAGACACGTATATTTCAGCAATATGGCCCGAGGAGGTCGGGTATATGGCCAATATACCACGGCAAATGGCTGTTCTGAAGCACGACACAACGCGGATTGCCTGGATACAGCACTTAGCCGTGGTATAATATTGGCCATATACTCGACCCCCTTCTGGCCTTATTGCTTACAGTGGGGCAAAAAAGTATTTAGTCAGCCACCAATTGTGCAAGTTCTCCCACTTAAAAAGATGAGAGAGGCCTGTAATTGTCATCATAGGTACACTTCAACTATGACAGACAAAACGAGAAAAAAAATTCCAGAAAATCACATTGTAGGATTTTTTATGAATTTATTTGCAAATTATGGTGGAAAATATGTATTTTGTCACCGACAAACAAGCAAGATTTCTGTCTCTCACAGACCTGTAACTTCTTCTTTAAGAGGCTCCTCTGTCCTCCACTCGTTACCTGTATTAATGGCACCTGTTTGAACTTGTTATCAGTATAAAAGACACCTGTCCACAACCTCAAACAGTCACACTCCAAACTCCACTATTGCCAAGAGCAAAGAGCTGTCAAAGGACACCAGAAACAAAATTGTAGACCTGCACCAGGCTGGGAAGACTGAATATGCAATAGGTAAGCAGCTTGGTTTGAAGAAATCAACGGTGGGAGCAATTATTAGGAAATGGAAGACATACAAGACCACTGATAATCTCCCTCGATCTGGGGCTCCACGCAAGATCTCACCCCATGGGGTCAAAATGATCACAAGAACGGTGAGCAAAAATCCCAGAACCACACGGGGGGACCTAGTGAATGACCTGCAGAGAGCTGGGACCAAAGTAACAAAGCCTACCATCAGTAACACACTACGCCGCCAGGGACTCAAATCCTGCAGTGCCAGACGTGTCCCCCTGCTTAAGTCAGTACATGTCCAGGCCCGTCTGAAGTTTGCTAGAGAGCATTTGGATGATCCAGAAGAAGATTGGGAGAATGTCATATGGTCAGATGTAACCAAAATATAACTTTTTGGTAAAAACTCAACTCGTCGTGTTAGGAGGACAAAGAATAGTGAGTTGCATCCAAAGAACACCATACCTACTGTGAAGCATGGGGGTGGAACGACAGGATGACTGATCCGTGTAAAGGAAAGAATGAATGGGGCCATGTATCGTGAGATTTTGAGTGAAAACCTCCTTCCATCAGCAAGGGCATTGAAGATGAAACGTGGCTGGGTCTTTCAGCATGACAATGATCCCAAACGCAACAAAGGAGTGCCTTCGTAAGAAGCTTTTCAAGGTCCAGGAGTGGCCTAGCCAGTCTCCAGATCTCATCACCATAGAAAATCTTTGGAGGGAGTTGAAAGTCTGTGTTGCCCAGCAACAGCCCCAAAACATCACTGCTCTAGAGGAGATCTGCATGGAGGAATGGGCCAAAATACCAGCAACAGTGTGTGAAAACCTTGTGAAGACTTACAGAAAACGTTTGACCTCTGTCATTGCCAACAAAAGGTATATAACAAAGTATTGAGATAAACTTTTGTTATCGACCAAATACTTATACACCATAATTTGCAAATAAATTCATTAAAAATCCTACAATGTGATTTTCTGGATTTTTTTAAGTGTACCTATGATGAAAATTACAGGCCTCTCTCATCTTTTTAAGTGGGAGAACTTGCACAATTGATGGCTGACTAAATACTTTTTTGCCCCACTGTATACTACACACTCCCCAAGTGCCTTATTGCAATTATGAACTGGTTACCAAGATAATTAGAACAGTAAACAAGTAATTTTGTGTCATACCCGTGGTAGATTGTCAGATATACCACAGCTTTCAGCCAATCAGCATCCAGGACCCAAACTACCCGGTTTATAATAACACATATAGGACATTCTCCCTGGTTAATTAACAACAGGTGTGTTCTCACAACAATTACAGTACAGATCATACTGTTTGTATAATTTAAATAATGGGCATGCCCCTGGATGTGAGAACACATCAAGGAGAGAGTAATTAAATCGAATTCTCCATGCGGAATAGTTGCCCAAGCAAAACACACATTCAAAAATAAAACTGGTTACAATGTCAAGGCGATATCAAATGGCAGGTGAAATGGATTAATGGGTGATCTCATGTTACTAAAACTGCAAAAGTGAATAGCTTTTTAATAGCTTTACTCCATGTCAACCTTAGCCAGGGAGATTTGGATTGGTCAATTTAGGACTCCAGTGACCCTTGCACGCTCAGTATTGAGCACGCTCAAAATATCAATCCTTCCAGGAGACGTGAAAACAAGTGGGTCAGTATTTTCTTTATTCAACCTTACCTTGTTTTTAACTTGACCTGCACTGAGGAACATCGATTGAAGTTTACTTTTTAGGAATATATATATATATATATATATATATATATATATATATACAGACAGTACCAGTCAAAAGTTTGGATACACCTACAAGGGTTCAAGGATTTTTCTTTATTTTTACAATTTTCTAGAGAGTGTGCCAAGCTGTCATCACGGCAAAGCGTCACTACTTTGAAAAATCTCAAATACAAAATACATTCTGATTTGCTTAACATTTTGTTGGTTACTACATGATTCCATATGTGTTATTTAATAGTTTTGATGTCTTCACTATTATTCTACAATGTAGAAAAGACAAAAAATAAAGAAAACCCTTGAATGAGTAGGTGTGTTCAAACTTTTGACTGGAACTGTATGAAGAGGATAAAGTAAACAAAAATAGTAAACTTCATATCATATGCACTCACTTATATTTATTTAGCTAATAAGTTGCATAGCCAATATATAACACAGAGCGAGTCTGGATTTATGACACAGCAGCTGTTTTCGGCCACATTTACCAATAACAGCTGTGGACCTTACGTCAGTGCAGATGTTTAGCTTAAAAATATACCCCCCTTTTTTCCCCTCAAACACCCACACGCTTCGCATAAAAACAACTGGCACTGGCATTAGCACTGCAACACATGTAGTGGCAAAATAACTCAAATGAATAAATGTAATAAAGAAGTACATAAAAAGGGAACTTGGACGGTGTCCGTGAACCTGCTCTGGCGGAATAATGAGTGATCCAAACCTCCCACTGCTACAGTATATGGATGGTTCCCACAAAGTGCGTGAAAAAGCCGGTCCCTGTGCCATGCACTGGCAGATAGATGCCTGTTAGGTCTCAAGTAAAGCATTAACACATTAATCCTATTGAAGCGTCACCATGCAAGACTGGAGGCTGCATCCCCACGGAGGCTGCATCCCCACGGAGCCAAGGCACATATTCAGGTCAGTAAATACAGCAGTGAGCCTGAACTGAGACCCATTAAACCTGGCGTTGAAATAGAAAGACAGACAGAAAGAGAGAAAAGGAGAAAAAGAAAGAGAGATAGAGGAGAGCAAGATGGAGAGACACTGACTTTTGATCCTCTTTCATTGAAACATCAAAAAAGCCAGAGAGAGAGAATGTGCATGAGATAAATTGAAGAGAGAGGAAGCATGGAAGATGGGGAAAAAGAGAGCTCAAAATAGATAGAGGGAGCTACCAATAGAGGCATAAGAAAGAGAAAAAGACAGAAGGGCGGTGGAAAAGTAAGAGAGACAAAAACATATAGATGAAGAGAAAGAGATAAATAGAAAGAGACAGGTTCCAAGCTCAGGTTTGGTCAGTGGGGAGGCAACCCAAGTTAAAATGCAAACCTCTCAGGCCACAACACTGTCAACAGAGCATCAGCTGACCGTGACCACCGAGGCAGGGGCATCGCTATGAACTTGAAGAGAATGTTCTAGGACTGACAGATACAATTTGTCCTGACATTATTGCTCACTGAACCTGTGCAGCAGTGTCAGCCAAGACGTTATAGGCCTGCAGAGACCAAAGGACTAATCTCACTCTACAGCAGGGCTGTTCAATTTCCGGTCCTGGAGGCCGAAACACCATTTTTTGTTTCTACTTGGTACTTAATTCCACTCTGGTGCTCCTAGGTCTAAAACAGTCCCTTATTAGATGGAGAGGATGAAAAACAGAAGTGTTTTGGCCTTCCAGGACCCATATTGAACAGCCCTACCCTACGGCAACAAAGACTCACAGTGGGCAAAAATATTCTGCCTAAAACAGTGAGACTAAAATGCTGACCACACCGTTCATGTTGCGCGCGCAAGAGTTGCGAAAATAATGTTACACATACATGTTATTAAACCATTTCATCCAGACTGCTCGCGTGCGTCAACAAGCATCTGCGTAGCCAGGTGCTAAGTCCCGCCTCGCCCATCTCCTGCAAGTCCCGCCTCTCCCATCTCCTCATTGGTTTTTAGGAGCATATACCCAGGTGGGTGATTGAAAGCTAAGCTGAGATGCACCTTAAAGTTGGTTGCCAACTGGCATATAAAGTCCACAGAAGAAGAAGAAGACTAAGACTGAAGGAGGAGAGATTACTAGAAACTAACTAGGTTTCCCTTTTATCTGTGGATTAATTATCAGAGTAGAGAACACTTGATTTTGTGTGACTCAAAATTGAGATCCAGGAAAAAAAAGGACCTTTGTGCATTTCAGGTAAAATAACAATCCAATGTTTAATTATATCCCAGGACAAATTAGCTAGCAATACCAAGCTAGCTAGCGAGCTAAATGTCCATGAATGTGTTTCGACCTGTCTCCAAATTAATATAGTTGGTTCAGAATTTGTTTTGATATATCAACCTGATCGCATTTGGTGTGGATGGACAAAATCAACAGCGTACAGACGCACTTGCGTGCCCGGTGTAGTCAGCATGTAACTGCCACAGTCTTTGTTCAATTCTTATCTTATCACTCCAAAGCTTTGTGCAATTGTGGGAAAAGTGTTTCCAGATGAATAAATATGATCGCTGAGGTAGCCCTGACAGAAGTTAGAAGAGGACTCTGCTACTCTGTTCTTTATCTGTCTAACTTTTGTCTTTTTCCCACCTTCTTTTGGGATGAACAACTTGATGAGGGTGTGCCGATTACAACTCCACCTTCAAATCAAGAACGAATGAAAATATCATCCAGCAGAAAGGTTCAAACCAATCAATTACCCCAACAGGTTAACCCAACATATCAGGACAGAGGAATGACGTCTACATCTGTGTCATCACTACGGTTGTCTCAAGACCTGACTAGAAGTCCATTTGGGTGAAGGACTGGAGGAATAAACATAGATACATCTGGTCACGGTGGCATTGTTTCTGTTGGCAGTGTGTGTGTCGTTGAGGTGCAGGGTGGGGGGGCAGTACCTGGGATGGCGGTAGGCTCTGCTGCAGTCCTAAAGGAGATGGTGCCGGGCTGGGACTTGCCCTGCTGGTTCTCGGCCACCACGTAGACTTCATACTCCGTGTTCCAGTCCAGACTGCTCAGCACCACGTACTCACTGCCATGGGGCAGACGGATCTCCGGCTTCCAGTCCGAAACGTGCTTCTAGGGAGGGTCGCAGAAAAGGGGGGGGTGAAACACTCAGACAGGACTCAGACATCCGTGGCTATGACACTCAAGCAAACTGCCCATCACTTTATATCACTGTAAAATCTTTCTATGCATTCACACTTATTTGGCCATCCATGAATCTTCCTACATGAATCCCTAACCATTTATTAATCTAGGCATAAACACAATAGTGATCTGTTGTCAATCTATTCAAATATGATCCATTCCTCAGTTTTTCATATGTATATCCATAAGTCTATGTGTGTTTTGCTAAAGTGAAATCATCACAGTACAATCAAACAGGGGAGATACGTAATAAATAATCATATTTTTGGGGAAAACCAGGAAGCAAAGCGGTATACACAGCGTTACCTCCTTGTCCTGTCATACTCACAGCCCTGTATCTGATCAGGTAATGTTTGATGGGCGAGCCCCCATCGTCCTGCTTGATCCAGTTGACCTTGAGGGCGTTGCCCATGGTCTGCAGCTTGCCCTCCAGCTTAGGGGGACTGGGCTCCCCTAAACGGGACATAGCGGGACACAGCGGTCAGTCAGTTACCATGGCATCGACCTACATGCTCAGCTCAGTCTCCTGCCCTAGGCCCTTAATGCAGGTGGCATGGCTGAATGCATCTGTCCCTCATCAAAGCCCATTGTCGGTGAACCAACACACGTTCCCACTCTGCCCCATCGCTTCAGGAGCCCAAACCACTGTGGGATACACACTTATTGTTAATCCCTTTACTCTGGTTTTTGTGTATTTACTGCTTTAAATGTAGTACATCTAGAGGACAAATGGATTGTCTTTATAGTGGCAGTGGCAGAGGATGTTACAAGACGATACAATTAAGTTTTGTCCCTCATAGACTCAAGAGCGGTTTTATGACAGAGGGACAGTGAGGGCAGTGGGTAGTGGGGTGAGGGCCGTGGGTAGTGGGGTGAGGGTAATGGGGTGAGCTGATGGGAATATGTAATTTTCCTTCAGGTGCAGCTCGTTATCTGGCCTCTCCTCCAGACTAATGACAGGGACACAGGCTAATTCTCCTCCTCATCTTGATTAGACATGTTACTCTATTACATTTAATAACATAATCATGATCTGCTGGGAAGGAAGGGTTGGTGTGTTCCAGCATGTGTACAGTATGTGTGTGTGTGCACCTTTTGAGAGTGCCTGTGTTCGTGTCTAATGATGTTAGCGTTCAAATTTACAGCCATGTCACCTCAGTCAAAGAGAGTTTAGGGAGGAGACTTCAATCACCATAACTCATTCATCATGGGCACATTGGTTACACACAGTTAGTGGTGTGAATATGCTATTAAAATAACTCACAGAATGTTACATACAGCTCCAGTATTCTACTCCCCACTATCACTAACCGCCCAAAAGGTGGTATCAGGTTTCAATTGGCTGCTGCAGCACATCTGCAATGTACACCGAATTGCTTGTTTTTTGCTGAGATCAAAGGATATTATTTACTGTCCCATTTGTATGTATTCTTTTCTGACATTTTGCAGTCAGACACCCTGACCTTAGGTCACAACTGGTACAAGTTTTGAAGCTCAGTGCCATCTTGAGGGAGCATTGTTGCCCATGATCACCCTGATGATATTTAACCACCAATGAACTCTGAGAGCGGATCATTCCCACAGAGGGCAGTGAAAGAGCAGTTGACAACAGAAATGGTTCCAGGCATTCTGAAAGAAACCTATGGAAGTGCAGGAGGGAATATTAATGTTGGACTTTCAATTATACTTCAGCATGGAAGTCTGTTTGGACCACCTCCTTTGACTTCAGCCAAACTAAGGTAAGAAAAACAAGAAATCATCGGGTTAAAGACAGACAGTTGAAACCTGCTCCACTTTTGCCCACCCGATCAAGTGGATCTTGGCCTAAAGCTCCCTGACTTCAACCTGACTGAATCCTATGATGATTGGATTGTATTTTTCATTTTTATCCTCTACCCTGGCCCTGAAAAGCTGAGTACTTTCTTTCCTTTTTATTTAAATTGAGTTACATCTTAATTAATGACACTTGAAACATTAATTGCAGGGATTACACAATTAGTCAATTAGGCATGCGTGAAGGCACTTGTTCTTGATCTCAGATTTTCTGATTACATTCTCTTGAAAATGCATTAGAATAAATAGTCTTGGAGTAAGCATGATATGATGCCGGAATTGAAATAAACAGGGTTAGTGATAAGAAAAAGTGGCATGTACAGAGAGTTATATTCATTGTTTATCCAGTCATGCGCATCATTCCCAGTTAGGTGAGGTTTTTCCAAATGCTAAGAAGAAAGAAGAGCCATTAAGGTTATACATGAATTAGAGATATTAACAAAAACATGCTCTTTCATGCAAACACAATATTTTATTCAATATGTAGTGATTCGGGGAGATTTTGAAGTATCAATTTGTGATAGTTGCATGATCATGCCCATTTTCATCTGATGCAACAATAACTCAACCTTTGTATTGGTCTCCCTAAATAAATACTGTACAGATAGCATTACTTTAAGTGTGTCTGCACAGTAGTGCATACATACGTCATATCAACTTCTGAACGTTACATTAGACAAAAAGGTTTTATTTGTCAGATCCTTTACTCTAACTGACATGAACTGACATGGTTAAAGGCAATTATGTTCTGGAGTAAATAAAACTTGAGCTACCTTCACTGAATCACCTAAATTCTTATTCGCTTTTTCAGCTCCTTTAAAGACATCCCCGCATGTGTGAACAAATGAGCTTATTGATAGGTTTGTTGTGCCCAAATGCAATGGAAAGATTATTGTCACACCAGATGGGTTAAAGAACTCATGAATTGTAAACGGGACTGTAAGTTTTCGGTCTGTATCAATACATGTGAATAACACAGAGACACTCTGGAAGACAAACACAGACAGACAGACAGGACATACTGCACATGCAGACAGGCCAGAACTTCCTGTCTGGTGAGACAGTAGAAAAGAAACAAGGAAGTTGGAGGAAAGAGGAGTGAACTTGCATGCATGCAGTAATGTGGGGTGAATACCACTGTTAGTCTGTCCAGAAAAGCATTCTGGGAGACAGAGTTTGAAAAGGAATTAACTCCATGGATGAGTAGGTCAATCCAGGTAATATACAATTCAATGAGAGTGCGATGCAGTTGCTATAGGTGATGGTTTCAAAAAAAGTACTTTAAAAACATGTTCTGTTTGCATATGATAGCCATTGGAGGCACCACAAAAGAAAACTCTAGAAAATACATCAGGGTTAGAGGTCAACCATTTGCTTATCTTCAACTTCATTATGTAATGCTCACTGATAGCTATATAGCAGCATATTTAACATATTATGTGATGTATAGCTTTTAAGAAGGCAAAGAGGGAAATATACACCTCTCATAAAAATGTGAATTATACCCTCTCTTTTAGTGGGATACCAAGTAAGCATACACAAATCTACATACAATTGTAGCAATATGATTGGATAGAATGCAGGTTGACCTAAGGTCAAAATCTATTCAATGGTTGCTCTCTATTGTTCTATCAAAGTAGATTATTTTAGCTTAAAATCAAATCTAGTTTCCCACTGCTGCTTGTTGATATAATACGAATTGACCAAAATTACCTTCTGTTCACCAACGAAGACGACATCATCAGCACCATGCAAGAGCCACATGACAAAGTCATATGATACGCAGGCACATGATTGGTTGAAAGGAAAGTGGAGGGGGGGGTCACATGGAAAATACAAAACATTTTTAAATTATGTAAACATGGGTAAGGTACAAAACAATAAGAAAGTTAAAGACAAAATTATACAAAACAGAAACACAAATGACAAAAAGAAATACATAAGTTCACAATAGAACTTCTTTACACATCAAATAGACATAGAAGACATGTACAGCAACTAGATACATGAAGCATTTTAAGATATCCAGTTTCAGGTTTTCAGTGTACTGAATAGATATGTCATGACCAGGAATAAGCAGGCTCATATATGCAGGCTAAGATATGTCACTGTAATGTTTTTGTGTGAACTAGATGCCAATTCCATCAAATGCTGTCCATCCAAATTTGCCTCATGCATCTTTCTTTGAAACAGTATTTCCTCTGGACTGGAATTCATGTGAATATACATTTTTCATACTCTATTTCTACACAAACAAAATAATGGCATTATATGAGACTGTAGCATATATTTAGGAAAACTCTTGACCTTAAAGGGTCTTCATAGAACCTTGTTTTCTGTGTACATTGTACATTTTGGCTCCAACCAAGTTGTGTAAAAAAAAAGGAAACCAGAGGAAACTCTGCAGTATTGACAATACTGATTGACAAAGCACATTGTCAAATGTCATATGTGCAACTAAATATGGTATATGACAACAACAATATGACCACATTTGCGGGTGGGGGGGTTGATCAGCAACAGAGGAGATAGCTAAATGGGGGGGGGGGGGGATCAGCAACATATGAGATAGCTAAAGTCCTCACACATTGTAGGACTTCAGGGTACATACTGTATCTCTGAGGGCATATTGTCAAAATGTATGGCCTCGATGTATGAGAACGCAGAATAAACCCATACCATAGTATAAAGTCCCATACTTTAAGAAATAATGTATATATTAATAGAGGAAATAAACATGAATCACAGCAACACTGAGTGGACTCTGAACCTCGTTTAATGAATTATAAACATCATTAGACATGCAACATACTTACTCCAATTACCTGGTATCAAATGCATATAAAGAACGCACACTTGTTAACACACCTGAAGCCTTGAGGAAAAATCCCTCATGCCATTTTTCACATTTAGCTAACTAGAATACTAATCACACGTGAAGGCAATCAGTATTGAATAATGACTGATTTGTTAATATTAGTTACATAGAGCCTATAAGCTCAACAACTTATCATTCTACAGGTGAGTCAAAATCTAATTAGTAACTAATAGACCAGTGTTATTATACAGCTGTTATATGATGTATATTGGTCAGCCTGGTACATGACCTACAAAATAGTTCCTCAGGCTTACTTATATTTTTCACAGTAGATAGATACCAGCAATTTAACAAATACATAGTACACACACACACACACACACACACACACAACACACAACACACGAGGACCCAATGTTGACCCATAGCAGCGTCCTAATTTACAGCCAATCAAATCAGCTATGTTTATCCTAACAATACCTTAGGGAAACCTGATTTACCTTTCCCGAACATGTATGTAGCCTTTACTTCTCCCACGAGCATGAAACTTATGGCTAGATTACCAATGTGGGAACTTCAAAATCCTCATTAAAACACACTATCCTGCAAACAAACCACGTTTTCTAATCAATAGAAAAATGATCTTATCAGTAACTGTCATCAACAACCATGAGTCTCAGTAACATGATATAAAAGAGCATAGCTTTATCTTATAATAGGAAGTTGCTCATCCATGCCTCTCATTCTTTGCCACCAGAGAATTTTTATTTTATCCACCCCCCCCTTTCTTCCTTCTCTTTTCATGAGTCACAGGATTTATGTTAGGACAGATTAACATCCCTACTGTTATTCAGAAATCTGTTAAAGATACTGGGAAAATTTAAGTCCTGGGCCCAGTTTGCCAAAAGCATCTTAAGGCTAAACTAATCGTAAGAACCTTCATAGGAGCATCGTTAAATCACTGAGTTGTTTCCCAAAAACATCATTATTAACATTGTACTTGAAAACGCTCGTAATCTAACGCCTGCATTAGACCACTCTTAGAACAGCTAAATGCATCATTATATGCTTTTTTTGCCCTGTTATCCTCTCTTTTTTTAAAATCAAAGATCAGTTATCTTTCAGAAATCCCCAGTCTGTCAGAATAATCATTTTTGTTTTGCTGTCTGTCAAACCAGGCTCCCTTAGACACAAGTACACTATATATACAAAAGTATGTGGACACCTCTTCAATTGAGTGTATTCGGCTATTTCAGTCACACCCGTTGCTGACAGGTGTATAAAATCAAGCACCTAGCCATGCAATCTCCATAGACAAACATTGGCAGTAGAATGGCCTTACTGAAGAGCTCAGTGACCTTCAACGTGGCACCGTCATAGGATACCACCTTTCCAGCAGGTCAGTTCGTCAAATTTCTGCCCTGCTCGAGTTGGGTCAACTGTAAGTTCTGTTATTGTGAAGTGAAAACATCTAGGAGCAACAACGGCTCAGCCGCAAAGTGGTAGGCCACACAAGCTCAGAGAACGGGACCGCCTAGTGCTGAAGCGTGTAGTGTGTAAAAATCGTATGTCCTAGGTTGCAACACTCACTACGGAGTTCAAAACATCCTCTGGAAGCAACGTCAGCACAAGAACTGTTCATCAGGAGCTTCATGAAATGGGTTTCCATGGCCGAGCAGGGCACACAAGCCTAAGATCACAATGCGCAATCGGCTGGAGTGGTGTAAAGCTCGCCGCCATTGGACTCTGGGGCAGTGGAAATGTGTTCTTTGGAGTGATTAATCACGCTTCACCATCTGGCAGTCCGACAGACAAACCTTGGTTTGGCGGATGCCGTGAGCTACCTGCTCGTACGCATAGTGCTAACTGTAAAGTTTGGTGGAGGAGGAATAATGGTCTGGGGCTGTTTTTCATGGTTCGGACTAGGACCGTTAGATCAAGTGAAGGGAAATCTTAACAGTACAGCATATAATGACATTTTAGATGATTCTGTGCTTCCAACCTTGTGGCAACAGTTTGGGGAAGGCGCTTTGCTGTTTCAGCATGACAATGCCCCCGTTCACAAAGCGAGGTCCATACAGAAATGGTTTGTCGAGATCTGCGAGCCAGGCATAGGTGCCCAACATCAGTGGCCAACCTCACTAATGCTCTTGTGGCCCTCCAGCAATGTTCCAACATCTGGTGGAAAGCCTTCCAAGAAGAGTGGAGGCTGTTATAGCAGCAAAGGGGGGACCAACTCCATGGTAATGACCATGATTTTGGAATGAGATGTTCGGCGAACAGGTGTCCACATACCTCTGGTCATCTAGTGTATATGAAATGCACTCTGTCATGGTTAGCCATGGAACACCCCAAATATTACCTGACGTCACTGTCAATACCATAGCCGCCAGGGGAAAGACAGAAGAGGTCAAGGAAGGAAGCTGCCTACATCTTAGAAGAGTGTTCAGACATAACACCTGGCATAGCCGAGGAGCCACAGATGCACAGACAGGAAGAAAGGCAGAGAATGGAATGTACAAAATAAAGAGACTAGCTATATATCTAAAGGGCAGAGAAGCTCTAGGTGTGCTAAAGCTAATGGTGGAGATGTTAGTTAATGGCAGGACAGGACGGTAGCGCCCTTCTTTGGACTAATCAGACAACATGCAGCAGTGTTAGCTAATGTTATAGTGATCAATCCTGTAATCAGATGTGTGCTGCATGCTGCACTGCACTGCTTCGACATTAAAGAAGAATGTCTGTAAAACCCACTCTAAATTCCTTGAAATCAAACACACGCCAGACTGTGGGGGCCGATACCAAAAGCACAGTGTTTTGTAATACATGCGTTTGGGGTTAACTGAATTCATATCAAGTAGAGGGCAACCTGTTTTAAGTAGAGGGCAACCTGTTTCTTGCTGGCTGAGGTTAGTCAGTGGAACTGTACTAAGGATTGAGGCAGTGAGCAGAGTCAGTGACTGCCTGACTGTCTCTCTGTATCACTGACCAACCCTATAACTAATAACAGTACAGCAGTAGCTCCTCGTCTCTAAAGCGGAGCGAGTAGCACTAAGCAGTGTGAGACCAAGCAGGCATAGAGAGGGATATTGGGGGGTAGAGGGAGACACACCGGCATACTCACTAAGGGCTGCACTGGTTGAAGGAATGAAGGTTGGTGTCACTGACGAAACTGCAAGATGGTGAAAACATGGTGAGAGGTGCCCGCGATTCCCCAGAGAGGGCAGTGCAAGTCGTTAGTGTTACAGACGACTGAACATCCTGATGGCAGAGCACCCCCCCGGTACACATCAGTCATCCACTGGCACCAACACACCATAGAGCGTCATATCGACTTTCAGATAAGGCTTATGCTGAGCAGCATGAAACACCTCATGAACAAGAGCACTTCAAAATCATGATGTACAGTACAACATCACATTCACCATAAGAATGTGTCATACCACAACCTGAGATGCTGCTATTATGGAACGTATTTAACTGTGTTCTATCATTAAAATCAGCTGGAATCTACATTGTACTGTAATAAACTAAAGTTTCACACTCATTTAACGTACACTATCATATTCTTATCTCATTAGGAACACCAGCAGGTAGCCCTGTAAATTCTAAATACATATTGACCTCCTCACATTAAAATTCCTAAGAGCAGAAGATGAGTTTCCATAAGCCTTGTTTGAAGCAGGTAGTATAGCTGTTGGTCTATGTTTGACAATTATCATTAGAATTGAACCCATTTTATCAACACAAACACAATTCATTCCAACCAAGCTGCTTTCTCAAGATAATCATGAGTCATTACCCACAAGGTAGGTGTTCTTGTAAAAACCACCGATTTGTGCAGACTCATGACAATGAAAATGTATCATTGGTAGTCAGCTGAAAATAGTTATATGAGAAACTATTCTCTTGTATGACTCAATTAACTGTGAACATCTAAAAATGTGTTATTAGTGACAAAAGCATATTGTGTAAGTGAACCATAAAATGGACTATCAATGTACAATACGCCTAATTTACCAGGCTCTATTTGTACACAAGTGAGGGTAGAACTGTCTAAGAGAACCTAAGTTGTTGCTTCAAGTGGGTCAGGCTTTCCTTAGATATACTGTAAATGAGGTGAGGAATGGTATGGCAGACAAAGACACTAAATGATAAAAGCAACACTGCGGCCATTGACAGAACAACTCCAACCAGAGTGAAAAAGACTTGGTAGAACACTGTCAATTTAAAAATGAGAAATGTTTTAATTTGAAATTTAATTTGAAAAAAGCATGCCTGCTTTTGACATAATATTTGCAAGAAATGCTCATAAGCCATCGACTTCACAAAGAAGCTTCACACTGCTTGACTGCCTTTAAGTTGTCATCAGTTCAGAAACAGAAGTACAATCAGAAATTCAGTTGTTTCACCGGTTAGAATTTGAGTGATAATCCATCTTGCATGAGCAGGCCAGCAACTATGTCTGGCAAACCGCAGATATTGCAAGCCACATATTTGTGGTAACGTCCATTGCAGATAATACATTTTGAGAGAATGCAAAAATGACCTAAAGAAAAATCTTCTCAACCTTTTAATTATTAATAGGGATTCGGTCCGCACAAGCATGCTGGGGAGAGACGGACGCTTAGAGCATACTGGATAGCTACATAATAACCAATAAACATATTTTTTTTCACTGCAATTGCATAAAAGCTGAGAGGCAGCAGAGGTATTTATAGCCAGGTTTCCATGGTGCCAGGGCCAAGGCACATCATGTTAGAAGGGTTTCTGAAAAACCAATTCGTTGAAAAATGCCAAGAGACAGGGAGAAGGAGGCTGAGCCATCCCTTAGAAAGGCATACTCACTCTCCAATTACGTCGGATCACCAGCTGGAATGCTGCGTGAGTGTGTTGGGAGCATTTTGTGAGGTAGCTGCTGTTGTATATGTAATTTGAGGTGTGGTTGCTGACGTTAGAACAGTCTCCATAGTTCCTTCCACCACCACAGCCTCGACCACCATGGCCGGCTTACTGGTGACTTCCTCTACCTACAGAGGTCAAACCCCCTTATACATGCAATCGGGCCGCCCACAGGTGGTGAGGGTAGGCAACAACATCTCCTCCCCGCTGATCCTCAACACGGGGGCCCCACAAGGGTGCGTTCTGAGCCCTCTCCTGTACTCCCTGTTCACCCACGACTGCGTGGCCATGCACGCCTCCAACTCAATCATCAAGTTTGCGGACGACACAACAGTGGTAGGCTTGATTACCAACAACGACGAGACGGCCTACAGGGAGGAGGTGAGGGCCCTCGGAGTGTGGTGTCAGGAAAATAACCTCACACTCAACGTCAACAAAACTAAGGAGATGATTGTGGACTTCAGGAAACAGCAGAGGGAACACCCCCCTATCCACATCGATGGATCAGTAGTGGAGAGGGTAGCAAGTTTTAAGTTCCTCGGCATACACATCACAGACAAACTGAATTGGTCCACTCACACTGACAGCGTCGTGAAGAAGGCGCAGCAGCGCCTCTTCAACCTCAGGAGGCTGAAGAAATTCGGCTTGTCACCAAAAGCACTCACAAACTTCTACAGATGCACAATCGAGAGCATCCTGGCGGGCTGTATCACCGCCTGGTACGGCAACTGCTCCGCCCTCAACCGTAAGGCTCTCCAGAGGGTAGTGAGGTCTGCACAACGCATCACCGGGGGCAAACTACCTGCCCTCCAGGACACCTACACCACCCGATGTTACAGGAAGGCCATAAAGATCATCAAGGACATCAACCACCCAAACCACTGCCTGTTCACCCCGCTATCATCCAGAAGGCGAGGTCAGTACAGGTGCATCAAAGCTGGGACCGAGAGACTGAAAAACAGCTTCTATCTCAAGGCCATCAGACTGTTAAACAGCCACCACTAACATTGAGTGGCTGCTGCCAACACACTGTCATTGACACTGACCCAACTCCAGCCACTTTAATAATGGGAAATGATGTAAATATATCACTAGCCACTTTAAACAATGCTACCTTATATAATGTTACTTACCCTACATTATTCATCTCATATGCATATGTATATACTGTACTCTAGATCATCGACTGCATTCTTATGTCACTAGCCACTTTAACTATGCCACTTTGTTTACTTTGTCTACATACTCATCTCATATGTATATACTGTACTCGATACCATCTACTGTATGCTGCTCTGTACCATCACTCATTCATATATCCTTATGTACATATTCCTTATCCCCTTACACTGTGTATAAGACAGTAGTTTTGGAATTGTTAGTTAGATTACTTGTTGGTTATCACTGCATTGTCGGAACTAGAAGCACAAGCATTTCGCTACACTCGCATTAACATCTGCTAACCATGTGTATGTGACAAATAAAATTTGATTTGATTTGATCTACAGAGTTGACCTCAAGGCTATTGCCATGGGTCACTGGGTCTCTGTTGCCTTGACTAGAGTGAGGATATGTGTTGTCATGGCTACAGGAACAGCTGTGTTACCCGCTGCCCTCTGTGGGTCATCAGGTGGAGTCCCCAGAGGGAAAGGGGAACCTCAACACAGGGGGCTCTGTCTCTGACATGGTACCCATGACTACACCTCCCTGGTCCTCAGCTTTGGTTGAAATGTCCTGGGGATCTGGTGAGGAACCTTGAGCATCGGGTTAGCCCTTAGAGAATTGTCATATCCCTTTGCAGGTTCTGTGGACACCTGGCTTACCTCTTATTCTAGTAGGACTTCTATAAGGGTGGTTGTGGACACTATGGACTTCTAATTGTTTTAACTTGGGTCACGGTATTTCAAAAACTAAGACATGTCTTCTGTTCCCAATTGATGGAGACACTGATTGGAACAATGGCATGACACGGAAATGTACAAGAGAGCATTCACTATGGCCCATCTTGTAAACCCTGAGTCCTCCTAACTAGTACTATGACACACACAAACCAATTAAAGGAGATTAATTTAAAACTTGTATAATATAATTATAATAAATATACCTGATCATATGTTTTTAAAGTAATTATTTCATTATATGCCATTTAATATCAACAGCTTTTGTCTAGATTTACAAGTTGTCCCTTACACCCTGGAAATACAATAGTACTGTAATACAGTAGTACTCATACAACAACAGAGAAGACTAAAGTCTATGCCATCCCTGTGCTCCTGGCTAGTCATGCAGGCCCTGAGGAATGTTAAGTGTGTGTTTGGAGTGTTCCAACCATTATCCCACCAGCCTCCACAATAAAAACAGATGATGGTATCCATCTCCTCCAAACATAACCACATAAGAGAATCAGCATAATTATGAGATATTGTCTTTGTTGCGCTTCTCTGCCTTTGTACTAGGGTCTTATGAGGGGGAAAAATAGGCTTCTCTGTAATGTTGCCTCACACTGTCATGGCTGAGCAGAGATGCAATAAACCTGGTGAATTAGGGATGCCTTAAAGGGATACTTCAGAATTTTGCCCATTTTTGGCAGAGTCAGATTAGCTTGTGGATACAGTTTGAAGGAAGTTGCTGACTAGTGTTAATGCAATTGCTAACTAGCATTAGTGAAATGACTGGAAGTCTATGGTAACTGCTAGCATACTAGTAGATACAATAGACTTCCAGTCATTGTGCTAATGCTAGTTAGTATTGGCTCATGAAACTACCACTTCACTTCCTTCATACTGGATGCAGATTGCCAAAATCCCAAAGTATCCCTTTATGAACGGCAACAAACCCAACCACGGCTGGATCCTGTCTGTTGCCGACATCTCAGGCTACATTTAAATTGTGCCACATAAACAATGAGTCATCATTGAGAAACTAATGGCACTGAATATTTATATTTCCCTTTGGCTGATAATGCGGCGCAGTTCTTTGTCTTTGTTTGTATACGCTGCTGTATGGGCAATAACACTGTCCAACATGTTGTTATTGCTCATTATGTTCATACCAATTACTGAGTATCTGTACAAATGGCTAAGGATTGAGTGGCTATTTGAAGTCAATCAGGGGTCAATCAGTTCACTGTACAAAGGGAGAGGGGACAAGATGCACACGGGAGAAGCAAGTGGCTAAAAATGAGCTATGGAACTATGTGATTGCACAGTACATGGTCACTCATGTATTACACACTCAAAGTCTGCTTAGAAACTACAATATGACTAAAACAAACCTGAGTCCACGTTAGAGTAATGAAATGGTATGCCGTCTGGAAATGTTTGAGACAAGAGTTATTGTGTGAGCGTTTTAATTTATTGAAAGCAAATACCAAAATGCCCCAATCAAAGCTTTGAGGTAATGGCCAAGTAGAATTCTTAATTCAAAGAGATAACGAAACAAAGCAAATTCAATTGTCCATTGAAAATATGTTTTTTCATCTATAAAACAAACAATTGTTAATTAAGTTTTTTACATAAATGTTTAAAATAAATGGATGAAATGAAAACAGTCAAAGAAAAGGATGCAAAGACAGGGAGACGAGAAACTTACTTGTGAAAGTATAGCCTGAGAAGTCCAATTGAACAAAAATAGATGGGTAAAGATGAACAAAATCAGAAGAAACAGAAACAATTAAAACAGAAATGTACAAAAATGGTAGAAGGTGGCTGTCCTGTCACTTCACAACTAAATATGAACCATGATAAACAGTGATAATGGGATAGTTCACTTTGGTAAAGTATACAGTGTCTTCAGAAAGTATTCACACACTTGACATATTCCACATTATGTTGTGTTACAGTCTGAATTCAAAATTGATTCAAAACATCTACACACAATACCCTATAAGGACAAATTGAAAACAAGTTTTTAGAAAGTTTTGCAAATGTATTGAAAATTAAATACAGAAATATCAAATTTACACAAGTATTCACACCCCCGAGTCAGTACTTTGTAGTAGAAGCACCTTTTGGCAGCGATTACAGCTGTGAGTCTTTCTGGATACGTCTCTAAGAGCTTTCTACACTTGGATTGTGCAACATTTGCCCATTATTCTTTTAAACATTCTTCAAGTTCTGTCAAATTGGTTGTTGATCATTGCTAGACAACTATTTTCAGGTCTTGCCATAGATTTTCAATACGATTTAAGTAAAAACTGTAACCTGGTCACTCAGGAACATTCACTGTCTTCTTGGTTGGCAACTCCAGTTGGCCTTGTGTTTTAGGTTATTGTCCTTCTGAAAGGTGAATTCATCTCCCAGTGTCTGGAGGAAAGCAAACTGAACCAGGTTTTCCTCTAGGATTTTGCCTGTGCTTAGCTCCATTCTGTTTATTTTTTATCCTGAAAAACTTCCCAGTCCTTAACAATTACATCAAAACCCATAAGATGATGCTGCCACCACCATGCTTAAACATATGGAGAGTGGTACTCAGTAATGGGTTGTATTGGATTTGCCCCAAACATAACACTTTGTATTCAGGACAAAAAATGTATTGCTTTGCCCCAACTTTGTTGCAAACAGGATGCATGTTTTGGAATATTGTTAATTCTGTAAGGGCTTCCTTCTGTTCACCCTGTCATTTAGGTTAGTATTGTGGAGTACTACAATGTTGTTGATCCAGCCTCAGTTTTCTCCTATCACAGCCATTAAACTAACTGTTTTAATTCACCATTGGCCTCATGGTGAAATCCCTGAGTGGTTTCCTTCCTTTGTTTTTACACTGAACAAAAATATAAATGCAACATGTAAGGTGTTGGTCCCATGCTTCATGAGTTGAAATAAAAAAATCACAGAAATGTTCCATACGCACAAAAAAGGTTCTCTCACATTTTGTTTACTTCCCTGTTAGTTAGCATTTATCCTTTGCCACGATAATCCATTACCTGTCAGGTAAGGCATATCAAAAAGCTGATTAAACAGCATGATCATTACACAGGGGGGGGGGGGGGGGCTGAGTATTTCTGTCTGTAATAAAGCCCTTTTGTGGGGAAAAACGAATTCAGATTGGCTGTGGGTGGGTGGGTGGGCGTATGCCCTCCAAGGCCCATCCACGGCTGCACCCCTGCCCAGTCGTGTGAAATCCATAGATTAGGGCCTAATTAATTTATTTCAAATGACTGATTTCATTATATGAACTGCAACTCAGTAAAATCTTTGAAATTGTTGCATTTATATTTTTGTTCGGTATATTTAACCCTTTACCAGCTAAATTGACTGAGAACACATTCTCATCTACAGCAACAACCTGGGGAATAGTTACAGGGGGATGAATGAGCCAATTGTAAGCTGGGGATGGTTAGGTGGTCATGATGGTACGAAGGACAGATTGGGAATTAAGACCAATAAGTGCCATGGCATCTTTAATGACCACAGAGAGTCAGGACAAAAGACACCACCTTACACAGGCCAATCATTGCCCTGGGCATTGGGATATTTTTTTATTTTCAGACCCGAGGAAAGAGTGCCTCCTACTGGCCCTCCAACAGAATCTGGGGTCCCATCCAGGGACCAACCAAAATCAACCCTGCTTAGTTTCAGAGAAAAACCAGCAGAGGGATGCAGGGTGCTATGCTGCTCTCTTTGTCGTGACTGAAACACCATCCAAAGTGTAATTAATAACTTTACCATGCTCAAAGGGATGGTTGAATCTGGGTTTGAGATTCACTGGGGGAACACTGAGGGACAGATACTTGTACAGTATGTGTGGAGTACAGAGATGAGGTAGTCATTCAAAAATCACGTTAAACACTATCCATGCAGCTCATTATGTGACTTTTTTACTCCTGAACTTATTTAGGTGTGCAATAAAAAGGGGTTTAATACTTATTAACTCAAGGCACTTCAGTTTTTCATTTTGAATTACTTTGTTTAAATTCCAATCTGACATTATGGGGTATTGTGTTGAGCCCAGTGACAAAAACTCAAAATTATATCCATTTTAAATTCAGGCTGCAATACAACAAAATGTGGAAAAGGAGAAGGGGTATGAACAATTTCTGAAGGCACTGTAACTATTATCAGGAAAAACAATCATAGATTTATAGAGCTCATGAGCCGTAAAATAAACATACCTAATCAATGTACCTTATAAATTAGGCATGTTTAGCATTCTGGACAGACTTCAAATAATGTCACAGTACTTTCAAGGTGAGAAAACATTCAGAACATTATGAAATAGAGTAATAGAGAGTTATGACTTTAGGTCGCTGTTTATCTGATTAAGGTACTCAATGCTCCAAATCAAGATGAAGTAAAAGGACAAGGCATCCCTCTAGACTTCAGACTGAAAAAAGGGTCTAAGTGGGAACTAAGGGTGGTTGCTACAGAAGCACAGAGGGTGAAAAGCACAGATGGAAGCATGGCAAGAAGCAAAACAGAATCAGACTGATTCATGCCTTAAATGTGTTGAATCAGAAGTGAATAAACCTAGAGAAAATAACCTTAACTACCACGTACAGCAACACCGTTCAGCATGACTGACAAACTAGGAGGGAGAAAATAAAAGATGGGGTCGCTTTTCCATTCCAACTCTCTAATTCCTTCAGTGTTTTTAGATGGCTAACACAGTGTGTGAATCTGGGCAGATTCGTGTTATGCTATTTTATTATGCAGCTCTTACAAATGAGATCCAGTGACTTAAATGTGTAAAGCGGCCTTAATAAAACATCCCAAAAATGGCGCATTCATAAACTGTTCTGGTAGTAAATGAATCTCTATATTTTCAGATTGAATGTTCCCCCTATGCCCGTGCTACTCTACGCATACAGTGGCTTATGAAAGTATTCACCCCCTTGGCATTTTTCCTATTTTGTTGCTTTACAACCTGGAATTAAAATGTTTTTTTGGGGGGGTGGGTTGTATCATTTGATTTACACAACATGCCTACTACTTTGAAGATGCACATTTTTTTTTGTGGAACAGAAGAAATAATAAGAAAAAAACTGAAAACTTAAGCATGCATAACTATTCACCCCCCCAAAGTCAATACTTTGTAGAGCCACCTTTTGCAGCAATTACAGCTGCAAGTCTCTTTGGGTATGTCTCTATAAGCTTGGCACATCTAGCCGCTGAGATTTTTGCCCGTTCTTCAAGGCAAAACTGCTCCAGCTCCTTCAAGTTGGATGGGTTCCGCTGGTTCACAGCAATCTTTAAGTCATACCACAGATTCTTAATTGGATTGAGGTCTGGGCTTTGACTAGGCCATTCCAAGACATTGAAATGTTTCCCCTTAAACCACTTGAGTGTTGCTTTAGCAGTATGCTTAGGGTCATTGTCCTGCTGGAAGGTGAACCTCAGTCCCAGTCTCAAATCACTGGAAGACTGAAACAGGTTTCCCTCAAGAATTTCCCGTATTTAGCGCCATCCATCATTCCTTCAATTCTGACCAGTTTCCCAGTCCCTGCCGATGAAAAACATCCCCACAGCATGATACTGCCACCACCATGCTTCACTGTAGGGATGGTATTCTTGGGGTGATGAGAGGTGTTGGGTTTGCGCCAGATATAGCATTTTCCTTGATGATCAAAAAGCAATATTTTAGTCTCATCTGACCAGAGTACCTTCTTCCATATGTTTGGGGAGTCTCCCACATGCCGTTTGGCGAACACCAAACATGTTTGCCTATTTTTTTCTGGCCACTCTTCCGTAAAGCCTAGCTCTGTGGAGTGTACGGCTTAAAGTGGTCCTATGGACAGATACTCCAATCTCCGCTGTGGAGCTTGCAGCTCCTTCAGCGTTATCTTTGGTCTCTTTGTTGCCTCTCAGATTAATGCCTTGTCCATGAGTTTTGGTGGGCGGCCCTCTCTTGGCAGATTTGTTGTGGTGCCATATTCTTTCCACTTTTTAATAATGGATTTAATGGTGCTCTGTGGGATGTTCAAAGTTTTGGATATTTTTTTATAACCCAACCCTGATCTGTACTTCTCCACAACTTTCTCCCTGACCTGTACGGAGAGCTCCTTGGTCTTCATAGTGCCGCTTGCTTGGTGGTGCCCCTTGCTTAGTTGTGTTTCAGACTCTGGGGCCTTTCAGAACAGGTGTATATATACTCAGATCATGTGACACTTAGATTGCACACAGGTGGACTTTATTTAACTAATTATGTGGCTTCTGAAGGTAGTCGGTTGCACAAGATCTTATTTAGGGACTTCATAGCAAAGGGGGTGAATACATATGCACACAGCACTTTTCCATGTTTTATTTTTTAGATTTTTTTTAAACAAGTACATTTTTTTTCATTAGACTTCACCAATTTATACTATTTTGTGTATGTCCATTACATGAAATCCAAATAAAAATAGGCACTGTATAACAACATTTTCACAACCTGGA
Source organism: Oncorhynchus nerka (assembly GCF_034236695.1). Classification (NCBI taxonomy): domain Eukaryota; kingdom Metazoa; phylum Chordata; class Actinopteri; order Salmoniformes; family Salmonidae; genus Oncorhynchus; species Oncorhynchus nerka. Next base: position 74,267,716 of record NC_088405.1, read on the forward strand.
TTTTGGATTCGTCCTTAGGTAGAACTTGCAGAAACAACCTCTGCTTACTTGTGACTGCATCTGAGATTCAGAATATCAAACCCTCAGTGTTGATTTGTCTTCCATTATACTGACATAGGCACAATGTATTGTTTAACTTCACTATGTTTTACAAGTTTTGAAGATCCGGGCAAATTTTTTGCCAATATTGAAGTTAGTAATTGCTTAATAATTAACTCTTCAGTGTCCAGACTAATCGTAAATGTGTGTTTTACCAGAACAGGGTAAAACACTGTAGGCTTATGTGTGTTTTATTTTTTGTGTGTTCATTTTTTGTGTGTTCATGCTCTCCGATTGGTGCACTCACAAGCACACAGCGCCTCTTTACTAACAAATGTGTTAAAGTGCTAGTCACCACTGTGCTGCAGACGACCAAAATAACACTTGGCCAATTTACCTTGACATCTACATGGATTTTTAGTCCACCAAAATAGCAGCCTTAAATTACATTTGTCAAAATTGTTTTTGATGTTGTGTTGTGTAGTGATGCGAGCGTTGTTCCTTTCATTTAATGATTAGGCATTAGCATGAATTGATCTATCAGATACCTGTCAAGAGAAAATCTCAAAACGACAAAGAATTGTGCTCTGATAACATTTACAGTTGTCATCGTAGATATTGTCTTTCATTGTCCTCATGAAGAGGGAAATTGTCCCAAAACAGCTTGCAGAAATGCACGGACTGAAGTTAGCTTCACAATAAATGGAAAAAGTTTGAGTTGTGTAGACTGAGAATGCCGACACACAGAGATAGAGACGAGACAATATGTTTTCTGCACCTAGCAAATTATACTCTGAAGGTTGGGAGGGGTGGTATGTGGGGTAGGGAAGGGGGCTGTCTTAGCCCTCTAGAAATAACAACATCCCATGGGGAGAGAAGGACAAAATACACCAGAACTGGGTAAAACACTGTAGGCCTATGTGTGTGTGTGTGTGTGTGTGTGTGTGTGTGTGTGTGTGTGTGTGTGTGTGTGTGTGTGCGTGTGACAAACACACACAGACACTACTGTCACCAGGACCAGCGAAAGGGAGGGGGAGGGCGGAAATTTGGATGGCGCCCCCCTTCCACCACCCATTAGCTGAAAAACGTAGGTCCCCACCCCTACTTCCCTAACCTTTCTATGAAACGTAACTTAACGTAACAGGCATAAGAGAAACACCTCAGTGGAATTCCCACATCCAGTTTTCAGTAGAAAAGGAAGCTATAGGGTGAAAATAGATGTATCCCTGAAAACCGGAACATCCGGTTGTTGGTAACTCCGCTAAGGCAAATGCAAACAGACACACAGGCTGGGGGCAGTTGGCAATGCATCCCTGGAGCGCAGTGGCTGGTCCTTCAAGGAGATCAGAAGGAAGATGCATTATGCATGTGGCGCTGGGAGCTTGGGGGGGATAGGTGGTCGTGGCTGGATGGCTAGACTACACGAGGTCGTGATAGGGAGGAAAAGCATTCGGGTTAGGTGAGTGCAATCTCTCTGCAGGAGGGAACAAGGAAGGAGGGAAGCACTTACGGACTGGCGCTGTCTTGAAGGTCAGAGGAGTGCTGCTCTCGCCCTCACCCTTGCCGTTGATGGCAGACATCTTGACCTCATAGAAGGTCTCGGGCTTCAGGCCAACGATGGTGATCATGCTCAGGCCTGTCGGAAAAAAGGGGATTTTAGAAAGCTCCATTAAAGACATTGATACAGACCTAGTCACCCGGCTGGCTGATGAAGCCCACTTGTAATGTCTTGGATGGCTCAAGGACAAGCATCATCAACTAGATTCAACCCTGGGCCGATTTTTTGTTGTTGAGTGGATGGTCAGCAGGCCAGACATAATTACAAATCATTTGTAGACTACAAATTGACTGCAAGAAGCCCAAACCCATATAATATTTGACTAAAACATAATAATTTCAAATCTTGCTTACATTTGTATACGATCACTCTACTATGCATAGGAATACTTTGGAATAAATTAAAATTACTTGGAGCTGATTTGCTGGTGTTTTAACAGTCTTATGTCCCAAAATTGCTCAGAAAACTTTAAGGGCCAAATAAAATTACCCACGGGCCTCCAGTTGGGGAACCTTGCTCTAGGATGAGTGATGCAATGGGAGGCCTCTGCTAAGAGGAGCAGAGGGCAGGACAGAGTGATGGCTGTTATTGTGATCTCTTCTCTGTCGAGGAGCAAGACAGTGTGGTGGAAAAGAGAGTGATCTGTATGTTGGCACTGTTTTTTGTGTATGAGCGAGCGTAGAGGCGGGCCCTTGTCTGTTTGAGTGAGTGAGTGGGGAGGTTTATTGCTTGACACTGTGTGTGAGGATGTCATATGTTTAGGTTGTCTGTGTTTTGTTTCTGTGCGTGTGTGAATATTTTCTAGTCCATAACTAGGTATCTGTGTGTGTTTGTTGGCAGGCCTTTCACAGTGCAAATGTCTATTGGCAGGCTGTTATGTGTGTGTCTGTGTGCAGAATTGCAGTCACTGGTGTGTGAACCAAGTTGTCTTTAGTTTGGGTGCTTCTGTGTGTGTGTGTGTGTGTGTGTGCGCATCAGGCTGGGCTGTGAAAAGTGGCCCCTGGGTTCTGGGCTGACAGAGCAGCCTGTCAACAATCTGCTGATATATCCCATGTGAGAGTAAGACAGACAGGCCAACAGATGTGCCCACATTAGAGTCCTGCATCAGGTTGGATACCCACGGTTCCCACAGTTGACCCGCAACAAAAAGCTAGTGGGTGGAATGAAAAAATGATTTCAACCTGCAGGTCAGCTCGCGGTTCAGAACAATTATTTGCGGGTCAGAAACATTAAATAAAATGTTAAAACATTTACAAACCCAGGAGCTTGTTCTGTTGTGTTGCGAATCACATTCTGTGAGTTTACATACACTTAGGTTGGAGTCATTAAAACTCATTTTTCAACCACTCCACAAATTTCTTGTTAACAAACTATAGTTTTGGCAAGTCTGTTAGAACATCTACTTTGTGCATGGCACAAGTAATTTTTCCAACAACTGTTCACAGACAGATTATTTCACTTATAATTCACTGTATTACAATTCCAGTAGGTCAGAAGTTTACATACACTAAGTTACTGTGCCTTTAAACAGCTTGGAAAATTCCAGAAAATTATGTCATGGCTTTAGAAACTTCTGATAGGCTAATTGACATCATTGAAGTCAATTGGAGGTGTACCTGTGGATGTATTTCAAAGTCTACCTTCAAACGCAGTGCCTCTTTGCTTGACATCATGGGAAAATCAAAAGAAATCAGCCAAGACCTCAGAAAAAAAGTTGTAGACCTCCACAGGTCTGGTTCATCCTTGGGAGCAATTTCCAAACGCCTAAAGGTACCACGTTTATCTGTACAAACAATAGTACGCACCATGGGATCATGGGTCCTCACAGCCGTCATACCGCTCAGGAAGGAGACGCGTTCTGTCTCCTAGAGATTAACATACTTTGGTGTGAAAAGTGCAAATCCATAACAGAACAACAGCAAAGGACCTTGTGAAGATGCTGGCGGAAACAGGTACAAAAGTATCTATATCCACAGTAAAACGAGTCCTATATCGACATAACCTGAAAGGCCGCTCAGCAAGGAAGAAGCCATTGCTCCAAAGTGGTGATCCTAACTGACCTAAGACAGGGAATTTTTACTCTGATTAAATGTCAGGAATTGTGAAAAACTGAGTTTAAATGTATTTGGCTAATGTGTATGTAAACAATTGTATAGGCTACCAGCCATGCATGCAGTGGATCAGGGAACTGTCTATTATTTGTGTAGTGCTGAAATGTATGTTTCATCCTCCCACGTTAAAATAAGTTGCCAAGTGTACTTTCCCTGGCTAGCCTAGCTCACAGAAAAATGTCTAACGTAGGATAAATAAAAAGAAAGGTTATGAAATAGACCTAAACCATCCTGGAAACAGGTGCTACAAGTAAAATCCCCAGTTTGGTTGGGAAGGATTTGGGACTCATTGTGGACAAGGACAACAACCCGGTAGCTGGATACACAGCCAGCAAAAAGTGCAAGCAGGTATTTGTTGACGATAGGCTAATTCAGTTTATTATCAGTTTATTATTACTTTAATTCAGGCTTTCGTTCATTCAGACCTTATGCGGCCATATCAAGTTTAAACCAGTGTGCTGGTCAAAGTTTGAGTGGTAAATAAATGTATTTTTGCTGCCAATATTTGATTCTGGGAATTGTTTATTTCAGCTTCAATTAAACTATTTGATTATCTAAACAATATTGAACGTAAAGGTCTTGTTTTGTTATGTCGTGGGCCCGGTTCCACGAGGGGGCTAAAGTGACTTAGCCCCCTCAGTTCAAACTTTAGCCTTTACCCTCAGTTGTAGTCTAGTGTCCCTATATAAAAATAGCAAAAAAGTAAAAATGATTGAGTGACAGGTTGGTGGTTTCTCCGCTGAGCTTTGTCAGTATAATGGACAGCACGCACCGCGATGTGTGTTGGAGGGCTATGGAAAGCCACTGGGCAGTTAGGTTTGACTCCTCTCGTTTCCATTAAAAGCGGGGGGGAAAATGCTTTTAAGTGTGCAAAGCTGTCATCTAGGCAAAGGGTGGCTATTTGAATCTCAAATTTAAAATATATTTGCATTTGTTTAACACTTTTTTCCTTACTACATGATTCCATATGTGTTATTTCATAGTTTTGATGTCTTCACTATTATTCTACAATGTATAAAATAGTAAAAAACAAAAACAAACATTGAATGAGTAGGTGTTCTAAAACGTTTGACCGGTAGTGGGGTCAAATAAACCATTGAAGCTGCTTCAGTCTTAGTTAGCTAGCTGTAAAAAGTGTTTGTGTTGTTATCCTTAGTCTATTTAGCTAGCTCAAACCATTTAATATGCCACAATGAATATCAGAATGTAGCTTCACCAAAGTACCCACACAAAGGAGGAGAGCGATGAGTAACAGCAGCAGCATCAAACCACATAGGCCGCTGCCAAGCCCAGCAGTGATGATGCTGCCGAGCTCCAGCTAGCTCCACGTGCAGAGCCTACCCACCCTTCCACAAGCACCATCAGGATAATGGCTCCACAGCCACCTCCACCTGTTCCTGCTGATCTTGGAACAGAGGAGCCAGCCCAAGTTAGTCTAGAATCCTACCCTAGCCGCGGGTTTTATGTCCAAAAACATTCATTTAATAGCAATTGGTTCATAGGAAGAGAGTGGTTGGACTACTGCAGATGCTATTACATGTTTTTATTGATTTTTTTACCTTCATTTAACTAGGCAATTCAGTTAAGAACAAATCCTTATTTTCAATGATTGCCTAGGAACAGTGGGTTAACTGCCTTGTTCGGGGGCAGAACGACAGATTTTTACCATGTCAGCTCAGGGATTCGAGCTTGAAACCTTTCAGTTACTAGTCCAACGCTCTAACCACTAGGCTACCTGCCGCCCCGGTTTTCTACGTAGCCTATTGGTTTTACTTGCTGTAAATCATGGATGGGAAACTTTGATAGGGGCGGGGGCCACAAAAAACAGAACTCATCATAAGGGGCCGCAGTGGCTCATGGGTCCTCAGTGGCCCACATCCTTCATGTTCATTTCCTGCAATTTTGCACATTTTGCCATGGGGCGGAGAAAATATTTTTTATATAACTGATGATCAATGGGCCAAGATAACTGATGATCAATGGGCCAATACATGGGTCAAATTTGACCTGTAGGGCGCTTTCCATCGTGCTGATATAGAGCAGCAGAGAGGCTACAGATTTCAAAAACAATTTGAACGGCATTTGAACTTTATGTTTACTGTGGTATAGCATAATTATATAAGCAGAATTCAATATAATTCCAATGCAAGAACCACCAAACATGTGGAGTTTCAACTGTCCCCTTGGTCACTTGATCCTGGTGCCGGGTCTGTTATGTCGGCTATAGGCTTTCATTAGGTAATAAAGGTAATTAGAAGGCCCATTTTAACAGAGCGATTTAAGATGTCAATGAGCTGCATCTCATTGTAAAACTAAAAAGATATAATTAATTCATGTTATGGTTTCCTTTTATCCAAATGTTGAAAAGTCATGCAGACAAATCAATTCATGCAGGGAGGGGAGTCATAAAAACAATACTATTTGGCAGGTCACAGATCGGCTCTCGGAACAAATCTATGCTGGTAGGTCAGGTTGAGGAGAAAAATCTTATGTCGGATATCAGGTGGGGCTCAGAATTGATGTGGCCGGTGTGGGGCGAGTGTAGCTCCAAAAAATGGACACGCGCAGGATTCTAGCCCACATAGACTTCTAGCCCCTGACAGATTTGGCGCGTTGTGCTGCCGCACTGATAATCAAATTCTAATATCTACCCCAATATCCTACATATGTTTTGATGGGTGGCATATAGCCTAGCGGTTCAGAGTGTAGGGCCAGTAAACAAAAGGTCCCTGGTTTGAATCCCCGAGCCAGCAAGGAGGAAAAATCTGCTGTTCTACCCTTGAGAAAAGCAGTTAACCCCCAACACCAACTGCTCCTCGGGTGCAGTGGATGTGGATTAAGGCAGCCCCCCGCACCTCTATGATTCAGAGGGATTGGGTTAAATGCGGAGGACACATTTAGGTTGAATGCATTCAGTTGTGCAACTGAATAGGTCTCCCCTTTCCCCTTATATTTTATTTACACATTATTTATCCAGGACCCATTGAGGTGGATTTGTCTCCTCCAAGAGAACACTGGCCAAGACTCAATATGAAAGGTATTGATAATGCTCTGACTCTAGGCTTGTTTCTACAAACAAGCCTTATTCAAACTGAATGCTGACGTTCACATTTCTGGCCTCCTTTGATAAACTAGCCTACTCCAGAAACATTTCTGTATGTATATGGCTCTGGTCTACTGGCAATGTCATCTTGTTCTGGTCTGTCTGTCTGTCTGTCCGTCTGTCTGTCTGTGAGACTCACCATCCTCTGCGTCGTACTCCCTGCTGGTCCAGTCTTGGCCCATCATGCGCCACTCGGCCCGATATTTGAGGATGGCAACTCCGCCGCTGGCATCGGGCTCCTCAAACTCTACAACGGCTGTACTGGAGAAAGGCTCCACGCGCTCGACGGCGGGCGCCGACGGCACATCTACACAACACCACGGAAACATACAGGTTTAATCCTGTCCCTGGAGACCCACAGGATGTGTAGCCAATCAGGATCAAGGATTTCAAAGATTCAAGCAATCATAAAGAGAAATGTGCCAGATTCATCCAATCATAGGGCCACATGTGAAGAGATCAGTCAATAACGGTTTCAAGGTGCTGGCAGTCTCATGTTACTACAGGTGACGGGAGCTACAGTACATGTGAAATGCTGTGCCAACTGCAATGGAATAATGCAAATGATATCTTCCAAATCCTTTTGGCAAGTCTCAGGCACTCAAGAACATGTTGGGATGATATTCTGAGAAGCACATGGTTTACTGACACAGGGTGCCTAAAAAACTAGCTTAAAAAACGAGCTTAAAAAATGTAAGCATGGTTCTCCCATTGGTGCACTCACAAGCAGACATTGCCACTCTACTAAAAAAGGTGTTAAAGTGCATGTCACCACTGTGTTGCAGACGACAAAAAAAACACTTGGCCAACTACCCATGACATCTGCACTGCTTTATAGTCCGCCAAAATAGCAGCCCTCAATTTGCACTAAACGCCAATATGTCTGAAAACGCCCTGGAAATTATACCCATTATGTTTTTATCACAATGGCACTTCACCTTAACAACTGAAAAGTAACTAATCTTGAAGCTATAAACAGTAAGTCAACCTCCAGATGTGATGTATGAAACTAACAGAGAAAAATACTTGAGGTTTCTAAAGTAAAATCAAGACCAAACTTCACGGTGGGCCTCCGCTGAACTGTTCCAGAAATGGTTGAGACTGCTTGAGGTGTGGTAATGACATTGGGCAGCTGTATTATATGCATTGGACTTTCCTTCCATTTAAATGAAAATACAAACTTCTATTGCTATTTTGGTTCAGCTATACAGTTTCATAATGAATTCACAATCAATTAAACAATAACGAATACATATGAATCTGAATATATCTTGGTGAAATCATTGTGTACAGTATATTACAGAGTAAGCCCTGTTTACTGACCTGCTTGGATGAGGAGGAACTCCTTGGACTCTGTTCCGATTAAGTTGGTGGCTGTGCAGTTGTAGCTTCCAAAATCATTCTGGGAATCTGGAGTGACCTAGAAGAAGAAATAAGATGTCTGCATCAACAACATCTTCTTCCTTCAGTGATCTGACGTACCCCAGACGATAGCAGTGCCTTTTGTTCCTCACCACTTGCACACGTCTTGCTCAATAATTATCAAGTGGTGGGGGCGGCTGGACCCTCCGGCGGCACCATTAACCAGGCATTTTAGTGTAAATGTACCAGCGGCTCATACAGGCCTCTTTGTGCCACAGAGAGTGTTCTGGGTTCAGGGGACTCGGGGCATGAAACTCACTTTTGAATGGGAAGACTCACTGCCCGAGATTCAGCACAGCAGGTCATGCATGCTGACTGTGTCTACCCAGGTCCTGGGAACAGACTCAAGGGTTGTGTCCCATATGGCACTCTAATTCCATTATAGTGCACTACTTAGACCAGGGCCCATAGGGTCAAAATTAGTGCACTATAGGGAATAGGGCGCCATTTGGGATGCAGAAAATATGTTCTATGTTCTGCTTGAGAAACCCAGTTTGAGCTTGCGTTTTAACATCTGTAAAAAAAGTAGTTGTCAATCCCAGGAGGAATGTAACTACTGAGGTTACATCCTTTAGAAAGGCACTTAAACCATCTTAGCCCTATTGTACCATACCTCGAGGTAGCTAATGGCTGGTGTGTTGTAGATCTTGACGTTGGTGGTGTTCGCGTTAGGCAGCTGCTGGCCATCTCTGAACCACACCACCGAGGCCCCCGGATGGGCCAGAACCTCACAGCTGATGTTGGCAGCGTTCCTTTCCCAGGTGTAGACCGTCACTGAGCCCTGGATCTTAGGAGCATCTGCAATGGGACGGGGGGGGTCACCAGAAGGTCAACACACAGACTTCTGTTTACTGCAGCAGATATAGCAACCTGTCCACCACAGACATAAAATCTATGAATAGCTGAAACACTATCCTGAATAAATACTAGAATACTATATTACTAGTACTCAGGGTGTTTTTTTATTGTTCTGGATACGTCTCCCACAGCAAGCACTATACTAAAAACATTTTACATTAAAAAAGTTGCCCATTCTGTTTTTTGTTTTTTCTATGAGGACATAAGGCTGTATACATCATATCGTGAGCATAATAACTTTGTGCTACACCATGAAATACAATCACAGAAGCTGCTGTGGTTAGTTGCATTCAAGGAAAAAGTGTTGAGCCAGCAACTCAGTGTAAAAATAACGCTAGATAAGACAGAGGCTGAATCTTCATTCGGCACCTCTACATGATACATACATTTGTTTTATTATAAAGCTACCGTGTAAAAAATACTTTTTATTTGTTGGTGTATATGATTCTTTGCTTTGCCTTTAAATGGCAAGCATAGATCAACCAGTGGTCAGTAAAACACTTTCACTTAATGCCACTCTATGCACTCTATTTAACCGATTCACTGCAGTTGCTATAGAGCTATCACAATTTATTGATCTAGCACACACCCCTCAAGCGTTTTAGTCAAGCATGTTTTATATTGTAAATAAGTAACCCTGGGATTCACTGGCCCCACATAAACTGTGTAAAATATTGTACTTCTCTCTAATATGTCCCTGATACTAAGGTCTCCCATGACACTGCTAGGCCTTGGTTCAAGTTCCAACCCTGGGTACTTTATGCCATTGCTGTCCCCAGCTGTTGGGATTGATGGACATCGCTAAATCGGCAAATTCTCCATCCCGCTCCCCCTATAAGGCCTTGCTCCTTTTCCGCAATCTCATCCCACTCTCTGAGTCTGTGACAAGCCTGTGACCACGACCCTGCCATTCAATTACTCTAGACTGGCCCAGCTAAATGGATTTCTCAAAATAAACCCTGCTTATCGAGAGGAGAGCTAAAACAATCATTGTTTTAATAAGATATTCATGCCAAACAGACTGATGTGCACTGAAAGAGCCAAGGCCAAACAGAAAAGACATTAACACTTTCCTATCAGCACATGGGTAGCACAAACAAAGATCGCACACCACAGATAATGGGAATTGAGTGTCTCAATTGTCTCAATCCTCCTATGTGTAGATACTGTCCTGATTGTACAATCTGGCTGAGTTTAATTTTGGAGGGAGAGAGCTCTGCTCAAGACAAAGCACCTTTTATTTTCACTAATTACTGTGCAACACTGAACTAACAACCTGATTACCCACTAGCCAGACTCCGGCTAAATGCTAGTCCTCACAATCCTATCAATTGTTTATTGTGATGCTATCTGGTTTTCGGAGCAGATTGCCTGTGTTTGGGGAAAGGGAATTTAATCCAATTAGACGTTCATTATTGGGTACATACTGTATTTTTTTCTCTCTCTTCCTTCTCCATATTCATGGAACATTTGAATGTGCAAAAATGAGATTACGCATGATTTGGCTCTCACTTGCCTGTGCACAGCTCTCTGTTATGTACCGTTAGCTGGCTGTGACTGTAATCTGATGCGTCTGGAACTCATTAACATTGAAATTTACTAGCCCATATTCCGTTTGTAAGCCAGAAAATTCAATTCAATCTTTGGCAAGCCTACAAAGCTGTCCTTACAGAGTTCTAGATACTGTGAACAATCCATTAAAATCTACTGACACAGCAGAAAGGAAAATCAAAGGGTCAAAGGTCATGGGTCCATGGCTTCTGGTGTAAAGTGTGTCAAATTCAAGAGTAGGTGTCTTTTGGTAACTTCTGATCCAGCAAGAATTTCTTGGACTATCCCTCTCCATGACAATCTCATCGATAAAGTATAAAATTGTTATTTGCAAATGGTCGTGAAGATTCAGAAAACTTTTGAAGATACAGGTAAAAAATGGTATCAGTGAAAACGGATGTGAGGTGTGATGTGAAAAGTTAATAGACAGATAGGTGTCTTACAGCGCACTTCCAGGTACATGGTCTGCTGGTCCTGACCAATGGAGTTGCGGGCAGTGCAGAGGTACTGGCCAGCATCGGTGAACTGCACGTACTTTAGGGTTAGAGAGGACACCCGTGCGTGACTACGCACCATTACGTTCCCATCAAGACTCTACGAGGAAGAAAAGACAAGAACCACAATGAACACTTTGACTATTTCATGTTTTTGGATTACTTGACCACTCAAGGTGCAACCTTCTTTCTTCGGTTTTAAAATGTATTTTTTTCTGTGCACCTGTCAGAATTTGGACAGAATTTCATTTTCCTAGATTAGTCTTTTTCTACACAATTCCTTAACAAAATACTGCCAAATAAAGATGGCAAACATCCACCGGATGTTTTTAGATATTATCTGGGCTGCATTGCAGGAGGTGGCGGGAAAACCAAACACATCAATAATGGAGCAAATCAATGCAGCAGGTTTTCTAAAAGCATGTCTGAAAACAAATCCAACAGCTATACTTCCAGCTTGCTTTGGGCTTCACACAGCTTCACACCAATGAGCAGAAATACATCTACTTGTTAAGGTACTAACACTCTCTGATTATTTTCTAAACAGCATTCCACACACTTCAGCTTTTATTTTATTTGAATAATAGATTCAGAATTGATACGTGAGGCCATCCCTACTGTGTTATCTTCTCTGAGTCGTGAGAATGGCTGTGCAGCACTGTAAAAACAGCTGGCTGAGGATCTGAAGAGTGCCCTACAACCTTTTCAAAGGGCAGCATTAATCTTGTGTTAAGGGAATTTTAGAGCAAGCATCTGCTCCTGTGTCTTATGAGCCTGAATATAAATAATGCAGCACATCTAAGTGCAAAGGATGTTTTCATTTATTCTATGATAAAGAGCTAATTTCATTGACAAAATCAAAATGGTACTGAAACTCAATATGGCATTTAATGGGAAGATTGGTTAATGAATGGCACACACTGATATCAAGGAAAACATGAAAGTTAATTGACCCGTTTTAACCGTTGAGAAGTCTCTTCCCTGACACATTTTTAATAGATGTATTAGTCATGCCAGCTGAAACCCTATTAGATAAGCTGTCAAAAGATGTAAGATGTTCATCATGCTCGTACGGTCAGTAGTAGACTTAAACGCATTAAACTAAGTCACGCCATCTTGCAAATGTTTCATGGCAAGCAGGACGCCAGTATCAAAATAGGTGTGGTGGCACTAACAAATGAGTAAAGGGTGCATCATAACTTATCTGGAAAGTCTATGCATCTCACAGTATCATTAAATCAATAGCACTGACATGTACATCATCAATCTACATCAATCTAATTATTGGATCAGTTGTGGGGAATAGTCAGCAAATGATCTTCAGGTCAATGTTTCTGAGACAGAACTTGTTTATTACTGTATGTATGACATCATGTAACACCCTTTGGGAGGTCTTCTTAAGTCCACAAATGACTTGTTCAATGGCCAGAGGGGATTTGGTCTGTATCGCACATTTGGGGCTTTGCAATTCAATCTATTCGGTAAGTCGATTTAAGGTGGGATGGCTTAGTCATGATCCAAAGACATTGAGTTCTTTAAATTATAGACAGGCTTTTTGGAGCGTGGATCCCATCCCGTTTATGCCTCACGCTCCATAACCTGTTAGTATGCAGGGCTGTCTACATAGCAGCTTCCTCGCCAAGTAATTGGTGGTAAGCTACACATGCAGGGCCTTTCTTATTACATGTGTTCCGAGGCGGGGGGAAAAAGTAATATATATGCAGTGTGGACATTGCTTTACATTGTGAGGGTCGGTCGCACGCTAGCAAAGCTGAGGCACGATTCATGTCACACCTTCCCCTCGTGCAGATATTCTTGTGTTGTCACATATCAAGAGGAACAGGAGAGAGAGAGAGTGAGGGAGCTTTGCAAAAGGGAGGCTTTGCAATGTGGTCCCATAATACAATTCTGTGTCTGTGGCTCTTATCTCCTCTAATAAAAAGCGCAGAAGCATCATTCTGCCAACCCCTTTTCTCATTCTAATAAAAGTTCAAGGAAAATAGGATGGCTGGCTGAGCCCAGGAACAAGAGTGAAAAACCCAGCTCGATGTCTCACCAAGCCTTCAGAAACGGTTGTGCCCGCTGGGGATGGGTGTCTCGCTTCTCTCTCAAAAGGTGTCATGTCTGAAGGAGGCCAAACTAGAGTGTGCTACGGACGCCGTGACACACTTACAGTGGGGTTTTGCTAAACTGACCAACTGACCTGTCGTATTGAGGGTGAACCCAGGAAAGCATGGATAAATCCTCTACCCATGGTGCCCATGTCAGTAATTGACACTACCAGCGTACACGAGGCAAATGTTGACTCAAACAATGGTGAAAAGATCAGAGCAGCTTATTCCAAATATCAAAAGCAAAGACATGGTATGACATTATGTGGAATGCAAACTACTTTTCCTACAAACTATGTGTCTATAATACCAGGGACTAAGACAGCTGGAACACTACTGGGCATCTGAAAAGAAGGATTTAGCAACACTAGTTATCTACTGAAGCTACGCTAAAATTAGCTAAGCATTGGAGGGCCAAAATACACTACATAACCAAAGGTATGTGGACACCTGCTCGTCTAAAATCTCATTCCAAAATCTTGGGCATTAATATGGAGTTGGTCCCCCCTTTGCAGCTATAACAGCCTCCACTCTTCTGGGAAGGCTTTCCACGAACATTTCTGAGGGGACTTGCTTCCATTCAGCATTAGTGAGGTTGGGCACTGATGTTGGGCGATTAGGCCTGGCTCGCAGTCGGCGTTCCATATAATCTCAAAGGTGTTCGAGGGGGTTGAGGTCAGGGCTCTGTGCAGGCGAGTCAAAATCTTCGACAAACCATTTCTGTATGGACTTCGCTTTGTGCACGGGGCATTGTCCTGCTGAAATAGGAAAGGACCCTACCCCAAACTGTTGCCTCAAAGTTGGAAGCACATAATCGTCTAGAATGTCATTGTATGCTGGAGCGTTCAGATTTCCCTTCATTGGAACTTAGGGGCCAAGCCCAAACCATCAAATAGAGCCCCAGACCATTATTCCTCCTCCACCAAACTTTACAGTTGACACTATGCATTGCAGCAGGTAGCGTTCTCCTGGCATACGCCAAAACCAGATTTGTCCGTCAGACTGTCAGATAGTGAAGTGTGATTCCCTCCAGCGAATGCGTTTCCACTGCTCCAGAGTCAAATGGCGGCGAGCTATACGCCACTCCAGCCGACGCTTGGCATTCCGCAAGGTGATCTGCTCGGCCATTGAAACCCATTTCATGAAGCTCCTGACAAACAGGCATTGTGTTGACATTACTTTCAGAGGGAGTTTGGAACTCGGTAGTGAGTGTTGCAACCGAGGACAGATGATTTTTACACGCTACGCACTTCAGCACTCTGTAGTCCCGTTCTGTGAGCTTGTGGGGCCTACCACTGTCGACACCTTCCTAATATGTGGTTATGAAATCAACGATATGAGAGGAATTCATGCAAAATGAGGGACTGAACTTGAGAGCAAGTTGCAAATTAGCAATAAGAACATCTAATGTAAAATGGACGTTCAAAAGGAAGTGTCTCATTTCATAAACCCGAATTGGACTTCATTAGTCTGGAATCGTTGTTCGTAGACATTTCCACTTCACAATAATAGCACTTACAGTTGACCGGGGCAGCTCTAGCAGGGCAGACATTTGGTGAACTGACTTGTTGGAAAGGTGGCATCCTATGATGGTTCCACGTTGATATTCACTGAGTTCTTCAGAACGGGCCATTCTGCTGCCAATGTTTGTCTATGGAGATTGCATGGCTGTGTGCTTGATTTTATACATCTGTCAGCAATAGGTGCAGCTGAAATAGCCGAATCCACACATTTGAAGGGGTGTCCACATACTTTTGTATGTGTATAAAATTATTAGTTATAATTTCAGTTATGAAGATCCAGTATGTGGGGTGATTATCTAGGCTACATGGCCATCTTCCTGAACTGATACTCAAAACCTAAAAACTGACGTTTGGGTTTTCTGATGTGAATTCATGGTTGGATGCCAGAGTAAAGATCAACTGAGACCTGAATTAATAATGAAGATGTTATAGATACAAGAAGCTATGTTTTCCAATGAACAGAACTTCAGAGTATTTTTTTTGTACATGCAGTGGGATTCATTAATAACGGCTTGCAAGATGATAACTGGGAGTTTTCATCTGTAGTTAAAACTCTGGGAAACTTATTTTCCCCAATCCACACCATTCATATGTCACTGAATCATTCATTATAAACACAGAACACATGTTGATGAATATACAGTTATGCTTAATGTGACAGAGACATTGAGATTGTTGAGTAAATGCCTCGGATATTTACCACAAAGGCATAAGCATTTCTTGAATTCTTCTTATATTATTTATTTTTCTTTCTTTCTAACAAGCAGTGGAGTAGACAATATTAAGGTGCATCTCTATTTTAGGGTTTTCTTGTGCAGTCTATAGCATGGCTGGTTAGTGTTTTCAAAAGGCTCAGCTAGATTGGCTTGGCTTGGTCCACGGCAGAGCAGTGTGCTCAGTGTTGGCTAATTGAGGTTTTTCAATGTTGCCTGGCTAAACAGGACTCGCAGTCATGGGGACGAGCCTGGCAGTTATCACACCATGAATGGGAATGAAAACAGCTACAAGGAAGTAGACCTGGAGCATCTGCAGCTATGGGGGAACTGTCGACACCTTCCTAATAAGTGGTTATGAAACCAACGATATGAGAGGAATGAATGAATGCAAAATGAGGAGGGACTGAACTTGAGGGCAAGTTGCAAATGAGCAATCAGAACATCTAATTAAAAATGGACGTTCAAAAGGAAGCGTCTCATTTCATAAACCCGAATTTGACTTCATTAGTCTGGAATCATATTTGTGGTAGATTTTGGAGAGTTTGAGAAAAGGCTTTCGGGAAAAAAAGCCAACACTGATGCTCTGCAGTGAACAGGGTTTGTCTAGATCCAGTGTGAAGCACTGGATCTGGAGTCTGGCTACGTGTTCAGCAGCCATACCTCGAACGTCTCGGGCCGAGTCCAAGAAGCCTGGAGAGGACAAACACACAGGGAACAACACACAAAACAGCGGGGGAAAAAGCCTTTAAAAATGAACCCTCAAACACAAAGCTCAAGACATGCATTTAGTTAGTTGCTGCTGATACAGGCTGTATTTTACCTGTAGAGGTCCAGTGAAATTAGCTCATGTTCAAAACAAAGATGCATGGGGTTTAATGAGAAAATACATGTTAAAGAAGCGTAAATAAAACATGGCCATGTCCAAAATCTGTCTTGCCTATGACTTACTAAAACTACACACTCTGTACTAATTATTTTACATGCTATTTAGAATGTACTGTTTAGTAAAATTGTATGCAGTAAGCAACAAATATCAACATACTAGACTCACCCAAACTGAGGTGGCGCCATCTAATGCACAACTGTGTTGTTTTCCCGCCATTCATTCGTTTTGGTACTGCATGTCTGGTACAGTCGTGGGTATGAAAAGATTATTCTCTACCTCAAAAGCATGCATTGAATTAATACTAAATGAAAGCTGAAAAGAGTATAGCATCCAGCCATTTAAAGCATACTACAGTTCGAAATTTCACATTCTATAAAACAATATATTTTTTCACACTCAAAATGCCTTCATTTTTGAATGCAAGTCTGGGTATTCGGACATGGCCATTTAAACATTTATTTTAGGTGAATAAGCCCTCACCGCCATTGATGACTTATCTAGATTTTGTTTTAAAATTGCCCTCAAATATTTTATTTTATTACTTTAACAGCTTCCAACAGCTTCAGCTTTGTCATTTTTAGTTTTCCATGTTATCATCTCATCACAAGCAATAACAAAAACAACAGCATCATCATCAACAAGCAAAGGACACACACTGGATACGCAGTTTCAGGGCTGGAATAGGATGAAAACATTTTTTTAAGGGGGATTTGTGATATTCCGTGACGAAAGGTGTCAAACCAACAACATTCTGACAAGGCTGTTCTTTCACCCCATCATCCCAAAGGTCACCTGCACCACGGGACATGTACGCTGACAAGTGATCAAAATGCCAAACCATGAAAGGAAGCTCTGCAATGCATGATGGGAGGCTCTCTTATTAAGACGCTAAATGCTAATTAATGAAATATGAGGGCATTGACACTAATTTTGAGCAAGACATTTGTTTGCCTAATCAGTAGCCAATATTGTTGCTAGGATATTCTACACCTTGATTATCACCTTTAGGGTTTAACATTTATACTAATTAAAGTAATATATTTAAAGAACCCCTTATATGAACTTTTCTTCCTAAAATAATTTGTTATACAACCCCTGATGTTTGCTGTATTGAAAGATTGTACAAAAACATTATTTCTTGCCAGATGGTTTTCATGCAGTCCGTTTTAGTTTGAGATACATTAGGAATCAATAGATGAATTCTTTGGTGGAACGTGTCATGATGAATATGCATGCGCAATCTCATAGATTTGATCCACAACTCTGATAAATTAAAAGGGACATGAATGGAAGATGGAGATAGGTAGGAAGGAACTGGTTCAATGACAGATGACGGAATGACAAAGAACCAACGGAATCTTTGACAGCTTTTATCACAGGAACAGCAGGTTTTTCCCATTACAGAGGGCGGTAAATAAAATCCTCGGTGACACCCAGAAAAAAAGAGGCAGACAGATACAGAGTGAAAGGGAGGAGATAGACACTGGGGTTAGTGAGCAGTGACAAAGCAATGTTATCCAGGTGGATCATTCGTGTTAGTGGAGGACGGTGTTATAAGTTTTAGACAAGACTGTCATGTATGCACTGTTGACTTGGACTGGTTCCATTGATTTCCACTGATATATGACATTGGGAATTGTAAGTGGCTTGGGATTCTTAATTAAAGTGACTTCCTTCAATCTAGAGTAATACACCTTATACCAGAAGGGAAGATGGTCCAGATACGACAATACAATCTAGAATATCAATCAAGTGAAAATAAAACGTTAATAGTCAGTTCTATTATTATTACAAAATGTATACAAAATCTGTGATAAATGATAAATATAGCATGATAAATATAGCATGATCTGTGATCTCAAGCAAGGGATGGTGGTGTTGCCTACTGACTTCCAGTTATCCATTTCCTCCTGCATGGTCATTGAGGGGAGTGTGAGCTGGGAGGTGTTTTGACACCTTCCTCCACATCATCTTGATGGCTCTGGGGTGAAGTTTCCCCTAGATACAGATCTAGGATCAGCTTCCCCTCCCCTAATACTAAACTTAAATATTTATGGGGAAAATACAAAACTGACAAAAGATCAGAGTCTAGAGTAAACTTCATCATGATGTGCCTCCTGCACAGCCAGCCCGTTATAAAGCATTACCCGGCTACTTATTATGGAGTCAAGCATGACTTTTTAGTGAAGGAAATGCTGCAAGACATTCACACATCCTCTTTAAACATCTAAGCTTCCAGCTACCGGCGCTGTCAAAGAAGCCAAGAGAGCCATCAGCATAAGAAAGCTTCAAGAATGTTATTTGAGCCTGGCAACCACTAGTCCCAGTTCAACTGAGGATAAATGCTAAGTTGGACATTTGATATCTATTCTGTGTTTGTTGACATAGCAATGGCTTGATGAACTCTATGGGCTTGTGACCGTCATACTGCATGCATATGCATTAACCTATGGTCCTGTGGATTGAATAGAGTATCAGTTGTGTGTTTAAAGCAACATCTCAGGTAGCGAGCCACCATAAAAGTATTTGAGGATTAACAGCAGTGGTTGGTGTTTTGAGTGACGCACAATTCTTATTTCATAGTGGTTAAGGAGCCATGTTTTAATAGGTGTCCAGTTGTGAGAAGACCTCTTAAAACATGGAGCATATACTGGTGATAAGAGAGGTGTGGAAACAACACAAAACCACAACAGAGCTATAAGAGTGGAAGGGAGAAAGTGAGTGTCTGCAAGGGCTATAGGGATAGGGGTCTATTTGAAATGTAGCATCTAATGTACGTTTCCCGCAGACAGTCCATCCCACTGAAGAGGCCAAAATCTCAAAACCATCTCTGTTCAAGCCACTTCTCACACTACCACCACCAATAAAATAACTGTCTCCCTGAAAACGTTTTATTTTAAATGTAACACTCTCTTCCTTCCTCCTCTAGTCACTTTTGGTTTAAACTTGTATTCTTGTTGTTCACAGGGCCTCTTTCAGCACTCTCTCTTGTCATCTACATTAAAATGGTTGGATTGTCCATCTAAACCAAAGTAGGGCAGCGTGACCCAGATGTAGAATGCTGAGATAACTGCGTCTCCCTGAGACTACACACAAGAGAGGCGACTAAGTGTGTTAAGGTACTGTATATTGGGCCTATTAGTAGTTGATGCCACATTATACTAGGTATTGTGAATATACTGTGTGTATATACAGTCCCAGTCAAAAGTTTGGACACACCTACTCATTCCAGGGTTTTTTGTTCTTTTTACTATTGCCTACATTGTAGAAGAACAGTGAATACATCAACACTATGAAATAACACATATGGAATCATGTAGTAACCAAAAAAGTGTTAAACAAATCAAAATATATTTTAGATTTGAGAATCTTCAAAGTAGCCACCCTTTGCCGTGATGATAGTTTTGCACACTCTCAACCAGCTTCATGAGGTAGTCACCTGGAATGCATTACAATTAACAGGTGTGCCTTGTTAAAAGTTAATTTGTGGAATTTCTTTCCTTCTTAATGCATTTGAGCCAATCAGTTGTATTGTGACAAGGTAGGGGTGGTATACAGAAGATAGCCCTATTTGGTAAAATACCAAGTCCATATTATGGCAAGACCAGCTCAAATAAGTAAAGAGAAACAACAGTCCATCATTACTTTAAGACATGAAGGTTAGTCAATGGGAAAAATGTCAATAACTTTGACATTTTCTTCAAGTGCAGTGCAAAAACCATCAAGGGCTATGATGAAACTGTCTCTCATGAGGAAAAGGAAGAAAGGAAGACCCAGAGTTACCTCTGCTGCAGAAGGCCAGCATCCCGGAGTCGCCTCTTCACAGTCAACGTTGAGACTGGGGTTTTGTGGGTACTATTTAATGAAGCTACCAGTTTAGGACTTGTGAGGCGTTTGTTTCTCAAACTAGACACTCTAATGTACTTGTCCTCTTGCTCAGTTCTGCCCCGGGGTCTCCCACTCCTCTTTCTATTCTGGTTAGGGCCAGTTTGCGCTGTTCTGTGAAGGGAGTAGTCCACAGCGTTGTACGAGATCTTCAGTTTCTTGGCAATTTCTCGCATGGAATAGCCTTCATTTCTTAGAAACTGAATAGACTGACGAGTTTCAGAAGAAAGTTCTTTGTTTCTGGCCATTTTGAACCTGTAATGGAAGCCACAAATGATGATGCTCCAGATACTCAACTAGTCTAAAGAAGGCCAGGTGTATTGCTTCTTTAATGAGGACAACAGTTTTCAGCTGTGCTAACATAATTGCAATAGGGTTTTCTAATGATCAATTAGCCTTTTAAAATTATAAACTTGGATTAGCTAACACAACCTGCCATTGGAACACAGGAGTGATGGTTGCTGATAATGGGCCTCTGTACGCCAATGTAGATATTCCATAAAAAATCTGCCGTTTCTAACTACAATAGTCATTTACAACATTAACAATGTCTACACTGTATTTCTGATCAATTTGGTGTTATTTTAATGTACAAAAATCAGCTTTTCATTCAAAAACAAGGACATTTCTAAGTGACCCAAAACTTTTGAATGGTAGTGTATCTAAATAAGGTTTTCGCTTTGTCATTATGGGGTATTGTGTGTTGATTGTAAAATAAATTGTTTAATTTAATCAATTTTAGAATAAGGCTGTAACGTAACAAAGTGGAAAAAGTCAAGGGGTCTGAATACTTTCCGAAGGCTCTGAATATATGACTATATACATCACCAAAGATCTTGTTTATTCCAATAGCAAATGTGAATCAAATATTCTCTTTGCACTTTCTGATGTAAAGCAACGCACCACATTGTTGTCTCACAGAGAATTATTGATGCACTTTTGAAGTACTTTGGAAACTTTCCCCCTCAGACTCATATCTTACGGTGTAAAAACACCATAAATAGTAAGATTCTCTGTGGAGAAACATGCTTTGAGATTCTGTACAAGAAGCAGAGAGCTAGTTTTCAAAGTTTTATTCCAGGGATAATTACTGACATACGGTGTAGTGAATAAACCAGGTCGCTTATAAATGAAAAGGTAATTATAAAGTGCTTATAATGTTTAAACACCACTTGAACTAGAAAGAAACATTATCTCTCTCAACGGACTAATCCAGCAGACTTTTCTTACACAACTCACAATCAGAATCGAACACTAAAAGATGGGTTTAGAAAAGCTGACGACACCATCAGAACGCAGCAATAAGAGCATGAAAATAGGCTTGAAATTAGGTTCTTTGCCTTTACTCTAAATGCAGAACAGCGATAATGCCTTTGAATCTGACATCCTTGCAAGATAGGAATATACACAGAGGTGGGCTATTCATATATACAGTAGACGGTGTGTAATATATCATATCATTCTGCTGAGAGCTCCTGTTCTCCTAAAAGGAGAACAGGAGCATAATGCTGGCAGTGACAGAGATGCATAACCGCATGTAGATACACACGCACAATCTGGAATCAAATCTGCCCTTTGAAGAAAATGCTAATGCCGCTCCGTGTCCTTAAGATAATGCATAGTCTTAGTCACAAATTGGTTTAGAAATACCTTGACTTGTCAAATGCATCT
This sequence comes from Oncorhynchus nerka, assembly GCF_034236695.1. Classification (NCBI taxonomy): domain Eukaryota; kingdom Metazoa; phylum Chordata; class Actinopteri; order Salmoniformes; family Salmonidae; genus Oncorhynchus; species Oncorhynchus nerka. The sequence goes on from NC_088405.1 coordinate 74,289,644, forward strand.
GGTGCCTATGTAAACATCCACGTTTTTAAAGTAAAGAAACAAGGTAGAAACTATACTAAAGGGGACACACTGACCTAGGGATTGAGTGAGTGGATAAAAAAATATATAAAAAATCTAACTTTACTCTGAATCCACGTATAAAACCTATTTCTTTCCTTTATAAAATGCTTTCTGCTCCAATCATTCCAATGCACACATATGCCCCTTCCGAAGTGCTAATAATTAGTAAAAGTGCTGTTAGCAACACAGAGCGGAAATGCAGAGGTGCAAAGAGATTAAAGTAATTGCAGGGGAATTTGATATGCCTCTGTCCTAGTAAGAGAGATAGAGATAGAGAGAGAAAAAGAGCAAAGCAGAAGAAGAGTGTGAAAGTGAGTGTAAAAGTGAGAGTGTAAAGTGGGAAAAGAGTTTCTCACCATGGCTTAATATTGATAAGAGCTGTTAGCAGTTGTCGATAGATATTGCTTGATTGCGTTTGGATGAGAAAACATGAAATGATGCTTAACAACTGATGTGGAATTTCTAATTACATTTGTCTGGGTGAAATATGCTGAGAGATGCAGCTGCACCTGGGGTTCAGGGATCGCTGATGTTGCTGCATTTCTTTCATTGTTTGAGTAAAGCTACAGTATGACTTGGAGCGGCTGGTTGTAAAGGGATATGAAAGCCTTCTAGTGGAGCGTCAGATAGGACCATGCCCTGAAACACATGCCTCCAAATGAACACTGGGTAGAGGTTGAAAGAGGTGGGGGGGAATTGAGTGTAATCTATGATTCACAGTGACCATGCAAACAGCATCATCAAAGTGTCGAACCCTAATAAGATCAGACGTTAAGGGGGCAAAAAGTGACAGGGATTTTTTAGCGGATGACAGGACTTGCATCTGCTCGATTCTATCAGGGTTTTTATTTTTCATGTATATGGAGTTGCATTACCTGACCATCTGAATATCATACCTGGTAAATCCTGTTTAGAGGCTCCTTTACACGAAGAAACCATGCATGAAACCACCAGGACAGACTAGTACATGTCCACTGGCTATTACTGTTGGACTGGCTCAACGGGACTTTTGAAAGGCGTTTGGTATAATACCATGGATGAAATGGAGCTGTGCTTGTCTTTAAGTTTTTATATCAATATTCAGCTGGCAGTAGTTGGCACTCTGATTGACACATCCTGTCCACCACAGATCGGGCCCCTGGTTCCATGCCCGTCCCTGGTCCCCAGACACCAGTACCTGCTCTCCCTCTGTGAAGAACCTCCGGCCAAAGCTCCAGGTGATGGTGGGAGTGGGGTCTCCAGAGGCCTCGCAAGTCAGGGTGATCTGCTCCTCCAGCTCTGATGCAGTCTGATTGTCCAGGTAGGTGATCCTGGGTTGCACTAGATAAAAAGGAAAAAATACAATAAATTGATAGATGCCAATGGAATATACACTGAGTGTACAAAACATTAGGAACAACTGCTCTTTTCATGACATAGACAGACCAGGTGAATCCAGGTGAAAGCTATGAGCCCTTATTGATGTCACTGGTTAAATCCACTTCAAATCAGTGTAGCTGAAGGGGAGGGGATAGGTTAAATAATGATTTTTAAGCCTTGAGACAATTAAGATATGGATTGTGTATGTGCACCATTCAAAGTGTAAATGGGCAACACAAAAGATTTAAGTCAATCTGAACGGGGTATGGTAGTAGGTGCCAGGCGCACCGATTTGAGTGTGTCAAGAACAATAACGCTGCTGTGTTTTTCCCGCTCAACAGTTTCCCATGTGTATCAAGAATGGTCCACCACTCAAAGAACATCCAGCCAACTTGACACAACTGTGGGAAGCATTGGAGTCAACATGGGCCAGCATCCCTGTGGAACACCTTTGACACCTTGTAGAGTCCATGCCACGGCGAATTGAGGCTGTTCTGAGGGCAAAAGGGGGTGCAACTCAATATTAGGAAGGTGTTCCCAATGTTATGTGTATTGCTTGTATGCACATCGCTATAGTAAAACCAAGAAAAACATTTCAAAAGCACAAAAACGCAAAGGTCTTTTACTGCAGTTAATGGGAATCATTTTACTCTTACCGAACACATTCAAGCTGACTTCCTCCTCCTTCTCCCCAGCCTTGTTCCGGGCAATGCATGTGTAATCTCCTTCATCCACTTTCTTGACATCCTTTATTATCAGCTCCGAGCCGTCGTCATTCAAGCTGTATTTATCGTCCGATTCAAGGACAATGATGTTACTGAGGGGGGAGAGGCAGAAACACAGAGTTCACATCACAGACTTTTGTCTCCACAACATGAAGCTAAAAACAGTCCTCTTCAGTCTGTGACTAAGATCGGTTTGGGGGCTTTATCTCAAAGTTGAGCAGTTGGTAAACAAAATTCTTGGCTCAGAACCGTAAGTCTTTGAAGCGTCGGACCAGATCTCCACGTCAGAAATCGTACACAAAGCTTTTTTTAACTTCTTTCTCTGGCTCTGCACTGTAAATATATCATGGCTGTTTTACAAAGGGACAACATCCATAGGATGGTGATAGACTGTATGATGTCAAGTTAAGGATTTAAGGATTTCTTTCGGCATCCTTTGAACCACGACATGCCTGAGCTTTCCTTGAACTCTAAATCAGACGTGCATTCACTGTGTTTGGACCGCAGTCCTTCATCTGTATGCTTGTAGGAGCTTCAATCCTGAAGCGTTCTCCAAGGGATACCAAATGACAGGCCTATCAGCGGCCCATGAAATAAATTACAAATGGTGGGAGCTGCTGGCCCCCCTCCCGACACCCGACCCCACTTTTCTCCTTCCTCCTCCGTTGAGGCCAAGCACTGATCGGATGGGTCTCCTCATCCTCCTATCCCTCTCATTCATTTAAACTCCAAGAGAAACTAGAGAAGCACTGCAGTAACTCTGTAGTGTTGTAATTCTTCCCCCACTATACTAGTTGTGTCAACAGCTATGCTGAGGATAGATCAAACAAGAGAGCTTTGGCCCTCTTCAAGGAATTAGATAAATGTAATTCATACTGTTGACCCATTTCTTCTTTTATTGTGAGAATGCTTACCCTTTGATTACAAAAAAACAACATTAACCTCGATCTCCCCAACCAGCTGATACAAGCCACTTTATTTATGCTCATGAAAGCGCTGCATCACTGCCTGGTACGGCAACTGCTCGGCCTCGGACCGCAAGGCAGTACAGAGGGTCGTGCGTACGGCCCAGTACATCCTGCCATCCAGGACCTCTATATCAGGAGGTGTCAGAGGACTCCAGCCACCCTAGTCATAGACTGTTCTCTCTGCTACCGAATGGCAAATGATATGGGAGCGCCAAGTCTAGGTCTCAATGGCTTCCTAACAGCTTCTACCCCCAAGCCATAATACTCCTGAACAGCTAATCAAATGGCTACACAGACTATTTTCATTGCCCCCCCCCCCTCTTTTACGCTGCTGCTACTCTCTGTTTATTATCTATGCATACTCTCTGTTTATTATCTAGTCACTTTAACTCTACCTACATGTACATATTACCTCAATTACCTTGACTAACCTGTGCCCCCGCACATTGACTCTGTACCGGTACCTCATGTATACCCCCTGTTGAGGCCCTGGGTCTCAACCACGCCCTGTGTAATTGGGTCCTGGACCTCTTGACGGGCCGCCCCAAGATGTTAAAGGTAGCAAACAACACCTCCACTTCGCTGATCCTCAACACTGGGGCCCCACAATGGTGCGTGCTCAGCCCCTCCTGTACTCCCTGTTCACCAATGACTGTGTGGCCATGCATGCCTCCAACTCAATCATCAAGTTTGAGATGACACAACAGTAGTGGGCTTGATTACCAACAACGAGACAGCCAACAGGGAGGTGAGAGCACTCGGAGTGTGGTGTCAGAAAAACAACTTCTCACTCAACGTCATCAAAACAGAGGAGATGATCGTGGACTTCAGGAAACAGCAGAGGAAGCACCCCCTATCCACATCGACGGAACAGCAGTGGACAAACTGAAATGGTCCACCCACACAGACAGTGTGGTGAAGAAGGCGGAACAGCGCCTCTTCAACCTCAGGAGGCTGGAGACATTTGGCTTGTCCCCTAAAACCCGCACAAACCTTGACAGATGTACAATTGTACAATTCTTGTATCACTGCCTGGTACAGCAACTGCACCGCCCACGCATCACCGGGGGCAAACTACCTGCCCTCCATGACACCTACAGCACCCAATGTCACATCAAGGCCAAAAAGATCATCAAGTATAACAACCACCCGAGCCACTGCCTGCTCACACCGCTACCATCCAGAAGGCAAGGACAGTACAGGTTTATCAAAGCTGGGACCGAGAGACTGAAAAACAGCTTCTATCTCAAGGCCATCAGACTGTTAAACAGCTATCACTAACAACATCACTAACACAGAGAGGCTACTGCCTACATACAGACTTCAATCATTGGTCACTTTAATACATGGCTCACTAGTCACTTTAATAATGTTTACATATCTTGCATTACTCATCCCATATGTATACAGTATACTGTATTTTATACCATCTATTGCATCGTGCCTATGCCACTCTGTCATTGCTCATCCATATATTTATATGCATATATTCTTATTCCATTCCTGTACTTACTGTAGATTTGTGTGCATTAGGTAGTTCTTGTGGAATTGTTAGATTACATGTTAGATACTGCTGCACTGTCGGAACTAGAAGCATAAGCATTTCTCTACACTCGCAATAACATTTTCTAACCATGTGTATGTGACCAATAAAAATGTATTTGATTTGGTATAGCCTCGCTACTGTTATTTTACTGCTCCTCTTTAATTATTTGTTATTTGTTACTTATCTATTTTTCACTTAACCTCTTGAACCTCTGGGGGCAGTATTTCATTTTTGGATGAAAAACATTCCCGTTTTAAACAAGATATTTTGTCACGAAAAGATGCTCGACTATGCATATAATTGACAGCTTTGGAAAGAAAACACTCTGACGTTTCCAAAACTGCAAAGATATTGTCTGTGAGTGCCACAGAACTAATGCTACAGGCGAAACCAAGATGAAATTTCATACAGGAAGTGAGCCAGATTTTTGAGGCGCTGTGTTCCAATGTCTCCTTATATGGCTGTGAATGCGCAAGGAATGAGCCTACACTTTCTGTCGTTTCCCCAAGGTGTTTGCAGCATTGTGACGTATTTGTAGGCATATCATTGGAAAATTGACCATAAGAGACTACATTTACCAGGTGTCCGCTCGGTGTCCTCCGTCGAAACTATTGCGTAATCCCCAGGTGCGTGCATTTTTCCATTTTGAACAGAGGAGAAACCAAACTGCCACGAGTGACTTATCATCGAATAGATATGTGAAAAACACCTTGAGGATTGATTCTAAACAACGTTTGCCATGTTTCTGTCGATATTATGGAGTTAATTTGGAAAAAAGTTTGCGTTGTAATGACTGAATTTTCGGGGTTTTTCTTAGCCAAACGTGATGAACAAAACGGAGCGATTTCTCCTACACAAATAATATTTTTGGAAAAACTGAACATTTGCTATCTAACTGAGAGTCTCCTCATTGAAAACATCCGAAGTTCTTCAAAGGTAAATGATTTTATTTGAATGCTTTTCTTGTTTTTGTGAAAATGTTGCCTGCTGAATGCTAGGCTTAATGCTATGCTAGCTATCAATACTATGTTTGAAAAGCATTTTTTGAAAATCTGAGATGACAGTGTTGTTAACAAAAGGCTAAGCTTGTGAGCCAATATATTTATTTCATTTCATTTGCGATTTTCATGAATAGCTAACGTTGCGTTATGGTAATGAGCTTGAGGCTATAATTATGCTCCCGGATACGGGATTGCTCGTCGCAACAGGTTAACACTTATTTTTCTTGAAACCGCACTGTTGGTTAATGGCTTGTAAGAAAGCATTGAATGCACTGTAAGGTTTACTACACCTGTTGTATTTGGCACATGTGACGAATAACATTTGGTTTGATTTGAAAGACAAGATAGTTGGTGTGACTTACCGGGCCCAGGTGACTGTGGGTTCAGGGAAGCCGTCAGCGTCACAGGCCAGCATCACAGACTGGTTTATGTCCGCCGTGGCATTCACCTCCGACTGCCTGGTGCGGATGCTAGGGAGCACTGAAACACAGACATACAGTAGACACAAGCATTATTGAAAGATACAGAGGTCATACGTGAGTAGGAAATTAATTATACTACTGTGATACTAAGATAAGACAATGTAAGGTTGTTGTGTGCTTCAAACAAGTCTTAAAATGGTTTATAATCAGATCATGATGCACTATACTGGTTGGCTTTAAGTATGATAGGAGTAAATAAATGGTACTGTAAGCTTGTTACAGGATTGTTATTTTTTTAAATTCTGTAATGGTCTTCATAATAGCACAGTATTGGATCTATAACTACACTATATTCTAAGTGTGCTCAGATCCAAATCCCAGGGTGAGAGCATAGGCGGAGAAGGAGGGGGTAGGGTGAGAGGGAGGATGTGATACTCACCGTTGACGATGACCTTGATGATCTTCAGGTCAATCTCTCCCCTGGCCATAACACGAGCCTCACAGGTGTACGCCCCTTCATCCGTTTTCTTGATGCCTCGGATCTGGAGGTGGTTGTTGCCCATGATCTTAAATCGAACTGTGAACAATCGCAAGAAAAGGAAAGAGAGAAGGCTCAACCATCATTAAGAATAGGTGGTGCAGGTTTAACACAAGGCAACATGGGAAGGCACACATACAATGAGACTTCAGGAGGCGTGATCTGAGTTACAGTTGAATGCTGCATTTGCCCCCTCCCAGCATCAATATTACAATGTAAAAATAGTCATGAGTTATACATAGGTGTGGAGGGAAGATGATCTTTAGAACCACACGATACAGTCAATAACTCGCCACCAGAAAAACTAGTGACATATAGACTCATCAAAAGAAAGCTTTACCATCCATCCACTGGAAAGAAATGTTAATTTACATACAGTATGTTCATTGTTTCAATGTTTATTTAGATAATTAAGTGCTGTACTATTCACTGTGAGATTTTGTTACATTGCTCAACAGAGCATTGCCATGGCATTCTTTATTCTTTGTCCTTTATATCCATACTGTAGTAAATGTGGTGAAACATGGACCATGTAAACATACAGACGCTGAAAGCAACTACTACTACTTCTTGAATTGCGTTGTCATAGCTCTACTATGTAAATATTCTATGAATCCTCTTTACTCTGTAAGTTCAAACATCTGGCAGCCAGCGTACAAATATTGTATGGCAACTGTGTTAATTCAACCCTCTTTTGAAGCGATGCCAGATGTAGATCTGGTTTAGTGAATCTGTATTTGGGCAAAAGCTTTGAATTCATTAACCAGACTTTTTAAATAGCTCTCTCTGAGCTGTGAATCACATATTAGCATGAAAAAGATGTGTACTTAGAGCTATAAGCACATGCAGCTTTGATATGGAAAAAGTTAACTGGAGCAATGTGGAAAATTGTATTTACATAAGCAGTATGGGTTTCAGTCTGGGCTACAATTAGTGGTTTTCTAGTGAAAAACACATCCCTGTCCAGGGTCCAAGAAAACGCCACACACCAGAGCGCTGTGGTCACCCTGAGCCTCCCAGTGGTCGCCAGAGGGAGGGGTTCTCTAAGGTTAGAATAGTGCAGTCCGGAGAAAAACAAAATCCTTCAGAATGCCTCTCTGACAGCATCCCACTCGTCTGAATATGAAGCCTTCAAATATCCTTTCACAACTGACAACCACCATTTCTCTTGATCAAGAAATATCCTGTTTCCTGTCCTCACTTCATCTATTATGTTGAAACACTCAAATGACCAAAAGGCAGGGAGGGCTGTGCTCTTAGGGAGAGAGCGAAGGAGTGTGGGGTGAATAAAAAAGAGCTGGCAGATATAATGAAAGCAAACAAAACAACTGGGGAGGGGGGGGGGGGGTCTCCACGACTCTGGGTAGTAGGCAACCCACACATTGGCACATCGATTTGTGTACAAGCCTTACCATCTTTTGTAACCTGGATCTTTGAGCCTTTGTGCTTCCAGATGATGCTGGCGGGAGGCGAGCTGACGACGTCACAGATGATGTCAGCGTCATCCCCTTCATTAAACTCCTGTGGGGAAGGGGCGTTCTTGAAGGTTATCTTTTCTGGAGGGGAGAAGAATAGAAGTCCACTGTCAACTGCATTTCCCGAACAAGTCAACAAACTTAATAGACCAACATGTTCTATGGTGAGTGCTCCCTTTGTTACCCAGTCTATGCATTTGTCATGGAATTCCACCTGTTCATGATGGAACATACTATACAGTTAGTTTAGTTGTATATTCTAAATATGCGGGTTCTCTAAATGGAGAGAAATAGTTACCTTTACAATGACACTAGTGCGAAGATACAATCAACAATACTGTATGAAGGAGGACAATTGAAGAAAACAAATATGCACAAAATATGCACAGACACTTAAATGACATTCTTCAAAATTACATCGTGCACGTCACATATGTACAGATAATACAGTAAGGGGATTTCATTTGGTGGTAATCCACTAAATTACAATGAATAATATCAACACTTTTCAAGGACTGAGTTTGAGAGGGAACTTACGGAAGATTTTCACGTTGACAGTGCCCTGAGACTCCTTGTCTGCATTTTTGGCCACACACTTGTAGACACCGGCATTGTCCACATCAGCATTGTAGATAGTGAGGGTGGACGAGGACTCGTCGTTGCGGTTCACAATGATGTCCTGTCTGTTCGGTAAGAGCTTCTCGCCGTTCGGGGCATACCAATCAATGTCCTTTGCGTCTCCAACAACTGAGGAGGCAGGGTGGATGTGTGAGCAGAGTGCAAATGCACTGTTTATGTGTCTTCAGCAGTTAGTATGAATGATAACCAAACAGATAACTATGTGCTGCCTTGCGAGGTGATGCTGCATCTGAGGTATGCATTATAGCTTTTTTGGCCTAGGGTTTCTCTGCTTTATGAAAGCCATCTTCATACCAATATGCACAAAAAGAGAACTATTTTACATATTTGCTCAGATGATATACTACCTGAAAAAAGACTGAAATTAAAACGCTGCCATTGATATTTTGAAAGAAGGGCAAAAAAAGTCACATTTTCTGAAATCTTTCACTCCCTCATTCATAATGGAACAAAGAAGTGCTGAAGCAAACAGTATTTTGCTGACATCTTACTGCAAAAAAAGTACACAGCTATCTACAGTTCTTTTCATCTAAAGGAAACATTGCTGAAGTGAAATGTTCTCATCTTTGCTATGACATATTGAGCCTCTATTTTCTCTTTGCTAATCAACAACAGGATGCTGGCCTGCAGGAGTCTGCCAGTAGTGGGGGGTAACTGACCACAGTTGCAGGTCAGCGTCCTGGGAAACCCATGCTACTGCAGCCATGAGAACTGCTGTAGCATCTTCACTTTATGTAGAGTTATTTCCTATATCAAGCTGTCAAAATACTGTAGCTATTTGGGAGTTTGCAGTTATGGAGGAGATTGTATCTGTACCACACCTACCTTCACAGAGGAAGAATTTGGACTCCCCCACGCTGATCTCTCCTTGCATCGGTGTGATCTCCACTTGCAGGGAGGCTAGAAGAGAAAAACACAGACAGAGCAGGTCTCAGAACAGTTCAAGTCAAACTCTGCACTTTTACATCGTTCCAATACACTTTACACACAGCAGGTCCTATAACAGGCGTGAGCAAGGAGAGGGGAACAGGATGACACAGCGGCAAAGCACAGTGAGACAAGGTATGGCACACTTTAATGCATCAACAGCTTGACTGAACATCTGCTGCTGATCAACCTAAGATGAGCCGTTACCCACCCTTCACTTTTCAATATAATGCTGCATCTATGACGTTAATTGGATTGAGTTAACAAAGAAGTATTTTATTATTTGCAGCCTCATTTTAGTAAAAGCACAGTCACTAAAAAAAATATGTCGCAGACAGTCAACAAATTAAAACACTTCTCACCCAACATTCCCACATTGTAGCCGTATAGGCCACAGTAGCATGTATTTAGATAACAATGTGTTAATTGTTGGCGCTCTGGCAAGGTCCCAGCATTACTAATGCAGTAGGCAGCTCCCATCGGCATTAGTGGGATTGTTAGTGAGGTTGGGATGATGGTAGGGGTGTGTGGGATTGTTAGTGAGGTTGGGATGATGGTAGGGGTGTGAGTTGGGATGATGGGATTGTTAGTGAGGTTGGGATGATGGTAGGGGTGTGTGGGATTGTTAGTGAGGTTGGGATGATGGTAGGGGTGGTAGGGTGAGGTTGGGATGATGGTAGGGGTTGTTTGTTAGTGAGGTTGGGATGATGGTAGGGGTGTGTGGGATTGTTTGTTGGGATGATGAGGTTGGGATTGTTAGTGAGGTGGGATGATGGTAGGTGTGTGGGATTGTTAGTGAGGTTGGGATGATGGTAGGGGTGTGTGGGATTGTTAGTGAGGTTGGGATGATGGTAGGGGTTGTTAGTGAGGTTGGGATTATGGTGAGGTTGGGATTGATGGTTGGGATGATGGTAGGGGTGTGTGGGATTGTTAGTGAGGTTGGGATGATGGTAGGGGTGTGTGGGATTGTTAGTGAGGTTGGGATGATGGTAGGGGTGTGTGGGATTGTTAGTGAGGTTGGGATGATGGTAGGGGTGTGTGGGATTGTTAGTGAGGTTGGGATGATGGTAGGATGATGGTAGGGGTGTGTGATTGTTGTTAGTGAGTGATTGGTTGGGATGATGGATGATGATGGTAGGGGTGTGCGGGCGGGTAACATAATGAAATGTGGTGGAACAACACATAGCCATGGCAAGTCCTGTCAAATCCACTTATTGAAAAGTGGACAGGCAGATTCTCTGACAAAATATGACAATTAGGCCCTGGCACTATCTTAAAGGACCATTAATTATATGCCTTTCAAACGTATTTTAGACTTGTAATTACCCAGGCGTCCGATAAGATTTTATAATGGCACCTGACCGAGCTATCCATGTGTTCCCTATCCATGTGTTCCCTATCCATGTGTTCCCTATCCCTGTGTTCCCTATCCCTGTGTTCCCTATCCCTGTGTTCTCACAATTTTTTCGTCTGACACAGAATGTCCGCTCAGGAAGTGTAATGCCGTAAATCAAAGCATATTAGCTTCCTAAGATGCTGCCGAATACATTTAATATTTCTGCATCAACTAAAGTGGGTGACAGAGATGAGATTTAGAATGTACTGGAGAGAATCAGCTGGTGTTTGTTCTCTTCAGCTCTGCTGGATAAATTAAAGAGGAATCAACTTCCAACTTGGTGAGAGACAGGAGAGACATACTCCAAAGTTCGGGACAGCATACCTTAAAGATTTACATCTTCTTAACCCAAGGTGTGCCTGGACAATCTTTCTTAAAAATTCTCCGATGTGGCCTATTTTAAAACGTTTCTCTTACCAAATCAGGAAATCAGGTCTGGTACTCTCTCTGCCATGATCTGTTCCTCAAGAGCAGAGGTGAAAGTAGGCATGTCCGGTCCAGTACGGCATCCTGGCAAAATAAATAGTGGGAGCACACCATACCGTGGACACACCATACCCACCATTAGTGGGGCTATCATTTGTTTTTCAACAGGACGAAGACCAAACACACATCCAGGCTGTGTAAGGGCTATTTGACCTAGAAGGAGAAGGATGGAGCGCTGCATCAGATGACCTGGCCTCCACATCACCCAACCTCAACCTAACTGAGATGGTTTGGGATGAGTTGGACCGCAGAGTGAAGGAAAAGCAGCCAACAAGTGCTCAGCATATGTGGGAACTCCTTCAAGACTGTTGGAAAAACAATCCAGGTGAAGCTGGTTGAGAGAATGCCAAGAGTGTGCAAAGCTGTCATCAAGGCAAATGGTGGCTACTTTGAAGAACCTAAAATATACAATTATTTTGATATGTTTAACACTTTTTTGGTTACTACATGATTCCATATGTGTTTTATATAGTTTTGATGTCTTGACAATTATTCTATAATGTAGAAAATAGTAAAACACAAAGAAAATCCCTTGAATGAGTAGGTGTGTTCAAACTTTTGACTGGTACTATATGTATACATACACATACATGGGGTGGCAGGGTATCCTAGTGGTTAGAGCATTGGACTTGTAACCGAAAGGTTGCAAGTTCAGATCACCGAGCTGACAAGGTACAAATCTGTCATTCTGCCACTGACCAGGCAGTTAACCCACTGTTCCTAGGCTGTCATTGAAAATAAGAATTTGTTCTTAACTGACTTGCCTAGTTAAATAAAGGTAAAAAACATGTCTCTTTTAAATATATTTCCGTTTATTATTGTCTCCTAACCCTACCACCCCTCCCCCAATTGGAGTAAACTAATGGACAACAACACTTAGGCTTCTACTTCCAGCTGACACATACTATATCAATTTTATGGACAGAATGTATTTTACAAAAGGTATCTTTCATTTGTTTACAAATTAACCCCTCAGCTCCACTCAACCCCTCCCATATACTTTTTATTAATCACAATATTATTTAATACATTTTGGTATTTAATGCAGGGTCAACTGACAAGTTCCTTACTTTTCCTCCCTTCCACTTGCCTCTTCCATTTATGTGGTAATTCTTCAATTAGTTGGTTGTAATTCTGGGTAGAGCTGACATTTCAATATATTCTTTGTATATTTTTAGTATCAATTAGTATATTTGAGTTTAACCACAATATTGTTTGTATTATTTGTTCTTTCTTTTCTGGTGGATTAAACTGAAATTGCAATGAACTTTCTATGGCTTGTTTTAAAATTAGCGACATATTGGAGATGATTTAATTTTCAAATAACCAAAAGTTAGAGCTTTTTTTTCTGAATGAATGGAAAAAGGCCATTCTTGAACACGGGGTGGGACATTCTTACTAATCTGTTAGAGAACCAGTTTGGATTTAAATATAACTTTTGTATAACTGATGCCTTTAGATAGAGGTCTAATGCTTTCATATTTAATCATTTCTTCCCTCTGAATTCACATTCTTTATATAAATAGGCCCGTTTAATTTTGTCTTGCCGTTCCACATAAAATTTAATATTTTTTGCTCATATAATTAAAGGAACTGGTCGCTAGGTGTAGGCAAGACCATTAGCAAATAGGTAAACTGGGATATTATTTTTCATTTTATTGAATATCCGAAACATACAATATACTTGCAGTGAAGCTGTTCAACAACTACATCATACCAGTCATCCAACAGACTCCCATTCAAAGTGACACACAGAAACATCCAGGGTCAATGTCCTGCTCAAGGGCAGGTTGACAGATATCCCACCAGGCCAAAAAACGTGAACCCGAATCCTCCAAGATCCCCCCCACAGTCCCCCTAAAAAGCTGTCCCTCCCACAGTCCCCCCCCAAGAAGAAAAAATAAAAATAAAATGAATTCCATTCCCCACCCCCAAGAACCCCCCAATGCACCAACAACCAAGAGAATGAACTAAAGAGAAAAAAGAGAAAGACAGAAAACAGAAAACAACAATGCAAAAAATAATAATAGTAATACATTTAAAACAAAGGACATCAAGGACAACTAAAATCATAACAACAATGGCAACTGTATATGTTTGTGTGCATGTCTGGCAATATTACATGTATGTGTGTGTTCTTGTATGCGTTTATTTGAATGAGAGTGTGTGTATATGCATGTGTACAAACACCTGCACGGCATCAGCCTCAGGCAAACTGGCATTAGTTGTAAAAACACTGTCCCTCAGTGTCTTTCAAACATACTTTTATTATGTTTTATTTTTATTTTTACTTTTATCTTTGACCATCATTCTATCTCCCACACATCAACTCCACTCCCACTTGTCTCCAATTCCACATCCCAACCCTCAGCTTCC